>NW_025999842.1:1220543-1284582 GCF_001458135.2 Marmota marmota marmota | reverse complement strand
AAAAAAAAAAAAAAAAAAAAAAAATATATATATATATATATATATATATATATATATTTACTTGTCAGTGGACCTTTTTAAAATTTTATTTATTTTTTTGTAATTGTAGATGGATAGCATGCCTTTATTTTATTTCTTTATTTTTATGTGGTATTAAGGATCAAACCTAGCACCTCATATATACTAGGCAAGTGCTCTACCACTGAACTATAGCCCCAGCCTCTTGATGGACCTTTATTTTATTTATTTATTTGAGGTGCTGAGAATGGACCTAGTGACTCACACATGCTAGGCAAGTGATCTACCACTGAATTAGAACCCTATCCTGGAAGCTTACTTTCTTAATACTGCTTGCAATTTATTTTTCCTATCAAGACATCAGATTCAGCTTTGTTGAAACTTTTTCTAAAAGCTCTTCTATTTATTGTGTATTTACTTAAAAATCCTAAAAGTGTGAACCAGTTTGGAGGAGACTCAGTTGCTCAGGCAGCAAAGGGATTTATTGTCTCTCATGACAAACTCCATAATTAGGCTAGGCTCCAGGTGAAGATTGTCAGAGATTCCCTTAGTTCTCTTCTCTTCTGTGCACCCTCTCAGAGGTTGCAAGTTGGCTTTAGAAATTCCATGTGTCACATCCACAGAATACTGTGTAGCAGAAGGGTCTCTGTTTTCCTTGCCTTTTTTCTTTTTTAGCAATAAAGAAACCTTCCCCTCTAATCCCCCAGCTAGCTTTCAGTTCTCCTTTTTTTCTACCCCATCTCTAAAATCAGCTGTTTGCAAGGGGTCTTTTGACAATCTGGTCAATAACTCATGTCTAGGCTTGGACAACATAGAATAATAATGATGATGATACTTTTTATATTTATATTAAATTATATTAAATAGTCATATATATTAAGAAGTTGCACATGCTCCCTCGTCTACTCAGAATACCCCTCTCTTTTCTCATCTCTGTGCCTTTGACTGGGTGGTTTGCTATCTGCCTGGAATTCATCCTTTTCTGAATCTTTCAGCCCACCTCTGCCTCCTTCTACATCTATCAGAATACCCTCATTATAACATGTCCCTCCTTTACAACTGTTAATTACCCAAGAAGCATTATGTTCTGATCAAGGCAGTTAGAATCTTAAATTCTCTTCCTGTGTCTTGGAGCTCTGTCCCATTCAACAGTTTTTATATACTCTACTCAAGCAGATTACATTTTATAGTTATTTTGGACAGACAGAAAATTCAAACAGCGTGAAGGAAAGGAGCATAAAAATGTGCTGTTCCTGAAAAGTTTTGCTTGAAAGCATTAAAATCAGTTTCTAAAACTAGTATTGAAAGCTCTGCATGCAAAAGCTTCTGTAGTTTTACTTAATTTTGAATGTAGATGTCATCTGGAAAAGGGATAATTTCTGGTTTCTTTCCCTCTTATCCTTGTTTACAGTGGAATGGTTATTACATTTTTCATTTTCTTTATTGAGTTATTTTCTAAAATCTATATTAAAAGTATGATGTGACCTTCTAACAAATGGCCAGGTTGAAATAAAAATGCATCTGTTCTCAATAGTCTTTGATAGAATACTTTCAGAATCATCTGTTTCATTGTTTCCAATCAGTCCTTGAAATTTGAAATTTTTCATGTTATCTTTAAAGTGTTGTTTCTACCCTGAGTGTTTTCATTTTTTGAAATAGATTTAATTGAAGCAAAATTAGTTGGAATACTGGATATTTTAGATGAAGAGAACCGCCTTCCCCAGCCAAGTGACCAGCACTTTACATCTGCAGTTCACCAGAAGCACAAGGACCATTTCCGACTCACTGTGAGTTTGCCATTCTTAAGTTGAGACACTGGTGGGAAAAGAAGTCTTTGAAAAGGTGCACCAGATAGCAGATATTAATAGATCATTAGAATCATAAATTATGTAAGGTTTGAAGTAATTCTCTCATATCTAGCATCAGCTAGATTCAAACCAAATTATGTAAGGTTTGAAGTAACTCTCTCATATATACCATGTTTTATAGAAGGACATTTAATTTATATATATATTTCTTGATGATATTGCTTTATATGGATCAAGAATCTCTTTTCTGGCTAGAAAGTATATACCTCGAACTTGTGATCCTCCTGCCTCAGCCTCCTGAGTTGCTGGGATTACAAGAGTGGCATCACTGTGCCCTCTTTGAGTGTTTTTGCTTGAATTATCTCACTTTGTCCTATTAGTCTATTTGTGCTACAGACAAGCAGACAAGCAGGGAGAAGTTAAGTAATACTCTCGCATACATATGAGGAAGTGGTAAGTTTGAGAGGCAGATGAGGCAGTTGGCTACAGAGCCTTCTCCCTGACTTGTTCTGGTCTGTTGCTTTGTATGGAGAAAAGCCTGTGTTCTGTGAGCTCTCAGACCTTGATTAAGCCTATAAAGTTCCCACTCTTATTCTTATTCTTATTTATTTATTTAATACTTATTTTTTTGTTGTAGTTGGACACAATGCCTTTTTTAATTTTTTAATGTGGTGCTGAGGATTGAACCCATGGCCCCACACATGCTAGGTGAGCGCTCTACTGCTGAGCCACAACCCCAGCCCTTATTTTTATTTTTAAATGAGATTTTTTCCCTTTACTTTAGGTTATTTTATGGGTCAGATGTGATTGTGTGTGTGAAGGTGTTTTGGAAACTTGAAATGATTCAAATATGAGATACCATATTCAGATGGTACAATCTTAAAATGATTTAATTTTTTGGAAATGTTTGTGCTTTTTATGTAAACATGTTAGGATGTACGGTGGGAGAGTCCCTGTACTGATCTCAGGTATTTATTACCTGGCTGTATCTGGAAATCATCTGATTAAATGCTATGGGCTTTGGTGGATTTTAAAAGATCTCTGGGTGATTCTAACAAGTACCAAAGTCAAAAACCGCTGCTTTTGAAATATATAAATAGGCAGTTAACTTTATAAAATGCCAACTATGTCTTGCATGTACTTCTAATGATGGGATTTTGTTTTGTCTGTGTTTGTTTTTCGTTTGTTTGTAGTTTTGTCTTACACCTGTTTTTTTTCCCCTAGAGATTATCACCAAAAATTTGCTAGAATTCACTAATACTCTAAGGTATATCCAGATGCTTACAAAGCACTATAATTGTGAAAATTCCCTTTATAATTTTAAGTATTTTATACCTCAAACATTGTGTAAAGGACACCTAAGTAATGTATTTTTCATAATTTAATAACTTATATATGTTTTTCAGATCCCTAGGAAGTCTAAGCTGGCAGTACATAGGAATCTGAGAGATGACGAAGGCTTCATTATTAGGCACTTTGCAGGGGCAGTGTGCTATGAGACAGTGAGTATAACACTATAGTGTACAATACAATAGCTTCTAGTTGGCTATTTAAGTTTAAATAAAATTAAAAATTCGGTTCCTTAGTACATTAGTCACACTTCAGGTGCTAAATATCCATATTGACTAGTGACTGTTTTGGACAGTACAGATATAGAACATTTCTTTTATCAAAGAGAGGGTTCTATTAATAGTGATGAATTAAGGGACATTTATCATAAGATGGACTAAAACATTCTATTTGATTTGTTTTTCAGACCCAGTTTGTGGAGAAAAATAATGATGCTTTGCATATGTCTCTTGAATCTTTAATATGTGAATCCAGGGATAAGTTTATACGGGAATTATTTGAATCATCCACAAATAACAACAAAGATACAAAACAAAAAGCAGGAAAACTTAGCTTCATCAGTGTGGGAAACAAATTTAAGGTATTTGTGTTAAATACTTGAAAGTTTCTGCTGTATTTAAAATATATTATTTTATATTCTAAAGTAGATAATTTAGATCACTGTCATAAATCCCACAAGTGAGTTTTAAGAGAACACCCTGCTTTGTTGATACTTATATGCAAAATATCAAAACATAGCCCCTAGTCATTAAATATACAGAAATGCTTAAGATTTTCTAAATGTGTTCTTTCTTGGTGCATAACATATCTGATTGCTGCTCCTAATGTTCTTGCTTCTGCATACTGTCTAGTTGACCTTCAATCCTTCTCTTTCCCATGTGTTTTCTGTTTCCTTCCTCATTCAGCAGTTTTGTTTAGCTGGAGTAGTTCAGCTCGGGATGGCTAGAGAGGACTAGTTGAGTTGAGAGAGGAAAAGCAGGCACAGCCAGGGGCTTCAGGTAAATGATCGCCTTCATGGACTCCTATTTATAGAGTGGCTGCCATGTTAAAAAGAGCCGGTCTCAAGTTAATGATGCAGTTTATAATTCATTTCAACATGTTTTCTCTCACAGTGGCATTGTGGGCATGCATCTTGTACTAAAATTTAATTAAAGCTTTTGATAACTTCTGCAAAAGATAATTGCTCAGGTGTGGCAAACTCTTTAAGTTGCTTATTTAATATTAAAGAATATTTCATTTGTTAATTTTGAGACACATTTATTCTTTGAAATCTGACAAGGAATTGTCACAAGGTTTGTCTTAGAAATGGAATACTACTAATTAGTTATAAAATTAGTAGTATAAAAATAATTTAAAAATGTTTATAATATAAGTTTAAAGATCAAGAAACTATCATGTGTAGAACAAAGAAATAGAATTAATTTCTGTTTTATACATCTCCACACAGTAAAGTTATTATATTTGAAATAAATTACGTATTTGCCTTTTGAAATATGTACTTTAAATACTAATATGATGTAATTAGTATCATGGTACTAACTTTAGTAAAACCTTGAATCCTTTTTGGATTGAGATGGGCTCTAAATAATGATTTGAGAAAATCATATGTGTAAAACCTAGGTTTAAAAAAAATAGCTTACACATAAATATAGGAAAAATTAATAATATGTTTTTAGATAGCCAAATAAAAATATTTGAATTTTGTTATGTTATATTCATTAATTATAAGTTTATGTTTTACTCAGTAGGCAATATGTTTTCTCTAATTTGAATATTCTTTTATTCCTGATTGGACATTTGACAACAGATTGGTTTAAAAATAGTTTGTTAGTGGAATGTACTCATAGTTGTAGCTAGTCAGAAGGCTAAGGCCAGAGTATTGCTTGAGCCCAGAAGTTCAAGGGTCAGACTGGACAACATAGCAACCCCCAACTCAAAAAAATTTTTAAAAAAGAGGACATTTGCTGCTATAAAGTGGATAACATTCATTAAGTTTTTTCCTACTGTGGTACTGTAGTAGTTTTGCTGATAAGAACATACTTGAAATTTTAGATAACATAATTATAACCAAAAACATTCTTAAAATTCTTCTTTGCTTTAAATAATCTTTTATGTTGAGCCTTTGAAGTGACTTAAAATTGTTTATATAAGCCAGGTATGATGATGCATGCCTGTAATCCCAGTGACTAGGGAGGCTGAGGCATGAGGATCAAGTTCAAAGCCAACCTCAGCAACTTAGTGAGACCCTGTCTCAAAATAAAATAAAAAGGGGGTGGGGATGTGGCTCAGTTGTTAAGTACCCCTAGGATCAATCCCTTGTACCCCCAAAAAAGTATATATATATAATAATATGTGTTTTTATGTTCACTGCTGAAAGCTATAACTGAGTGATAACCATAACAAAAGATTTTCACATTTTTCTGACATGAAATTTTAATAATGTTTCTTAATTTTGAATATAGTTGGACAGCTCATTAAATTTGAGGCATGTAAGGCAATAATACAAAATAGGCTACTACATTTAATGTAGTATTTCAGTTATCCAACATTATAGGAAACAAAAGTTTTTCATGATATTTTCAAATGATTGAAACATAACCCTTTTACTGTATTTTACAAAAAAATCATTTCTTTTTGATGGAAGCATTCTTCTATTATAAATATGAATATTTGTTCTAAATAAAATATGTCCTAAATAAAATAAAATATGTTCTAAATAAAAATGAACTACGAATTGCCTAAGGCTATTTACCCATATGCTTTATGGTCCTTGACTATTGTACTTTCATAATTGACTTTCTTTTCTCTTTTCTCAGCTGCTGTTAGTTTATTTTTCTTGTTTCTACTCTTCTGACTGCCTCCTTTATGGGGGAGAACACCATGCTTAGTTTGTGGATGAAGGAGCGTGGACTTTGTGAGGGTTGTTTTCTTTCCAGAATAGTGGCTCTCATACTGCTTTTCAGTAATGTGAGGGTCCTGATTGATTAAGGTTGTCACAACTCTGTCAACCAGATAAGTGGTGTACATCTTTAATCTAACAACAAGTTTATTTCATTTTAATAACATAAGCCTATGGTATGTGTGGTATACTATAGCATCACAGACAGGAGACTGAAATTTGGTGTCATGCCTTTGTCATTACTAGTTCCATGATCTTGGGCAAGTTGTTTGTCTTCCTAACCTCCATGCTGTACCTGCAAATTGAGGCTAATAATACATCCTCAATTAGGATTGTTGTGTTTTATTCTTAATTGACTTAAATATGGCAATGCTCATGAAAAGATTTGAGCAGTTGAACAGTTCCTTACTCATAGGAAGTATTCAGTAAAGTGTACCTGTTAATTTTAATTATAGCTATGATCAATATAGTATATTAAGAATTAACATTATAATTTAACTTTTCTAAGTAGTATAATAAGCATCTCAGTATAAAAATCCAGATAAAGAATTTTATGTAATTAATTTACTTTGCAGAGTAGTGAAGCAAATAAATGATTTTAAGGTACTGAGCCAGAGTAAAATATAATTAATATTATAAAAACAGGAAAGCGTAGTAATTTGTATTCATTATCAATTTTTTTGAGAAAGTTGTCCAAGTTTTAAAAAATATTTGAAATGTGAACTGTTTTAAAACAGTAAGGAGAATTTCTATAGCTAGATAAGACAATTTTGTTTATGCCAAGTGTTTCATGAAATATTTCTAATACATACCAATAATGAATATATTTTTTTAAAAAACATTTTTTAGTTATAGTTGACAATATAGCTTTATTTATTTACGTATCTATCTATTTGTTTATTTATATGTGGTGCTGAGGATTGAACCCAGGGCGTTGCACGTGCTAGGCGAGCCCTCTACCACTGAGCCACAACACCAGCCCCAATAATGAATATTTTAAACGTCCTCATTCTTAAGAGTCTATGACACAAACTACACCTAGTTTGCCACATGTTAAAACACTGAATTATTGATCTCATGTTGAATGCATCCCCATATTTTCATTAACTTCCTTCATTGCCTATATAATTTTTCCTCATTTCATCCTACATGCAAATTTGTGTATTTTTAAAAAATTTTACTAATTTTCAGTCTTTTAATTATACCAGGCCTGTGTAAGTAAGTAAAGTTATTGACCTTGACATTTCATTATCCATTTTGCATGATGCTGTTAAAGAGTTTATATGCCAGCAGGTTGTTAAATTGTAATGTGTTATATGTGGATGTTATTGCATGTTATTTTATTCTGATATGGGAGAATTAATATTAACTTATGTCACTGTGTTCTTTGGTTTTTGAAATAAAATGATTTCCTTTCTTTTACAGACACAGTTAAATTTGCTTCTGGATAAACTTCGAAGTACTGTGAGTACATTTAACAAGAAAGCAGGTTTCTTTGAATGGTCCTCTAGAACTATTATATAGTAATTATCTAAGTAAAGAATAGTAACCCTGGAATAATTAAAAATATATTTTAGGGCTGGGGTTGTGGCTCTGGGGTAGAGTGCTTCTCTCAAATATGTGGGACAGTGGGTTTGATCCTCAGCAGCACACAAATAAATAAAATAAAGGTATTGTGTCCACCTACAACTAAAAAAAAAATTATTTTAAAAATATATTTTACACCAAATTTCCTTTGTTAAAAAAATCAGTTTTTAAGATGATGATTATTCTGGTTAGGTTTTTTTCCTGAAGAGAAGTTAAATATGTATGTGAAGACGAATTATTTTGTAAATATGTAGAACTCTTTGAGTTTTATTAAATTAAGATTAGCCTATAGTTTCAAGAAGGTGAAAAATATTTTGTAATTATGGAGTAGAATGATGAAATGATTTTTTTATTTTTAGGATTGCAAATAAGGCATTATAATTTACCCTTATTTTGTTACTCTTATAGTAACATTCTACAGACATGGCAATGTGATGTGGGAAAATATGTACATGATATTTTTATGTGCTTTTATAAAGGCAAATCTATGAGGAGTCTTTTTTTTTTTTGCTGAAGATTGAACACAGGTCTTTGTGCATGGTAGGCAAGTGCTCTACCACTGAGGTACATCCCCAGCCCTTTTTATTTTTCATTGGATGCAGGGTCTCACTAATTTGCCTAGGCTGGCCTCCAGCTTGCAGTCCTCCTGCTTTAGCCTCCAAGTAGCTGCAATTACGTATGTGCACCAACATGCGGGCCAGGAGGCTGTTTTTTAACTATACATTTTAGGGATTTACCCTGATTTTTTAAATGAAAAATAAAAACTTGACATAGAAAGATATTTAGTATATGGATTGTATAAATTAAGCATGATTCCAAACAAATCTACATAACTTAACTGACTATTCTTCCTTTTCAAATACTAATGATTTTGAAAAGCCAGGCATTTATTTTGTCATCGCTACTGTTGCTTAACTTACTGTTAGACTTGCTTTTGGAACCATTCAGAAAATCTTTTCAATATTCTTATTGGCTGCAAGTGTTTATCTCTTAAAGATCAAGCATGCGTATAAACCAAGTCTGATGAAGAGGGTATAGAGTGCTACTCTAAAATATTACTTCTGTGATAGAAACATGTTCTAAAATTTTTCAGTGAGCATCACCTTTGATGTAATTTTTGTTTTGCAAGGTGACTACTTTGAAGAGAAGCTGCTATTTGAATGTCTAGCATGTTAGCTTCAGCACATGAAAATTTCTTTGTATACCTAATCAGTATTCTTTCTCCCTCATTCAGCATAATCTGATAACCAAATGAATGACTTTAAGCTTTTTATTTCAAGCTTTAAATGTTAATACTATGCTAAGACATTTTTTAGTTCCTTAGTGGTTATTTTAAAGTTTCATGTGTTAATATGCTTTGAAAGTTTCTGGTATTCGTAAAAATAGAAAAACAAGAAGGCTATATGTATTATCTCAAAAGGTGCCTTTGTTCTCCTAGGGAGCAAGCTTTATTCGTTGCATCAAACCTAATTTAAAGATGACAAGCCACCACTTTGAAGGTGCTCAAATTCTGTCTCAACTTCAATGTTCAGGTATTTCCATATATTCATAATCTGTGTCACTGTGTGTCAGTAGTCATAGCTTAAGTGCAATTTAATAGGACCAATGATTTGAAGTAATTCACCATTACCTTGGTTATTTTTAAGTGTAATAAGATTTTTATCTTATTTTCTTTGATTCTAAGAAAAGCATGGGTGGCAAATTATTTGAGTAATAGTGGGTTATGGTTTATTATGAAATAAAAGCATTTTACATAATTGTAGTAAAATTTTATAAAATCACTTTAGTAGAAAACCTGAATCTCCCTTTTGTAGGCTGCTTTCCTATTATCTTCTCAGTCCAGTCATTTCTCATTCCCTACGCAGCTAGAGTAGGAAGTTTGTTTTGTTGTCCTTGCTTCCTCTCTACCATTTGTGAAAAAATAAAAAACAGAATGAAGCCCTTGGTTCTGTGGCCCTTTCATGCATTTGATTAATTCTATCACTTCCCATCCCTATCCCTGCACAGATGACTTGCTACATCACAGAAGTCTCAGGCCCTGGGCTCATTTTTTCCTTTACCCCATGCCTACCCTCGATCCAATACTGGCCTTTTCCCTGAGGCATCAGCCTTCTTATGTTTTGATCCAGCTTAGTCTCCTGAAACTTTCTCAAACTCTCTTGCCTCCGTATTTTACTCTTTGTGGAGGTAGATTTAACCGTGAAATATGGTCACTTACGTTTCAGGATCCTTCATTGAAATGAACCCTTTTCAAAGCCTGGTACTGAATTTTGTATTCTTTAGTAATTTGTAATTTTGTATTTTGTTCCTGAAAGAACCCTCCCGGAATCACATACACTCTAGGCTTCCCAAATCTGGATCTACCTCTCACTGCCTCTTACAAAACCTTAGCTGTCTTAAGTTTGTTCTGCCCTTTCTTCTTGTCTGCCTGGGATTGGGAGACAAGTCAGGTTGACACCACTTAAAATTCATGGTCGGTGACCTTTTAGGGCTCTCAAACCTGTCCTGTCAAGTTTCCTTGGTTAGCTTGTTCTGTTTCTCTACAGAACAAACTAGTCTGACCAATCCTGTTCTTAAATCTCTGAGCCTCTGCCAGAAGATGGCCTTACCTCTTTGCCAAAAAACTTTAAAGCTTCATCTGTCTGCTACCAAGAACATGCACCTATCTGAATATCCTTCCTTCCTATTAAGAAAGCAGAAATTGGGCTGGGAATGTGGCTCAAGTGGTAGTGCGGCCCGGGTTCGATCCTCAGCACCACATACAAACATACAAAGATGTTATGTCCGCCGAAAACTAAAAAAATAAATATTAAAAAAATTCTCTCTCTCTCTCTTTCTCTCTCTCTTAAAAAAAAAAAAAAAGAAAGAAAGCAGAAATTGCCTCTCTTCCTAGTTGAGGCTTACAGTGCTTTGAAATCCATACCTACTATTATTGCAAGTAGTCACCTTGCAATACATATAATCAGCACTGAATACATATGCCTATATATTATATGTATTGAACCATTCCCTTTGGACATGGGTCTCTCTCATTTCACTTAAGTGTGCTTAAATATGCTAAAAATCTGATCTATGATTTACATTCCCTTCCATCTACTCCCCATCTTTTTTTCTTACCGTGGATAGTTGTTCCCTTTCCTCTCCCACAAATAGTCTATTCTCAGTTTATGCCCTCAACTCACTCTTTAACCTCAAGAGAGTTCAGCTTTTATCTTGATAAGGTCACCGGTGGTTACCTTCTTAAATCGTATGTTCATTTTGCAGTCCTTAGTGGACTTCACAGAATTCAACTCTGACCAGTCTCTTCCACATTTCTTTTCCTTAGCTTCTGAAACAGTGTATGCTCTTATTTTTCTTTGGAATTATCTGGCCTTTCCCAACTCCTCTACAGGCTCATTTTCTTCTACATGGATAGTATTTCTTAATAGTTTTTCAGGATTTGGGTTTATCCTATTTTTCTACTCATTTTATATCAACTCTGTCTAGTAGAATTTTCCAGATGATAGAAATATTCTGTATCTGTGTTATTTAATATGGTAACCCCTAGACACTGGCTATTCAGCATCAGAAATGTGGCCAGTAGGACTTATTTAAAGTTTAAATAAATTTAATTTTAATATTTTAAAATTTAAATCGTCACATGTCTAGTGTACCTACAGAGCTTGTGGCTAGTGACTGCCATGTTGGAAAGCACAGGTTATATATTTTCTAAGTCTCCCCTAGCACCATTGACATTACTTCCTAAATAATGAGCCCTATTATTCTCTAGTCCAAGCTGTCATCATCTTGTTCCTGGCCTTTTGCCTTAGCTTTGTAAGTATTCTCTTTGTATCTACTCAGTCTCTTCTTCATATGCAACCTGAATTATTACTTTACAACTCAGCTCTGATCATTGTTTTTACTTGCCTAAAAAACAGTAATGGCAGCTGGGTGTGGTGGTGTACCCCTGTAACCCCAGCTACTCTGGATACTAAGGCAGAAGAATTACAAGTTTGAGGCCAGTCTAGGCAACTTAGACCTTGTTTCAAAATAAAAAGTAAAAAGGATTGGGATCGTAGCTCAGTGGTAGAGTGCTAGCCTGGGTGAGGCCTGGGTTCAATTTCTTGTACTGACATTAAAAAAACAAAACAAAACAAAAACAAAAACAACAACAACAAAAACAAAACAAATCAAAACTTCCAGTGGCTCCTTTTAGCATTAGAGTGAAGAGCAAAAATCCTGGTAGCTTGTGAGGCCTCATACTATCTAGCCTGTGTGTCCTTAGCTCCCTAGTTTCACTTTCTACCCTGCCTCTTCTCTGTGTGCTTCAGCCATACTGACTTTCCTTTCAGTCCCTTCAGTACTCTCTTGCAGGATCTGTGCATATGTTCTTCCAGTGTTTGGAACACTCTTGCTACATGCTGCATCTTTTCATCTTTTATGTCTCAACTTGATTGCTACTTTTCTGTGAAAGCCTTTCTTGATATTCCTGTCCTGGAAGGGAGCCTTAGTTCATGGTGCTACAGCTGGTGTCTTTATTTTAGAGTCATAGTTACAAATTTTATGTATACTTGTATAATTATTTTTCCCTCCTCCAATCCATAAGCCCATGTTGACAGAAACTCTGTTTTGGCTGATACAAAATCCCTGTTTCCCTGGAATATATTCTTTGTTGAATGAAATGCATAGTCTAGGAAAATTCTAACAAATACTGGAAAATTAAATAACTCGTGTCTACTGAATTCTTGCATATAATACAGATGTATTTTTGTGTTTTGTCTTTTAGGGTGTTGTTATTTAGAATTTAACTTTTTTTCCCATTTAAATTTCTTTGTAGGATTTGCTTTACATAGTATAATTCATTTATTGCCTAAGTGAGCATCTAGTGTCCTGGAAAGTCAAGCATATTTAGATTTAGCTGTATGTGCTATTAGATTAGCAGAGTATGGATTTACTGATGGGTCAGCAAGGATTCCCCTTTCAGAAAGCAGGATATTTCATATGTTAAGTTGCATTGGCCATTTAACAGATGAAACCCATTCGCGATACTTTGTTTTTTAAAGTACTAATAATAGTATAATTGTATAGTTTTGTAATAAGAAAAAGCAAAAAGTAACAATGAGTGGTAGGAATAAGAAATATTTATGAAGCTTTCTAAAATAAAGATATTTAAGATTTGGATTCTATTTTACCTTTTCATTCTTACTGGGTTTTATTTTTCTGTTTTGAGAATAATTAAGACACCTATTAAAAACTTCTTATCATCCAATATCAGGACAAAGTACAAAAAGGTGAGAGAAAGTAGGTTGTCTTCCTCTGTGAAACTGAAGCTGTGCTGTCCATAGTAGAAAGGGTAGTTCTAAGTATACCAGCCAGCAGTGTATGGAACAGCTGTTTATCAGACTCCCAGATTAAGAGCCAGGTCTTGGGAGTTTCTAGAAGAGTATTGACTTATAGTCATTGATTTCTATTTTTCAGCTCAAAAATTAACTTCAATTATTAAGAAGTCCATTGTAGGCTTAGTAATTTGTTAAGCTCCATGAAATTATTAATGAACTTCTACGAACCAGTTCATAATTTGCAGAGATAAAGCAAGCCTAGAAGCTTAAGAGGTGGTAAAATCTGTGGCAATACCAACCAAACCTTGTTTTTATTTCTCCAAGCAGAGCCTAGAACTAAGTCTAGTTCTGGAATTTTTTTTCTTATAAGAATGATGGTCTTTATGTTTCATTAATCACCATATACTTTATGCTTTTTTATTTAGTTATATTTCTTATACTGATCAGATTAAATTTTGCTCTATTCTTTTAAAACTAATGTTATATTCCAGCATATAGTTGTAGCATCTTTTAATCAGGAAACACTACAAACAGTGATCTTGTGGCTATCTGGATATTCTCCACAAATATCTTCACTTACAAGTATGAAGGGTTGTAGGGTAGGCTCAGAGAAATATAAATTACTGAACCAAAGGGATGGGTGTTTTCTAATTGCCATCCAAGATTGTTGTCTTGATTTACTCTAAGAGTGTATGCCTGTGTTATTCTACATAGTCATCAACTCTGAATACTATTGATGTTTTGTACCTTTGCCAGTCAATAGTCTAAAATTCAATATGGTTGCCTAGAAATACTATCTTTCTTATAAGATTGTTTTAAAATAATAATTCACTTAAAAATTTTTAGAGTTTTATTTTTTTAACTAAAATTTTTGACCAGCAAAAATTTATTTTGATATAAAGAAAAAAGTAAGGGTCTAACGTTATTTTCATTTTCCAAATAGCAAGCCATTTATCATAACACTATTTATTAAATAATCTATTTTTTCCATTGATTTTAGTAGTTTCAGAGACTAAAATTCAGGTCTCATTGTGAACAAAATTCTTGGCATTATCGCTAGTCGTTGAACTTTTCCCAACGTATTTTACATTTTTCCTAATCCCTAAAAGCTCATATTGCCTCAAGGCTCAGATTAACCACTTCTTAGAATTACACTGGTAACAGATATTGATCTTATAGACTTATCATTCCAGTAGATTAGTTTCTCTAAGAGCGTCTTTATATTGAGTAGTGAGCTTTCCTTTCCTTTCCTTTTGCTTTTTTTAAGTACTAGGGAGAATTTGGGAATATATTTGACCACTTTTTGGAGACTCTGTTAGAAATGTTGTTCTAAATTTAACCTCAGATTTTTGAAAGTGGACTTGTACTGGGCTTTGTTTGGTATACTGGGATGTAATGGAGAGATGCCTAGCATAAAAAAAGATATAAAATAGGCTTTGTAGTGAATAGTAGTTTGCCTTTAGTGATATTGGTTTTAGATGGAATTTGACTATAGTAATTTTAGGTGGTAGATAAGTTGAGACATAATGATTAGAAGTGTATTTGCTATGTAATCTTTCATTGCTGATGATTTCTGTTAATTGTCCTTTCTTAAACATTAATTTTATAAATTGGTCATTCATGAGTTATTTTGGACTTCTGCACATGACTGGCTGTGATTTGTGTTTATGAATCTAGGTATGGTGTCTGTTTTGGACTTGATGCAGGGGGGTTTCCCATCACGAGCTTCATTTCATGAACTCTACAACATGTATAAAAAATTTATGCCAGAGAAACTTGCAAGATTGGATCCAAGGCTATTTTGTAAGGTACAAATAGTAAATCTGATTTTACATAAATTAAAAGTTTCTTAGCAGTAAACTCTTTTTTTATTAAATATTAGTTGGAATTTAACTTTTTTAACTTTAATTTTGTAGGCTCTTTTTAAAGCTTTGGGCTTAAATGAAATCGACTACCAGTTTGGATTAACAAAAGTATTTTTTAGACCTGGCAAGGTAAATATATTTTTCTTTAAAATTTTAGCATCATTAATGCAGATAGTTGGAGTTAGTAAACATTTTTAAGTATCAGTGATTCGTATTATTCTTGAATTATATGGTTACTAATGGCATGAAAAAATATATAATGTGTGTATATGTACACACATTTTTCCTATTTGTGAAAAATTTGTAATTTAGATATTATAGTACTCCATATAAATTTTACAATTTTATTCAGTATTAGAATCAGAACATTGTTTAATTGACTTTTTTTTTTTTTTACTTAAAATAGGGTTAACCAGAAAATATTAACACTTTACACAAATTGAAAACTTTTCTAAAGCATATTAGTCTTCATTGATTTTGAGATTTTGTAGCACTTTGGAGTCTTCATTGTGGGAATAAATTTTATTAGAATATGGTAGATATATAAATTATAGGAAGTTGCTCTGGAGTTTGTATGGATCTCTGTCAAACTCTAGAATGAATATATAAATACTTTTGTATATAACATAATTTTGGGGGGCTAACATAATCCTATAGTTTTAACATTCAAATCAGTTATAGAATGCCTTATAACTAAATGTATTTCATACAGAAACATCTAAATGCTGTTCAAAATCTATTACTAATATGATTTTCACCATTCCTTTCTTCTTTAATGTTGATTTAGTAAATAGTATCTTCATAGTTTTAAATATCATTGTTATTGTATTTTAAATAGCCAATAATACTAGTTCAGCTTATCAGAATCATTAATAAATAAATATATTTCAAATATCTTGAGGGTAAATTCATCATAGTAAATCTGATTTTACATTTTTTGAGTATGAGGTGAAGTATATGCATATGTTACCATTATATATACTTTCCTGTGAATATTTTTATTTCAGAGAACCCATATCCTTTCCTATGAAATAAAAGAAAATAAGAGAAAAAGAATCTATAAATTATAGTTTATGGTTGGCTTAGCTTTAATCATAAATATTTCTCATAAATTCAACTCTTCCATTGTTTCAGAGCTATAGTAATTATTTAAGAATTAATAACTTTATAAAGAAACTTGTTGGTCTTATTTACCTCTCGAAAAATGAGGATTTGTTGATAGCTTATGGCAAAGATTCAAAGAGAGCTTCAATTTCCTATGTTACCTTTAATTTTTATTATAGCAAATGATTATATTGGTGGTTGATGATATTGTGACATCTTAATATTTTAGTGGGACATTTGATAAAGGAGAAAAGCCATTTTGGAATTTGGTGGTAAATAGTGAAAATAATATATTTTATTTCTTAATAACCAAATAAATGTTTTATCTGTGTTATCTCTGTTAGTAGCAGTGTCTTATCTTTGTTCAAAATGGGCCTGGGTATTGGGAATGACAGACTAGTTTTGCTGGAACCTGATAAACATAGCTGAATTTTACTTATCAAGCGCTGTATGTGGATATCCAAGAATGTGGGTGATTCAGTGGGTGAGATATATTAGTCCTTTTTCATTTTTTTCCTCAATAAAACCCTTTTGCTGTGTTGGGGCTGTAGCTCAGTGGCAGAGCACTTGTCTAGCACATGTGAGGCCCTGGGTTCAATCCTCAGCACCACATAAAAATAAATAAATAAAATAAAGTTATTGTGAAAAAATTCTAAAAAAAGAAACCAAAAACCTTTTTGCTAACCCTCTATAGTTATTTAAGATCATCATTTTCTTTTATTATTGAATCTGCTATTCCTCCCCTTCCCCACACTCCCCTTCCCCCCAAAAAAATGATCCTGATGGAAGGAAGAAAGGAAGAAGAAAGACTTCTTCATAGAAGAAGTCAAGTGTGTTTGGGTTTGCTATCTACTCTAAAAGATGTCTGTGTAATTGGCATGCAGCCATTTTCAGAAAGTTAGATTTTGGATTTGAATTATATTTGTTTTCTCTGTGTGTTTAAACACATTTATCTTTTAATACTGCTGTTATGTTATTTTTTTCTTCTAGTTTGCAGAATTTGATCAGATTATGAAGTCTGACCCTGACCACTTAGCAGAGTTGGTTAAGAAAGTCAATCATTGGCTAGTCTGCAGTCGCTGGAAGAAAGTTCAATGGTGTTCGCTGTCGGTCATAAAACGTGAGTGTTTTCTTTCATTTCAGGATGTTTTATTACTTTGGAAGTAAGGTGGTTTGTGCATGTTATAAGGCTGTCTCAGAGGTGGATGCTAGGCAAGAAGATCGTGATGTTGGTTCACACTGTGTCCGATTCCTCTGGCAGCACTTTGTATCTAGTGTGTATTAATATTTGTAGACTTTCTATATTTTATTTTTTTGAATGCATGATTCTTATTTTCCCTATCTGAATTTGTTAAGTAATATTAATTTCATTATGTTCTAAACAGAACAGAACTTAGTATCTTGATTCGTTTTTCTCTTTCTCCCCTCAACCCACAATACCACTCTTGAATCTCTCAGACTTAAACCAGAACTTTTTCTGCCTGTGCGGCATCTCTAATACACACTTCAAAAATTTCAGGATTACAATTGTCTCTTCTTTCTTATTCCTGAAATCTTGTCAATCATCAGCTCATACTGATTTATTCTCCGAATACTGTAATTATTTACTTTGTATTCCAGCACCGTAGTGGAGCCTCTTTATCCCACTTGTTAATAACTTGAGCAGCTCCCAAGCTGGTGTTCCTGGCTTCCCAGAGTCCTCGCTCTATACCCAAAACCTCCATGGCCCTTCTTCAGTAGAGGCAAAGTCTGAATTCTTAGAAGATCTTTCAGGATCCTGTAAAACAGGGTATTGCCTCATCCTTGCATCCTGTTCTGCCATTCCCCTTTCAGACCCTGGTCTTTGACGCATTGGACTAAGCTGCTTTTGTCTATGTGCTTCTGCTAGGCCATACTTATCTCTGATCCAAAGCAAGGGTGGGGGCAGAATATTTTTTACTTAGTTGAGGGTCAGTGGCAAAAATCTTTAATTTTGGGGCATTGAGAATCTGTAATTTGATTAAATTTATAATCCCCCCACCAGAGTACTTGAAATACTGCTAGGTACATGAAGAAGATTCATTAAATTATTCCTTATCAATAGAAAAAGGAAATTCCTTTGACATAATGGAGAGAGACCATTTAAACAAAGATTATTATTGGAATCTTTTGTTAGAAAATTATGAATATGGATAAGAAGACAACTATAATAAAGAAAAAGCTAATAGAACCTCTTTTCCTCATCATTTTCAAGTAAAATACAAGCATATTTGTTATGGTAGTTCAGTGCTTTTATCTATATGTTGATTATGATGGAGAGTACGTTATATTACAATGACCTGTGCTATTCTATGTATTTGTGGATTTAGTTGTACAGATTTACTGAGGTCAGTAAACAGATAAGGATCTTTGCAGAATTTGAACAGGGATGCTCTGAAAAAAATGTTTCAAGGTGACATTATGTTAGGAAATTGTGGGTATCCAAAGTTAAAAAGATTTCTTTACTATAGGCTTCTCAGAGGCCTCATTCAATATGTTGATTGTGAATTTCCAAAGTGTTATAATAGTGTAAGTATCTTCTAAACTAATTCACAGGTAAATTCTTTTCTAAGGATATACCTGTTCATATTTCTTAGAATAGTATAAAAAGGAAATAATGCATTTCAAGCGCAAATCCAGCCACGGTACATGATGTACTTTTTATTTTTAAGAAGTATAACAAATTAAAGAAATGTTAATAAGCATTCAGATTTATATTTCTTGACAATTACTTTTAAAAATGAGTGCTGATTTAAAAAAATATTTAAATTTATCTAATTTAAATGAAGTAATATAATTTACTTTATACTTTCACACAGTGAAAAACAAAATAAAATATCGAGCTGAAGCTTGCATTAAAATGCAGAAAACTGTTCGGATGTGGCTTTGCAAAAGGAGACACAAACCTCGGTAAGATGAATGGTGCCTAAGGAACCCTACAAAACCTAACTATCCTAATGTAAAACAGCAATAAATGCCTAATAAAAAAGTTTGGATCTCATGCTTTTTGTAAAATGATATGTTAGTCTATTATTTATAATATTTATTTGAAATTAACTAATTTATTCATTACTTGCCTCATCCTACATAAGGATTTGAAATGGCTTACAAAAATGCAAGTATTGTAAAAGATTGAAATAAATAGTTGAAAGAAACTGTTTTGGTTATTTAAGGGATTTGAATTTCTTGATAATGTCAAGTTGACATTGGTTTAAAAAATATCTCTTTGCTGTTTAGACCATAATCCTTTCAAGATTATCCATAAGAATTATATTGTTTCACTGTAAATTTGGTTTTTATTTCGTATTTAAACTTTTCATTACTAATTTAGACTTTTTAACCTTGGAGTTCTGAATGACTATTGATTCATCATACCTTTTTAAAGTGATTCTAAGATGACTTCTTCAAGTTATATGATTTGAATTTTCTCTCAGCTGATAGAAAACCTCAATTGTATTGAAAGGCATCATTGTCATTCACAGCCATATTTCATTTTTCCCCCTCAATAAGAGATCTAAAAAAGAGAATACTAAGAAAAATTGAAAACACAAGTGAAATCTCCAGTTTGGCAATGTATTTTTAGCTTTTTATTAATGAAAAATCTTCCTATAGCATTAAATGGTAATGTTAATTGACTGATGAAATATTCTCTCTACAGCATTGATGGCTTGATTAAGGTGGGCACGCTGAAAAAACGACTTGATAAGTTTAATGAAGTAGTAAATGCATTGAAAGATGGAAAACCACAGGTGAATAAACAGATCAAAGATCTTGAAATTTCCATTGATGCTTTGATGGCCAAAATTAAGGTATGTAATTTTAGCCCAAATGACTTTGGCTTTTATATAGTTTAATGCCCTTTGCTATTGGTATTGAAATCATATAGAAAAATATCCTTATTTTTCCAGTGTTCAAAATGTTGACAAATGGATGCTCATTATGTTGTTCTTTCTTCTTCTGTGTTTGAAAAGTTTCATAGCAGAAAGATAAAAAGGAATAGTTTTTATGCAGTTTCATCTGTTGTTAGGAAAATATCCCCCCCCACCAAGAGTAACTAAAATATAATCCTTTGATGCTAAACTTTTGCATAGTCATGATTCATAGAGGACTAATGCTGTTTAGTTTGATGACAGCGTTGGGTTAGAAATGAGTGCCTCATATCTGCTCAGCAGGTGCTCTGTCACTGAGCTATATCCCAAGACCTCCTTGAGACTGATTATTAAATTATAAAAGTAATATAATATCATTGGAAATTTAAAGAAAGAGTCAAAAAACACCTTTATAGCCCGTTGCTAGCATAATCGCTAGTACACTATTATATATTTCCCTCAAAATCTTTTTTTATTATGCATACATTTTTATTTTGTTCTTTATATACATTCAGTTTTTAAAATCTCTGTCATTATGTCATATGCTTTTTCATTATTAATACCTTATCTTCATACAGACTATAACATAATGGACTGTTATAAAAGTGGTCATAGCCATTTCTGCTTTGATTTTGTAGGAAAAGATGGGGAAGCTTTTGTTTGATTTTTCACTTATATGATTACTACTGGGATTTAAATTTTTCTTTTTTTGTATCTAGTGAATCTTTTCCTTAATTACATTGTAAGGTTTTGCTGTTTTTCTCAGCTAGTTTCATAGGTCAGTATATATATGCATATTATAAATTCCTTAAAGTAAGCCTTTTGTCATATTTTATGTATAAGATGTATATTTTACAATGGTAAATCTTTGAGGTAAAAAGGATGAAAATAATCAAGACAAGAATGAAAACACTGTTGATGGACTTGGCTGATTTTACAGATTGGTCAGGGGCCATCTCTGTTTATGGGGTATCAGTATCAATTAAAATTAACTCAGCCACATATTTTGAAGGCTAACATAGGAAAATTACCCAACAATTTTAGATGTGTAGAGTAATTTCTTAAATATTCCTTAGGTACTGTTGGAACAATATTATTACAGAGAGTATACTTTGGCTAAATGAATTACTCATTCCTTCCATAAAAAAATAATTTTTAAGTACAATTATATTGCTTTACCCAGAATACACCTACTGTCTGTGACTTAGTTGCTGGTATTAAATAGAATCAAATGTTTGGGGACAGATATGACTTTTTAAGAACAGTGTTTCAATATTATTTAATGTATAAACATTACAGCAAAGATATGGGCTTATCAGCTTTCGCATTTCTTTGTTGTTGTTTGCTTGTTCTTTTTTTCCCATTTGTGTACGTATTGGAGTAGTTTTTTTTAAATTGTGAAAACCATAACTTTAAATTTATTATCTTAACCATACGTAAGTGCTCAGGTCAGTAGTGTTGAGCATACTCACATTATTGTGTAACAGAAGAGATCACTTTTCTAAATACATGTTTATTATTTTGTTTTTTAAGTCCACTATGATGACCAGGGAACAAATACATAAAGAGTATGATGCCCTACTTAAAAGTTCAGAGGAGCTTCTCAGTGCGTTGCAGAAGAAAAAACAGCAGCAGGAGGAAGCAGAAAGGCTGAGGCGTATACAAGAAGAAATGGAAAAAGAAAGAAAAAGACGTGAAGAAGATGAACAGCGTCGAAGGAAGGAAGAGGAGGAAAGGCGAATGTAGGGCATTTATATTGTTTTGCATTAGAAACTGAATTGAAGAGTGAATTCTTGGCAATTTAGACAATGGTTAATGACTATTTCTAAAGCCATATTCTTAATTTAATGAACTAGTTTTAGAATAAATTTGTAATTTGAAAAAATAAGCTTTTATAATAGTTGCATAAAATTATTTTAACTACATGGAGAATCTTTAATTCACAAATTCCAAATCTGAAATACTTTAAAGTCTGATGCTTTTTGGGTGGCATGTTGGTGCTCAAATTGCAAAATTTTAAATTAAAATATTAATTATACATATTAGTGGAATTTGCTGATATTTCCCTATGTCATACTGTGTGCATTTATCAGATACATCCACGCTTCTTCTGACCCTTCTCACCCTTCAGGTATCCTTCTCAGTCTCTAGTAATCATGATTTTATTTTCAGTTTGACTTGTTATTTGTTTTTTAGTTTTCACGTATGAGAGAGAACATGTGATATGTGATACTTTTCTTTTATTTAATAATGATATTCTCTAGTTCCATCCATTTGGCTACATTGACAGGATTTCATTCTTTATGGCTGAATAATACTCCATTGTGTATATATACTGTATTTTTTAAACCCATTCATCTGCTGATAGGCACCCAGCCTGATTCTACATCTTAGTTATTGTGAATAGTGCCCCAGTAAATATGGGCATTAAGGAATCTTTTTACGTATGCTGACTTAATTTTCTTTTGATATGTATCCAAGAGTGGGACAGCTGAATCACATGGTAGCTCTGTTTTTAGTTTTTTGAGGCATCTCTCTATAGTTTTCATTAGAGACTTACATATTTAAATTCCCACCAATAGTATGTAAGGGTTTATTTTTCTTCACATCCTCACCAGCATTTATTATTTTTTGATAATAGTCATTCTAACAGGTGAGATCATATCTCATTGTAGTTTTGAATTGCATTTCCCTGATGGCTGGCTGATAACTTTGAACATTTTTTCATGTATTTATTGACCATTTGTATTTCTTCTTTTGAGAAGTGTCTGCTCAGATCATTTGCCCATTTATTAGTTGCATTAACTTCTTCTTTTTAAGTATTTTGAGTTCTTTGTATTTTCTGGTGATTAACTCTGTCAGATGAATAGCTGATAAATACATTATCCCCTTCAGTTGATAATCTCTTTACTATGTTGATTGTTTCCTTTGCTGTTTATTTTGATGTCATTTCATTTGTCTATTCTTGCTTTTGTCTGAAGTTTTGGAGTCCCATACAGAAAATCATTGCCTATACCTATATTTTGAAGTATTTCCCCTGTTTTCTTCCAGTAATTTCAGGTCTTACATTAAGATCTTTGATTCATTTTGAGTTAGTTGTTTTTAGAGTGAGAGAGGAATCAAGTGTCAATCTTCTGCATGTGGATACCCAGTTTTCTCACTCTTGATCATGTTTTTGGCACGTTTGTCAATAATCAGATGGCTGTAGCTGCATGGTTTTATTTCTGTGTTCTCTATTCTATTTCATTGGTCTCTGTTTTTATGCAAGTACCACGCTGTTTTTGTTGCTGTGGCTCTGTAGTATGTTTTTAAACCATACTACAGTATTTCTACTCAGGATTGCTGTGCTTATTCTGGGTCTTTTGTTCTTCCATGTGAATTTTAGGATTGTTTTTTTCTAGTTCTGTGAAGAATGCCATTGGAGTTTTAGTGTAGATTGCACTGAATCTGCATAGTATGGGCATTTTAAAAAAATTTAGTTGTAGATGGACACAGTATTTTTATTTTATTTATTTTTTTGTGGTGCTGAGGATTGAACTCAGTGTCTCACACATACTAGTTATTTATTTTTTTGTGGTGCTGAGGATTGAACCCAGTGTCTCACACATACACATTATCAGTTCTAATAGTCTTCAGTGGAGTCTTTAGTTTTTTTATATATTGAGTCATATCATCTACTTAGAGAATTTATCTAACTTCACCTTTTCTATTTGTATGCCTTTTATTTTCATTCTCTTGTTTAATAGCTCTAGTTGGAACTTCTAGTAGTAATATATTGAGTAAGAGTGGTAAAAGTAGACACCCTTGCCTTGTTCCTGATCTAAGAAGGAATGTTTTCAGGTTTTCCAACTCCACTCCCCGCCCCCCATTCATGATGTTGGTTATGGGCTTGTCATATACAGCCTGATTTTCAGATTAGGGATGCTCAACTGGTAAAGCTTTTGAAAATATTCCCAAATCCAGCTGGGCTTGGTGGTTCATGCCTATAATCCCAGCTGCTTGAGGCTGATGCAGGAGGTCAAGTTCAAGGCCAGCCTCAGCAACTTAGTGAGACTGTGTCACAAAATAAAGAATAAAAAGGGGTGGAGATATAGCACAGTGATAGGGCACTGCTGGGTTCAGTTCCTTATACTGGAGAAGAAAGAAAGAGGGGTAAGGTGGAAGGGAGTGAGGGATGGATGAAGGAAGGAAATATTTCAAAATTGAAATAGAAAATCAAAATCTGAACCACTCCTCTCCCACTATTTTGGACAAGGGATACTTGAACTGGGTAATCTTGAGTTTTGGTTAGACTTTTACCCTTGAGGATTTCTTAACTACTTCTTAAAGCTATGGCTTGTATTTCATTTTATAAGGTAGAAAAAGGTACTTCTATTTTTTTGCAGTTTTAAAATTGATAGCGTTTTGGAAAATTGCAATTACAGGATAAACAGAAGAAATATGGGTTGTTTGGTTTGAAAAGAGGATAGAAGGAATTATGCATAATTAGGACCTTACAGTTAGGCCTTGTAACCAAGTCAATTTAGAGGTGTTATAGGTTATAGAATATAATTGTATTTGTTTTATTTACATATTGCTGGCAGTATAAATTTTATTAAAAATAAGTTGAGAATGTATGTGGCCAACAGGTTGGGTTCCTATTCTGTTATCTTTATTTATTAATAGTTAATTTGCCTTCTGAAGAATTCCTTATTTTCTGTTAAATTTTTGAAGAGTTTTTTTATTTCTTATTAGGAAACTTGAGATGGAAGCAAAGAGAAAACAAGAAGAAGAAGAGAGAAAGAAAAGGGAAGATGATGAAAAACGTATTCAGGTATATACTTACTGACTGAATTTCTATCAAGGTAGAATGTACAAAGTTATAGAAGAAGTAAAAATAAGATCTTGATTTGGTAGTAAGCCATCACTAGTTTATCCTACAGGCCAAAGGCAGTTCTGAAGGAATTACGGAGCTGGGGAAATGAGTTCAAATCCAGGCTCTGTCACTGACAGAAATTATGTCATCATATACTTCACAAATAGTGACTGTGGGCCACAGTGTCTCTTTAGAATGTGGATGAGTCATAGTTGGGAACATTGAGAAAGTTATAGATGTTAAAGCATTTAGAACATATTATATTTCTATTACACCTACGGAATGTCAGTGAACATTCACTTACATCATAATTTTATGTATAAAAACTTTGTAGATATGGGTATTAATAGGTTAGAATTAAGATATTCTCTCTATCCCACCATATTTAAAAAGTTTCATGTCTGAAAATAATTGATCATGTAATTGAATTTCTGTTTTTCTGGGCTTTCATAATATATACTTAAGCATAACCTGCTCTTTAAATTCTGATATCTTCAGTGTAGGTACTGGTGTTAATTCACCAGCTGGGATACTGTGATGTTTGGGATATTCGGACTGTAGTTTTAGAGTGGTGGAACTCTGGTTCTTCTGCCTTCTGTTGGCTTTGGGAAAGTGAAGTATTAATGATAATATAGGAAAAAAATAAGACTTTAGAGATTTGTGGTTAAATAATATATATATCCATTAATATATATATTATATAAATTATATTAATATGTAATATATAAATATATATTAAATATGTATAGTATACATATATATATATATATAATTATATATGTATAATTTTTTAAAATATATTTTTTAGATGTTGATATATACCTTTATTTTATTCACTTATTTTTATATGCGGTGCTGAGAATCGAACCCAGTGCCTCATATATGCTAGGCAAGCTCTCTACCACTGAATCACAACCCCAGCCCCTATGTGTACGATTATTTTATATATATATGTATACACACACACACATACATACACACACACACACATATAACATATAATAAATGTAATCCTTAGTTCTTAATAAGAAAGCATTTAGAACTAAGGAACTTAGAACTAAGGAACCATTAGGTCTTCCTTTTATTTTAAGTAATAATGAAGAGTGATCAAGTAACATGTGAAGAACTCTTGGTGAAATGGCTGTCTTGCTTGGTAGGCTGAGGTGGAGGAGCAGCTGGCCCGACAGAGGGAAGAGGAGTCCCAGCAGCAAGCAGTTCTGGAGCAGGAGCGTAGGGACAGGGAGCTGGCCCTGCGGATCGCCCAGAGTGAATCTGAGCTCATCAGTGATGAGGCCCAGGGTGACCAGGCACTCCGGAGGTACTGGGGCCCTTGTGTGGGAGGGTTGCACCTTCTCCATTTCTTTTTTTTATCTCTCTGCTTTTCAGTTACATGTAAAAGAGAACAGGAGAAAATCATATCCCTTAGATCCTGTTATGTTTGAAGTAAAATCATTGAAGTCATATCTGCTTTTATACCCAAATGAATGAAACAATTGATTTGCCATTAAATTGTTGAACTGTTGAAAAATAAAATTTCAGTTAGTGAGTACTCTGTTAAGAAAACATCTCAACTTTTATTCTGAAGTTGTCTTTAAGAGTATTACATATTAGGTAGACATGTAATTTCCAAGTTCTTGTCAAGCACTGGGAGAAATTATTAACTGTACTGTATGCAGTTTTTTGTTTAGGATTTTTTTATTTTCCTAAAGCCCATTTTTTTTTAAACCATATTTCTGAAAGAAGGAGATTTACCCTCCAGTGTCTCAGAATAAAAGGAGTTCCTTCCCAATAAAGGAGGTTAATCGTATTGAAATATTTGGGCTCCTCTGATTTCTGAATGATATCTCTAAATATCATAAAGGAGTGTGGAAGAATATGGAAATTCTTAATACTTCATGAGAAGTTTCAGGGAGGTTTAATATTTTTCATTTAAAACTTATAAGAAAGAAACAGTAATTGTTTTGATAATTTATTTTTAAGAAAAAAGCAAAACTAGCTTGTAGGACTCCTCCATATGTTGACATATATACTGTATATATATATATATGTGTGCGTATATATACTGAGAGGCAAACATGTAACAAAATACAGTTAACTGTAATAAAACTATAGTTAAATTACAACCACTAGATGGAGCTATTTCTTTGTGAAATGAAAAGGCCTGGGTTCAAATTGCAAGGTGAATCATAAGGAAATTGCAATTTGAATTAGCTAAAAACACAGATGGGGAAGAAAAGGGTTTGTTAAGTTGCCTTTTTCTAGTAAATGATTATTTTGAGAAGCTCTCAAGTCTGAATTATATATGAAAGTATGTTAGGGTAAATGAACTTTCTAGACCTATTATAAACAAAAGGTGTTATTATTAAGCTTTTGGGTTTGAGACCATTATAATTAAAATATTTTGGCTCATCTTTGCCTTTTGTATATGCAGACTTGGCTCAGCTGCTCTCCTGTTCTTTTCACCTGTGTCTGTTGGGGTGACTAGAGAATTGACTAGCAGCTAGGCCAGACTTCGAGTAAGCCCTGCTCTGACAGCTGCTATCTCTAATGTCTATGCTGCAGCACAACAGTGGACAGAGCAGGGTTTATTGTAGGTGAAGTTCATTTCTTAGTGACTCACTAATAGAATAATTATTGGTATTCATTGTCAAGCTTTATGTGTATGCATTTGAAAGAGTAAGCTATATCCACTGCCATTCCATAGGCTGTGTGCAAGTCACTGCCCTGTATGTAGATTCCTTTCCTCTTTTCAGGAAGGTACACTTCTTTCAGGGTGAGTCCACTCTAGAAAGAGTAGACATTTAGGATTTTCATGGTAAAATCATGTAAATCACAAGTTACCTGCAGTGTAAATTAAGCATAATTATCTAGTCTATGGGACCATTATTGAATAATGAGGTATGCAAGCCATTATGACTTTAAAGGCAGAAGAGTGAATTGGTTCTTTTGTGGTATAGCCCTAGATGCCTCCTCCTCTGCAGCCTTCTTCTATGACCCTCAGGTTCTCTGAGCTCCTTCCCTTGTTGTGATTATTTTATACTCCATACTACAAACATCAGCACTTCATTATGGATAATGTTTTTACATTAATATTCTATGTTTGATAGTTTTATTCCGTGGACTATAATTTAATGTTTGTGAATGTTTATTTTACCTTTGTTAGCGTTGAATTCTTTCTATATCAAATTTATGAATGAGACTTCTCCAAATAAATTAATTTGTAAGAAACAGCATGAAAATTTCCATGGGCTCTGTGATGTGTAAATATATGAAGATGGATTTTGCTACAATAAACAATATAAAGTTGCTTTTCCAGCTTAGATTCCTGTGGAGTAACTTCTAAGTAACAATCATTTTCCACATGTTTTAAAATATAATCTAAATCAACTACATACATGAACCTTGATGCAAAGTAACAATTTCAAATTATCTGAAATTGTAGAGTAATATCCAGTTTCTGTTAAGAATGAATCTCACAATGTACAAATTTTCCAATCTAGATGAATTTGCTCTTTAATTTTCATTGAATGCTTTTCATTTATTCTTTTATAATTACTTTAATGAAGATTTTAAAAATATATGAAAATTCTGAGTGATCTCTTACAGATGAAAGATGATTGAATTTTTTAATCCCATGAATAAAATAATTGAAACACAAATTGACCCAATGTAGCTTTACAATTCAGAGTTGGTTATGATATTAACTAAAATATATTCTTTTCACAGAAATGATGGAACAAGACCTAAAATGACACCGTATGTCATTTTCCTTTACTTTTTTTTTTTTAATAGAGTATGGATATTTTGTGGGGAGTCGGTTTCCTCCAGGGAGTAGTTTAT
Source organism: Marmota marmota marmota (assembly GCF_001458135.2). Lineage (NCBI taxonomy): Eukaryota > Metazoa > Chordata > Mammalia > Rodentia > Sciuridae > Marmota > Marmota marmota. The sequence goes on along the minus strand of NW_025999842.1, from coordinate 1,256,051 downwards.
TTCATTTTATTAAAAGAGGAAAATGTTTGATGCTCAATTTCAGTAGTTTTTTATTTGATTTCTTTTTTTGTGTGTGTTGTCTTTGCTTAAATGTTGATAGTTTATTTTACATATTTTTAACTTTCCCTTACCCCTTACATCTTTATAGCAGCAGGTATGGAGAAATAAATAAGTAAAATATTCAGGTTTAAGAATATAGTTAATTCTAATAATATCTGAAATAGGTCATAGTCTGAAGTTACATATGTAATATCTTTTTTGTAATGTAAATCTCCCCACAGAGAGTGAATACTAGTAACACTTGGGATATAAATAAAATCTGAATTTTAACAGCTTTCAGGACTCCATATGTAACCTTTATTTTGATGATTCCCAGCTCTGTCAGACATTAGTATGAATAGCAAATATTTTATAGATTATGTAACCTATAAATATTTCCAAAAAATACATATAAAGGAAAAATAAAAAGATAGTCATTTATAATAAAACATTATTTTAATATGAAACTACTTGTGCATAATTTCAACAGAAGACATAATCAAGTAATCAGATATTTTTACTTATACATAGAATCTCTATGAATGCCATAACTACAGATGCAGATTGATATAGGAATGTTGTGTCAGAAACTCAAATGCCATGAAATTGTGAACAGTCCTTTTTAAAGTTCTGAACAGAACTATATACAATTTCCTCTCAATTACACAATATTTGTGTCCCTAGAAAAATTCTGTTTTAAAACCATGCAAAAAACATATTGTTTACGTGTGAAGCTTTGTTCACACGTGAAATATGTATTTGTATGTATGTATTTCACCCTTATGTGTCTGGCAGACTTGTCAAAGTTACATGTGTCATGGGACAGTTCTTCCTGTGCAGGATATTTAAAATTCCTGATTCCATATTACAGTACATGCCAGGAATGCACACCCACAACATTGTTGTTACTTCAGTGCCCCCAGAAATTTCAAACATTATCTCTGATAGGCATTGTTTGCCCACCCTTCATTAGGACAACCAGTTTGTTACCATTGAGCTTGAGTTATATAAGCCTTGCAACCAATGTCTAAGATGAAATTATGAGCATTTGCATATAGTTTAGCAAAATTGGAGTAAAAAATAGGACCTATGTACAAGGATCATTTCTGTCAAATGAATTTGGTGTAGTGAGTTTGGTATAGGTCAGGTGTAGCTGAATGTGAGGCCAGGAAGAATAATAATTCAGTAGAGAATGCCTACTTTGTAGTGGTAAAGTATACAGAGAAATTTCTGTACAATCTACAGATCAAGTGGTAAAGAGCTTTGAAAAGACATTTGACTCCCTTGAAACCTCTGTGGGAAACAGTGGAGTAGATTTAGAACAAAGATTTGGTAAAAAAGGAAACACTGAGGTGGGATGATAGTAGAATTAATAATACTTCGCAAAATCATACTGAATTTGTTGGCTAGAAAATTCTGAGAAACTACTTAGATTGAGAAACTACTTAGATGGATTAAATGTATTGCTCAAAAGATGATTTTTATTGGACTATATTTGTGTGTTATGTATTATTGTCCTTCCTCATCAGTTTTGAAAGATTTCTTTTTCTCTGGCTCTGCTTGCTCAGATAGACCTCCACCAGTACCTGATTGTAGCCAATGTTCATTATAAGAGAAGAGAAATACAGACTGCTCTTTTAATCCCAGCTCTTAGCAGGCATCTTGGAAACTGCCCTGTAGCAAATATATTCAGCTTCTTTTCTCATAATTTTTACTAATCTGTAGGGTTTTGAGGTTACAAAGTCGGATTAATAGAATGAATGGGAATATGATTATGAGGGTAGAAGAGCAAGAGTAGGAAAATAAAATTATGAAGTTAAAGCGTTTGTGACCACAATGAAACTTCTGTTTCATTTCACAGTATTAAGCAAATATTAAGAAAAGTTAGTCTCCAGGGTAATAAAGAAGAATAAGTTTTTGCTTTGGGAAATATTTATCCTTGGAAGGCCAGAATGCTTCAGATCTTCCATTTAGCAAGTGTTTGTAAGATTTTCTTTCTTTCTTTCTTTTTTTTTTTAATGCTTTGATTTGGAGTTTTAGAGCTTTGACTACATCAGATTTGTATTTAAACCCTGACACTGTAAAATATATTATCTTGGTTTACCACTGTGATGCTTTTTCTAATTAATATTTACTAAGCAAGACTGGTACAAAAATACTAATATAGAATTCATATCCTGCCAAATTTCCCATATACATTTAGAACATGCTATTTATAGTCTATATATAAGAAATAAAGAAACATGGGCTTAAAGATATTTTATCAATAATTTTCTACCAAAAAATGACTTTAACAGGATTTAAACAAAAATTTTGCCATGTTTAATAGATTATTCGAAAGTGTATCCTAGACTTTTACCAAGTAAAATAATTATAAATGGCTAATATATGGATAATCATAATGAAAATATAAACTTTTAATGATATGTTCAGATCTTTTAAGTAACTTATGTAATGCGTCTTATATATAACTATGTCATATTATCATTTTTCTTATAGGGAACAAATGGCCAAAGAAATGTCAGAATTTTTGAGTAGGTTAGTTCAGGGTATTTGGGGAAATATGTTCACCTCAAAATCATATTTAAAATTACTTTTGATTATTTGGACTAGAACCTGTTATATGAATGGCCCACTCTTTTTCCATCTAAATTTTCTGTACAAGAAATGTCGCTTTCACCCTATCCCATCCCAACACAGAAAAAGATAAAAAACAATATCTATAAATTCATGTTTCTCAGTGAGGATAAATTGGCATTCTGAACGTGAAAATTTCTTGCCATTCTGCCTATCACCTGTCCCCACCAACTCCGTCTCAGTAAGGGACTCCTTCCCCTCATCCAGAGGAAAAAAAGGTAGTTTTTAACTCCTCCTGAGGAGTGTGCTTCTCTTAATTTGGGAATCAACTACACCTAGTTGAAGGGGAAATGGAGGAAGAGTGTGGCTCCTGAGGGACTCTGCTCCACCAGTGGTTTTTAAAGCCACTGTATAAATAGATTCCCCAAAGAAAAGAGCTTCCTGACAGGATCTGGTCCATCACCTTTATAAGTGGATGTGAATCAATAAAATTTTAATTGTCAATTTTGAAGTTACAAAATTAATTAAAAATGCTAACATTAAAAATCAACCCAGTTTTGCTACTATTTGTATTGTTTACGTGATTATCTTTATAACAAGTCTAATAGTCAATTACACCTTTATTTTAATATTTTAACTCCAGAGATAAGAGGAGGGGAAGAACTTAAATGAATTGCATTCCTAGATTTCTTCTAATACCAGTTTTTTTTTAAGCAGGTGTATTTTTGTTTGAAATAATATGAATGGAAAGCTAGTATTTTTTAAATCATATTTTGTGCAATAATAATTTGAATTTAGTGATATTTTAAAAAGCATCGAAATGCCCTTATGTATATTCTGATGTCTTATGTGTATTCTGACAATCTATAAAACTATACTATATAAATTAACTTTCTCTTTCAAAAGAAGGCAGCAACAACAAAACCCATAATAATTTTCAACTTACTCTTCTAGAAAAGACTTCCAGAAGAATAGACCAAAAAAAAGAACTTTTTTGGGGGGGGGCAGGGGCAGTTTATTGAGTGGTTTAGGCATGTAGAAAAGAATATATGAATAAAGTTTAAGTATAATTTATTGTCAAGGGTAATAGAGAGACCTTGCTGACACACAGCTGGCTCTTTTTGAGAAAAGCAATTAAGAATAAAAAGCTACATGGAATATTGCCAGTCATACAGTTTTTGAAAAATACGGATTCTGCAGTAAACCCAAAACAGCTTTTACCATAAAAATACAGGCAGGATTAAATGGCCACACATTTTTTTAAGTCCAGTCTTATGTAGAAGACAATCACCATGTCAAACAATTTGAAACATGCTATATTTTGTTCTCTGAACTGAAAGTACATATAGGCCATAAAGGGTCAAAGATACCTTGTTTACTTCATTTTAAGCATAGTATTGAATAAACAATTTCCTTTACTTCAAGAAGAACATAATATACTTTCAAATAGCATTTTTCAGTAACATTTGTTAATTGTCTGTATCTTGACTATTTGCTAGGATTGTTATTTTTTGAAAATGTAAAATGGTGAGAAGATAAACTTATTTTTCATAATATACATTGATTATCCCTCTTTAAAAGGAAATATTTGCTGAGTACTAGATGATATAGAATTTTCTTGCATTAATCTGAGAAATGGCATTTTAGTTCTTTAATATTTAGTTACATTAATATTTGTGCTACCTTCTTTTCATGTCTTAAAGTCTGATTCAACTCCTCCTTTGTTACATTGAGCAGCTTGATTCTGAGTGTCTGCTATGTGCGAAGTGTAATCTTTTGCTGAAAAGTAATGTTCATTATTACAGAAATTATTCACATATTTTCTGATTAATGATCTCAAACTATGTACACAAAAACCAAATCTTCACTCTGAGTAGCATTATTATGAAAAGGTTGAATTTACCCCCATTTTATCGAGTATCTTAGAGTGTTTTCTTTCCTTTTTCTCATTCAAATGTTTTTCCTAAAAGGTGCAGGATACAACACTTTGAAATCAGTTATCTACCTCTTGACCTAAAACCTCTGATGACTCACTAAGTATGAGGATATGGTTTGTTCTCTTATGGAACTTTTAGCGTTTCTAGACTCTAGCAGTTCTTTTAGCCTATCTTTTATGACTTTGTTGCAGTTTGGCTACTCACCTGTGGACCCCATAAACGTCCTTATGCCCAGGGAGATTCTGAGTCAGTAGGTGTGGCCATCTGTAACATTCAGCAGCCCCTGCAGGTGATGGAAATGAGCAGCCTAATGGCTCATAGAAAAGCCATTAATGTGTACTAATGATCTTTTAAATCTGCTGAGAATTTCTTTTTTTGTTTTGAGAAATACATATAAATGTATTTTTTTTTAACATTAGCTGTTTATAGATCCATACGAATTTTTAAACTGAATTCTGGGGAAGTCCCTGTAACTAGAATAATGAGATCAAAAGTCCTGATGTAAAAATATAAGGTGGTTATCAAGTGTCATGCTGGAGAATTTTAATTTACTTGACCATCTTTTAGTATAACTTTTTTTCCTCCCAGGTATTGAGGGTGTAATCCAGGGGCTCACACATTGGGGTCTACCTGAGATAGACCCCAAGCCCACCATTACACCATTTATATCTCATCTATCAGAGACACAAAAATTATTATGTTTTTCTAGTAGTTTCCAGTTCTCAAACTTATGAATACTTTCTTGGCTCTTTAGTCAATGTTTCAAGTTTAAATACACAAAAATATATAATCATTACAGAGGTCCTGCTGTACAAGCCACCAAGGCAGCTGCTGGTACCAAGAAACATGATCTTAGTAAATGGAAATATGCAGAACTACGTGATACCATTAATACTTCTTGTGGTAAGTGTATGCAGAGGATGAAAAATGTGATGGGTCCATACTGATAGGTAATAAAATAAATATCTATATTGGCAATATTCTTTTAAGTCTGTTAAAGACTTCTTTTTTTGATTTTGAGAAATATATACATATGTGTGTGTGTGTGTATGTATTTTTTTTTAACATTAGCTGTTTACATATACATCAGATATACAGTGGGATGGCATATATATAATAATATTATATATATTATGTAAATTAACTTAAACTGGTTTGTTACTCTTTGTTCCCTTGAAATAAGACCTAGTTTATTCAGAAAACCAAAGAAATACTTGATAAATCAAGTGCATTTTGCCTGTGTCTTACCCAGGCCAGAGAGGAGGAGCAAATACATGTTATGGTTTGGGCTACATTAATGACTGGCTCTTCTAATGTTATTTGTAATAGTTAAATACCTGCATGTCTCAATCTTTTAGACATGAATGCAGAGTGACAAATAGCAATGTAGTCATTTATTTTTAAATCTATTTTTCTCCCAACAGAAAAATTGTGTAAAAAACAATATTCAGAGGACCCCACATAGTTATGTTCTTGTTTAAATCACAGTGTTTGAATTCAGGACTCTCTGTCTAGGAATGAAAACATCATGATTGGACAGAATTTCCCAGTGTGTTCTTTTCCTTTTCACTGAATAGATCTGAATAATTGTGAATATAAAAAATGTGTTGCATCTAAATCTGGATTATTTTTGAGCATGACTTTTTATTGTTAACCTTTCTGGTTTAGTTTCTTCAAATATAGAATACCTGTTTAGTTCAACATTCTTATGTAGAACAATTGATGTAAGATAGTAATAATGCTTGAGAAAATGCTCTGTTAATATAAAAGATAATATTATAAACTGCTCATCTTTATGAGTAACTTACTTTTGGTTTTGTACTATTAAATTAAAAGCAAAAACCTTATGTGTATATGTGTGTGTGTGTGTGCATGCGCATGGATATGGTAGATAGATAGATGTATGTACATTTTTTTATGCCACAGCACAATTTTGTTAGGTGAATAAATTAGGATGTTAACTTTTTAATTTTTTTGACTCTATGTAAATCAATAGATATTGAGCTCCTGGCAGCTTGCAGAGAAGAATTTCATAGGAGACTAAAAGTGTATCATGCGTGGAAATCTAAGAACAAGAAGAGAAATACTGAAACAGAGCAACGTGCTCCAAAGTCTGTTACTGATTATGGTAAAAATAAATCTGTACTTTTGACTGTTCCAAAGCATATGTATATAAATATATATAACTATGTTTGACTTTCAGGTAAAAATATCCAATGTAAATGTTTTCTTTCTCTGGACAATAATCCTTTGAACCTGATAACAGCCACGGTGGCCTGTTCTTTGTAGCTTTATTTTTATTTAAAGCTATTTTTGTTAAAATTTATTGAGTTTATTTGTTAAAATAAATTCTAGAGGTTAGAATTTTCTTGTCTGTACTGCAGACATTGTTCAGTACTGTTGTAAATACATAGTTTTCCACACATAAATATTCACATACATTAAGTTATGTACTCTTTCGTGTGTGAAGATGTAAAGATTACTATGACTTTTTACTTTCCATGTTAAATGAGTTTGACATGTGAAAAATGAATGTTTTTGTTTTCTACAAATTTTATTATTTTTAAATTTAATGTGGCTCAGTTTCTTGGAGTATTTCCCTGAAATACCCAAATATTGTTATGTTTTTAATATGTAGGCCTTAGTATCTTCTGGTTCCTCTCAGAATAGGATTATAGCCCAGAAAAGGAAAGGAATTTGTACATATGTTATTCATTAACATTGTAATTCCTTTGTTTAAAAAAAGTCACTGTAAATCTTTTATAATTTTGTAAAATGTGAGTGAGAAATGTTACTTTGGTTCAGACTAGTTAGTGTTGTGCCTGCACCATGAATTGATTTTTTTGACTGGGATCTTATTATGTAAAAGGCCAAGTATATATTTGAAATTAGAAAATGATCAGATTTAACCTAGTAAAAGCAACACAAGCTTTAACATTAATTTTCTGAATACCTGTGATATGTGCGTTGTAATTTCTATCTTTAAAGCAATTATTGGAATTTCATTTATTCAACTTGCTGCTTTTATACTGTCATGGTTTATTAGCTTAGTTCCAGTTAATGTCAAGATGATAGCAGGCTTAATATCTTTTTTCAAAAAGGGATGTTTTCTTGACACTTGATAGTAGAGTTAGTAATTATGACCCAAGTTTCCTTAGAAAATGAGCTCTTGGATGTATTTTGCTTTTCTTGGATGTATTTTATTTACCTTCCAAGTAAATAAAAGCAATGATTGATAAAGTCAGTTAAATGGTGAAATTTTAGCATTTCTAAATTGTTGCAAGGAATAGATTGAGGGCAACATTGTTATTAGTAAGGAAGATGTTAATGCCATTGAAAGCTGAAAGGGTGTTACCAGGCAGCATATAACACTGTGAAGAGACATTGAGACCTTACATATAACTAAAAAATGGCAGATGGAAGCTCCATTAAACATTTTCTCTGTGTATTGAAGATGACAGAATGATTTCATTACCTGTTCATTGCCTATATACCAAATTTCTGGCACAATAGCAATGAGCTGTTCTTTTTTTGCTGTAAATGGTCTAAGTATTACCTTTAGCCTGAAAGATTTTCATTATGTTGTATTTCAAAATTTATATATCTCAGTGATTATACTCAAAGCAAAAAAACCCTAATATTATAATATTCAGTGCACAGACTTTAAATGAGTGTACAAATATTTCATATATTTTTAAACCAAACTTTGATGTTTTATTTAATCTAGCTTTGTCCCCAAAGGTACAAGTAATATATAATTCACCTTGTAGGTTTAAGTACTGTTTCTGTTACTTGTTTATTGGAGACAACAAAAGAGTAAATTAGGAAAATTTCCTAATAATGCCATCTGGGTTTACGATTTGACTTAGAGATTTTATATGAACATAATTTATATGTATTTAGCCTTCAGATGATTTGAATATCAGTCATTTTTAGTTCTGCTCTGAACCTATCTTGCTTTTCTTTTATAAAATTTAGTCTGACACAGGAGTATAGCTAAAGGGAAAGGTGAAGGAGATCAAGATGTTTATTAACAGTTCAGTTGAGAAAATTCTACACTTAGATGGTTTCCTAAGGGGACAGACAGCTAGACACTCTTTAAAAGGAATCGCTACACAGTCTGATATTTAGAAGGATTAGAATTCATTCATTTAAGAAAATAAAATGACATTTTGATTAACAAATATATAACTTGATATTATTGACTCCAAAAATAAACATTGACATTTCTTGGCCAATGCCTATAATAATGAGTGAGAAGCTTTCAGACCCTTTTCTTGTGCTGTGCTTAATGAACACGCTCTCATCTCATTTACTGCACAAAAAGATTTTCAGAAGTAATTTTTAAGAGAAGTGACAAATTGCCCCCAGTAAATATTTATAATAATTAATTGCTTAAAATAATGATTTTGTAAATACTTTTATCCTATAATTCTTAAAACAAAAATGGCATGAGATTAAAATTTAGAAAATTTTAAGAAATTAAAACATACTGAATATGTGATAAAAGTACTGTGTCTATTAAGTCATTGTGTTAGGTTTTTTGTTTGATATTATGTGTCCCGAAATTAAAAGAATTTCCTAAAAAAATAGCTTTTTTTTTTTTTTTTTTTAAGATCAGAAAGTAGTGTCTGCTTGTAGGTTTTGGCTTAATGCTAAGATATTTACTTGTTAGTCACCACCTCAATTGATGGGATGGATTTACAAATTAGAAATGCTCATTTAATGGTTTTGGCATTTTTATCTTTTCTTCAACATAAAATATTTGTTCACAGATTTTGCATCATTTTTGAACAATTCACGTAAGTCAATGGGTGGTAACTCATGAGCTAACTGGAAGATGGGTTAAAATACTTTACAAAGTACTAACTTCTGTTAAACATTGTTTTGCTACAATTTTAAGTGGAATTATAGTATATTAAAGTTAGTTTATCCTTATTAAAATATATTTTAACTTGAAATGAAGCTTTTGTTTGGGTTATTCCAAAATACATATGCAAAACAAATCTAATTAAATCATTCTCTTGTTTTTTCAAATTACTTCCATTTTAAAAATAACATTTTAATTGAATATACACAATTCTTATTGTAGCAAAACTATTTCAACTTAGCAGCTGATCTTTTAGAACAAGGACTAACTTAGGTGCTGGTTTCAAACACTGTATTTTCAAACTCTGTGATGATATCTGAACTTCTAGCCAGAGAAATTTGAATTTTGTATGGGAATTTGCAAAAGTTTAATGATGATTCCTCCTAATAGGGAGAGAATATTATTTTGTTACTTTTATAACTTCCTTTGATGCACCTTCTTCTAAAATTTAGAAGCTTTGGGTGTCCTTAGTATACACTAGATTTCTTCCAGAATCAAGTGAGCAATAATGATTTGGATATAATGTCATATTCATTTTATTAACTAGTTGAGCCTGATTTTTTAAGTGTTTCTAATAATTTATAGGGCTATATTTGAAACATTTCACATTTTTGAAGATAATGCACTCTGATGAGAAAGAAAGTAATTTAGATTAGTTTCAAGCTATTTAATATCTATTTTTTTAACTTTTCCAGATAGATACTAGTTTCTAGCTTCCTCAACAAATTTTCAGTTCTCTCATTAGTAGAAATGGCTATGAGAGACTTTGTTTGGTTTTTCAATTGTATTCAATGTGTTGAGTTACAGGAGACTTGTTTTAAAAGAAAAAAATAGGTTAATTAATGGATAACTGCCAGTTTCAGAGTATATTTCCAATCAACTGGACATTAAATTTTAGTTTACTACTTAAGATGGAAGGAAGGGGTTTTTGTTTTTTGATCCTTTTAAGGGTGTTAGTACTGAGTTAGCACAAGTATAATCACTGTGCTAAAGTAGCTTTTTGGGAACAGGAACAAAAGATTAAATAAGCACATCTCTGTTAATAATGCTAAAGGTGTTGCGGAAGTTTTTAAAGTCACTAACCCAACTGGCTTCTCATTCTTTCATAGGTATATATAGCTTTGCTAACTGCTTTTTTCTTTCCCTGGTTTGCAAAGAAATTCAACTGCTATAACCCGTTTGCTGTTTCTTGGTGTAGAAAGTAGAGTGAGAGTATTTTCATCCTTTCAGTATTTGAAAGTTCTTACAAAAGCCACGTGGCTGTCCTTGATTTTTATAACATATATATCTTATACAATTTTTCATTGACATACTTTGATTTTCATACTGATATTCTTGGAACTGCAGTAAATGGTTGGTCTACTTTTAAAGTTGTGAGTATAAAGCATATTAAGCAGGCTTACCAAAATTATGCTATTAAAGATGTAAAGTCATTGCCCCAGGGAAATGTTTGTATTTGCAGATAAAATGAAAACCTAATTGTTCTGTAATGAAAATTGAGTAAGGGAAGAAAGATTAATATGAGCGCATTGCTTAGTACTAGCAGAAAGCAAAGATTTTTATTTTCTATTGGTGAGGAGAAGCAAGCATTATAGCCTTTCCACTTATTTCAATGGATTTCCAAGAGAAAAGTGATTTCAAAGTAAGTAAATATTCATGCTTACTCTGTAGGTCTTTTGGGTGGTTTTGTTAAGAATTTGATGAAATATTTTTAATATTTGTGTTATCTTGGCTGTTTGAAATCCCCAAATCCATTAAAAAAAGATTTTATATGGCTTCCACATTTTGTAAAATAGTGATTAAATCAACAAATCTTTTCAAGTTTTTTTACATTACTGTTTGTTTTCTTGTAAATAGTTCAACAGAAATTACTCTGCAGAATTCATTGGAGAGCTTTTGAAATCTAGTAAATAATACTAGTAAATAATATTTTTCTTCTGCCACGTGAGTTTATTTCAGGTTACTGCTGACAGTCATTTGTGATAATCTGCTAGAGTTTTGGTGGTGATGGTGGTGATGGTGGTGGTGGTTGTGCGTGCACCCATGCATGCGTTGCCAAGAAACATCTTTAGGGAAAGATAACAAAGAAATCACATTCTGAATTGAATTCATTTATTGGTGATTAATATTTACACTTTAAGTTTGCTATTATGAGTCCCCCCAACTTTTTGGTAAAAATTTTTGTGCATTATAGTATTGAAGTCTGTTTCTTTTCCCTTGAGCTGTTGTGACTTTTCTTATTGTGTGTGATAGCTCAGCAGAACCCAGCAACTCAGCTTCCAGCCAGGCAGCAGGAGATGGAAATGAACCGGCAGCAGCGTTTCTTCCGCATTCCATTCATCCGCCCTGCTGACCAGTACAAAGACCCTCAGAGTAAAAAAAAAGGTTGGTGGTATGCTCATTTTGATGGACCCTGGATTGCCAGGCAAATGGAACTCCATCCCGATAAGCCACCCATCCTTCTTGTGGCTGGTATGTATGATTCACGTGGAAATTAAAAATGTATAAAACAAAAAGGATTATGACCCCCTTAAGTGAAACATTCTAATATATAATGCAATAATTCATTTAATTTGAGGGTTGAGTAGTGGAGTTTGGAGGCTAAGTTAAATTTCCAGTTAATTGAGGATTAACTGATTTATAATGTAAAATTGCTTAGATTAATTATATCCTAGTAGAGCACATTGAAACTTGTCGGTATCCTAAGAAACTTCACTGATGTTTAATTAAACCCATTGCTTTTGTAATAGCTTGAGGACATGTAGCATTTTTATTAACCTTGATGACTTGTTTGATCAATGGTAATGTTTATAAATTTAGAAGGGTTCCTTAGTGGGGAACAAATTTAAGTTGTTTCTGGTAAATTTATGAAGCAGATTTTCATCTTAAGAAAATGAAGTCTTAGAAAGCTCTCCAATCTATGAGAATTGATAGTGTTTAAGGAATAGAGCTCATAAAAAGTGGTTCTGAAAAGAGATACGATAATTTTCTGATGTCTCCTTATGCAGGTAAGGATGACATGGAGATGTGTGAGCTGAATCTTGAAGAGACTGGCCTGACACGGAAGCGCGGTGCTGAGATTTTGCCAAGACAGTTTGAAGAGATTTGGGAACGCTGTGGAGGCATCCAGTACCTTCAGAATGCAATTGAGAGCAGACAAGCTCGACCCACATATGCAACAGCCATGCTGCAGAATCTGTTAAAGTAGACGTTGCACGCTTACGTTATAGCTGGGATCCCTGGTACTGGGTAGGGAGTGTGACCAAGAGATTAACCCTTCCTTGCTCATGTTAGAATTACTTATGCACAATGAGCAGATTTTATAATCATGGCTTTTCGTTAATTTAAAGTTAATTAAGGTTATGGTAGTGAATTTGGGACCTAAAAATTATTTTTGAGTATACGGCAGTACTCTTAAACTTCTCATTATTCTCATGCTTGTTACACCTGGACTGATTCTGACATTTCTCATTCTTTGCCAACAGACTTCCTAAAGTCCATGATGATTGTTCTCAAGGAAAAGAGAAATTTTTAAAACTTTCAAAATACTTGCTATTTATGGATGACATGGTATGTTCTAACTGGAATAATGAAACCTTAAATTTACAAGAATTAAGGCACTTAAAATTATCAAGACACTGATGTTTGTGGTCTGAAAAGCTATGTATTTTCTCTGCTTTTTCAGAAATTCATGGAAACTTTCATTAAAGATGGAAATTCTGACTTTTTCTCCCTCTCCTTTGCAGTGTATCTTAGTTTGGGTGAAGTAGTTCTTCCTAAGTCCTAGAATTTTGGAAGGAGCTTCAATTTATTTAATTGTTCTGGGATAAAGGAGGAACCAATGATATCCAGCACAGATTAGTTTTCTTTCTTTCTTTTTTTTTCCAATCAAATTTTATGTCAGAATATTCTTTTGATGTTTCATGGACAAATAAAGGAAATTCAGATTGCTTAACTGTCTAAAAGTTTTGAGCTAACTCTTTTAAGAAAGGGAAACAGGGTTTAGGTGGCCCTTTGGACTAAATTAAAATCTTTCAAGTTCATCTCTATTGTGATTTTTGTATCAGAATCTTGTCCAAGTTGTTTCGTATGATTTAAGCTGATGTTCTGCTTCAAAATCTTTTTTAAAAAACATTCCTAAATTCTTTTTTGTCCTTTGTGATTTTGGTAATTGTAGAGATGTTTTATAAGCTTTGTAATTCAAAAGCCCTTGTACTTAGTAATTGCTTGTTTCATATAACAGATAATTTAAAAAAGTTTTCTTTGTGTGCTGTTAGCCTTGATCAGATGTTGGCAATTTCAAGCCTAATATTTATGACTTTCACATTAGGAATTTAGAGATAAAAATATATCAAGGAGTTATGTTGACATAATCCTAAGAAGTCTTGTTTGTGTTTTAGAATAAAGTTAGAAAGTAAAATTATTCTTTGTACCTTTTTTTCCCCCTGATTTTTAAACATGCTAACCTTTGAAATGAAATTTCAGTGATTTTTTTTTTCCTTAGAAAGAATACCTCGGTTAGGAAAATATTTCCCAGCTGATTGGGTTAATGTTTGGGAGCCACAGACACTATTTTCAGAATTGCTTCTCTCATAGAAGAAATATTTATTTATTATGATGCTGTGCAAATGATTGCCTTGTGTTAAGGAAATGAAATGGCCCTGTCTGTGCTATTAATTAGTTGAGAATGTGAATGTGATTATCTTTTGGAGGCTGTACTGTTTACACTTACCCACCCTTGGATCATTTGGTTCCTATGATTGGTGACAAAAGGTGTAGTTACTGAAATAAACGACCTGTTCTCTCTCTTCCATCTCTCGCCTTTAATTGGTGTTTTTGTTTGTGTAGGATAGTGAATGATTAGCTTTATTTCCTAATTATTACTAATGATTAAAGTCCTTGAAAAAAATTTAGTAACCAAATTGATTTTTGATGACTTGTCTCTTCCGTATGGTTTTCAGAAGTAGTTTTATGTATCTCTTAGATATATGAATAGGCACTGGATGGAAAATTAATTAAAAAGTTCAAAATTGTTATAATGAAAGAACTTAATGTTTTGAAGAATTTGAAAGAAATATATCACAGCAAAGCATTATTACAAGTCTTCTTGGTTTTTTGACTAAGAGTTAATAAAATTAGAATTAGTTTTAAGTCACTTTGTTTCTAATTATGTCACCCAGCTGTCCTAGAATTTATCTATTTAAAATAGTCTCCTGAGTTAATGTGCCTATCAGAACTGCCCTGATTCAGATAGTAGTGTAACCTACATACAGCAGGTGTGCATATTTACTGAAGACCTTTTGCTGGAGAAACTTAGGACCCTAACAACCTTTGAGGGGAAATAGAGATGTAATGTTCTAAAAGATGTTGATACAGCTGCTTTATCAAACTCACATTCAAACTTATAAATGCTGTGTGAAAACTTTAGGAATCAAAAGTCAATTAACTCATTTTAATCAGTCATTTAAATTGAAATTTAAAATTAAAAGTTTAAACCAATTAACTGTATATAAATAACTAATCTTCTCTTAATGCTTGTCTCATCAGTTCTTTGTGCTTGCCAATACCAGTTCCTTCCATAGTGTATGCTTTGCAAAGGTAGGCATAAATAAAATATTAAAAGAGAAAACAAAATGTTTTTATGTTCAATTCTAATGTAATCCCTAATTTCACCACCACAGAGTCCTTGATGAGAGCAGGAGGTATTTACAGTCCACATAAGTTAAGAGAACAGTTTTCTTAGTTGCAGAGTTGGGGAGATAGCACTTTCTCAGAGGATTATATGAAGAAGTAAAGAAACACAGGGACACCCGCCCTCATGAAAGACATTCTATTGTTACCCTCATTTGGCTTCTATAATGACTTTTATAGGTCATTCTTTCCAGTGACCTACTGAAATATTCTGTTTTATAAGCAACCGAGAAAAGATCTTAAGGAGAAAATAGGTGGTATTTGTCGAAGTGTAGATAATAAAAAACCCCAGGCAAGAACAATAATGAATGTTTATTATTTGTAGAGCTTTATTAATTGTATGTGTGTGTGTTGCTGGGGATTGAACACAGGGCCATGCACATGCTAGGCAAGCCACTTACCACTAAGCTACATCCCTAGCCCCTGATTGAATATTTCTAAAGATATTTTCACTCACAGATTATTACTATGGTTCTCAGGGGATCCAAATATGTAGGTTTTTGGTTTCTTTACCTGAAGAGTCTTGGATCAGCAGAATATTCATTGAATGGATCAGTTAATTAATACAACATTAGTGGTAGACCTACTTCCTTATATGAAATAGGTAACAGAGAAGTCAAGTAATTTACTTGTAGACATTAAAAAATATATAAATGCCTTTGCTCTAATCACGTGTAGCAGCATTTTCTGGGGAGTTACAAAGGGAGTCTTTCTACATCCTCAGAAGGGGTGACAGAGTATCTTTCCCTGTTTATCATTACCAGTGGTAACAAGTATTGAGAGTTTTAACCTCTCCCAGAAGATACACTAATGAGGGAGGGGAGGGCAGAGGGTATCTAATAATGAGAATGAGGACTAGTTGGGTGAGTTGGGAGAACAGTTGTAACAATAAGGAAAGAGAAAGGGCAGTGGTCAAGAGAGGGAAAGGTAATATGGTGTTGCACACTGTATGTACATTTTAAGCAACAGAGCATTCCTGTGTCTTTGCTAAATTTAGGATGAATTGTGTGTAACTGAAGAGTAGAACCTATGGTCATTAAACTTGGATCAGAATACACCTGGTGTTCCAATTCTTAGCACAGGAGAATGGCGCTACCACACTGCAGGTGGCCAAGCAGCAAATTAGCATTCTGTTCATGACCCTCATGGAAGGATAAAGGGGAGATATTTTGAGATGTAGAGCCTTCATGTATCAGAACTACATCTTTGAATACAATTAACTTTAGTTCAAATGGTGTACTTTTTCCCCTTTACTAACCTAATAAATGAAGTAAGTTTGGTTGTTTTTGAAATTTTTTAGGGGTAATGCACATTCAAAAGGAAAACCTTTAATCCTAATTTGTACCAATGCAGAATCTCACTTTCAAACTATAAATAGGCTTATTAACTGGCCACTTTTCATGGTTGAAAATTTGTCAATTTACAACTGTTACCTAATTTTTCTCATTTTATGAAAATGTGTGTCTTAACACTTTCTAAAGTACTGATGTACTAGAAATACAAATAAATGCTTTCTATATACAACTTCTTCTTGAATGTTGTTTTTTTTTTAATAGGTTGTCATAAATAGTGGTAAATGTTGGAATTGTTGTCTGTGTCTCAAATGGGAGAAGTTGAAAAAGTTTGGAATCCTGAAGCTCATTCAGAGGCTTGGGACTAAACGGGATTGAAACTTTTGAACTTTGGTCCTGAATTCCTATTGCAATCTCCATCCAGAGAATAGGCAGTACAGTGTATGAGCCACTGCTCCCCATTTGGCCAGATTGGAAGCAAACCAAATGTTGGCTACCTTTCTTTAGGCCCTTAATATTCTGTGAGAAGACAGAAATTTAAAAACTGAGGAGACCCAAAGAAGATTAAAAACTGTGGAGACCCAAAGAAGACTCTTTCTCCCTAAGGCTTTGAATAGAGCTGGTCTATACAGCCTACTCCTTATCTCTCACCAGGAACCTATCATGGTCCTGGTGGGTCTTCTGAGAGTGGAGGGAAATTGTCTTACTTCATCCATAAGATAGGTGATTCAAAGAGTAAGAGGCATTTACCATAAAAGAGCACCCATCCTCCTCATGAAATATAGAGTATTTACCTAATTCTATTTCTCCATTAAAAACTATATTCCCTATGCAAGTTGATATAGATCTTCACTTTGGGGGAGGATTGAGGTTGGGAATCAGAATGAGAGGTGTGTATTTGCCAGCTCTAGGAACAACTTTTCAAAGGATTGTATCACTTTTTCATGGGAGAATATGTCTTCCAACAAGATCACCTCCATTATTAGGATACCGCCTTTATTTTGATAACTTACTGTTAGATGTTGCTATCAGTGTTTACTGTCTTTTGGGAGCCTTAAAATATCTTGCTTAAAATATTTTATCAAATCCACAAAGAAAATCCATGGGGAGTAGCTAGTAAAACATACATTTTATTATAAATCTATGAATATAGTACTTGTCACATTTTTTTAAAATTAAGAATTGCAGCAAATATATTTGATAATGGGATTTTTGAAAAATGTAGAGGAATAAATTTGAAACATTGAAACTGAACTGGATTACATTTAGGTAAACCCACACCAAAATTAGTGTAGGGAGAAGTATATTATACATCTGTTGGAAAACAGGAATTAGGTCAGATAGAACAACTTCGCCTCCCACCTCTTACCAGTATGGTGTCTTCCTTTAAAATCACTTTGTGTAGTAACAAGATCTTCCCATGATTGATCTATCTGAACCTCAATTTGCCTTTTTTAAAAATAACAATTTAGAAATTTTGGGGAATAAAACAATCTATTGTGTAATCGGCAATTGTGTATATAATACTAGTGTCTAAGTGTTGAAGACAAATGTATATCAGATATTGTGTGGAGCAGAGATACACTCATCACTTACATTCTGCATACATTCATGCAGTTAGACCTGTATCCTTGCACAAATGATCATCTTTTAAATGTACATTATAAAATATAAAGTGCTTATTTCCTGATATAATGTTCAATCCCCAAAACAAGAAGTTGCAAATGGTCTTTGGGTAATATTTTAAAGGTAGCTAGAAGTAAACCTGGTTTACTATTACCTTGACTATCATCCAAGATGGTCAAAATATGTTTTACTGATTGTGTTTTGGGTTTTAATAAAAAGTGCTTTTTAGGATTTGCTAGTCATCAAGTGCATGACTTCTATACTTGAAACATAGTGTGTGCTGGTTCTCAGTGTTGACTCTGTGCCTGGATTCTGATGACCAGTGACTCTACCTGCCTCTGTTTTCAGAATATTGATGGAGTGGACACAGTTTTCTTGAGAAGGCAAATCAACTCTCTTGAGATAGCTTAAATGATAATTTGTACATTTTCAGTTTTTAATTTTCTTCCAAATCTTGATGGTTAAATTCTTCAAGTCCTACATCCAGTAAGTCAGAATTTCTTTCCTTGGTTCCCTAGAAGAGAAATGGTTTTAAGAGCTTATGGAAGACCATCCAAGAAATGTTCATTCTATTATTACCTCCATGGGTGAATGAGAGGATGTGCTTGCCATTTAGAATATCTTCTCTGAAAGTTTGGAGATACCCTCCGAATATTCTCAATTTTATAACCTACTGGGAATGCATCCCATCTTTTCTTAACCCTATTTAGATCATCCATCTGTTGGAGCAGGGGATGGCAAATAATCTATACATAAAATTCACCATGTTCCCTTTCAACTACAGTGATGTCATTTAATTACAACACTTCCTTATGGGATACAAATGTGTCATTTGAACCTGCCTCAACACAGCAATTTATATATCCCCAGATAATCAGCATTGATACTTAATGTTTGTTATTATTGTCTGAAGTAAGATGCAGTTAGTTCTTTTGGGGGCAATGCTGGGGATAAAACCAAGGGATTCATACATGCTAAACAAGCACACTACCATTGAGCTACCTCTCTGGACCCTGATGGAGTTAGTTCTTTAAGTTGACTTCCTGGTGTGAAAAATCACTTTCTCTTTTTCCCTGACAACTTTATTTTTCTGATATATGGCCATTAAGTATTTGGTATTTGCAGACTTAATTGGTGTTTGTGCTTCATCTTCAATATTTTGTCAATATCAGATCCTTGTGTCCAATCATGATTTTATGGCACTCACCTAAACTTTTTTCTGTTTCTCCAATTCTTTTTCTTTTCTTTTTTTTTTTTGGTTCTAAGAAATTAGAATGGCACATATGATTTCCAGTGTGCATTTGCATACATAAAATTATGAGCACATTTGGTGTGATTGTCTCAGTTATCTTCATTGTATATTGACTGGTAACTTTTTCAAGTGCAAATTTTGATACATTTCTTCTCATCTAGCACCATAGATCTCAGGTAACCTGAGTGGACCTTGTTAACTATCAAAGACTCAGTATAATTTTTGAAAATAGGTAATTTTAGGTGAAAAACATCCAATGTTTGTTTATTTTCACGTATCATATTGGCAAATTTTTTTTATACATCCAATGTTAATTCCCCCAAATTACTTAAAAACTCTACAGCTTTATGTGGGCTATATATAAACTGTAGATAACTTATTTCCTTTTATAAAATAAAACTAATAAAATAACTTGATTGAGTGGGTATTTATAAAGACACATCCAGGATACTAGAAAAAACATTGATCTGAGTAATTTTGGAAGTTGTTCATTGTTCACAAATGTTTCTTTTACATATTTTCTACATACTTTTGCTTTAGATGATTATTATTTGAGATCAAAAGCAAAAGTTTTAAAATGATTTATGTGAAATTATTCAGTGCCAGGAATATTAATTATTATTATGAAAATTTCAGTTTTGTTGAAACACAATTGATTACCTACATACATATTTTTACAAGACTGTGAACATTATAAAATATTTGGATTGTTTCTGTTATTTTATTATTTTTATGTACACATTTCAGTTTTCTCCATACTTCATGCACCAGGAAACATCATTTTACCACCTTAAAATACTAAATTAAAAAGCCTAACAAAGGAAAGTGCACTACTTATCCCTATTTTTTTAAAAACAAGAGTCAGGTATAGAAATGTTTTAAATTCCCTTCAAAATTCAATTTCAGTGATTAAAACCAACATGTAAAAGAAAGTATGGTTTTACCTTATAATTTTGCCGATGTTGGAACTTTTTAATACTAGTTTCATATGCTTGATTTTTAGAGTGATCTGGTAACCTGCAAAAGAAAGCAAAAATATGATATCCTGTTTCCTGGACTTTTATTAACATCAATATTAACTACAGCTTTATATTGTTCAGTTCTAAAATTATGACAAGTGGGAAAAAAGAGCATATTTTCACAGATGTCTTCCATTAGGATTGGAGGAAGTATGAGTTCTGCATGCCCCTTGAGTTTTGCCTTAATTCTTTATTAAGCAGTGGTCTCAGAAGGATTGAAGGACACTCATGGGAAAGAGGAGAAGATAAATCTTAAAAATACTGGAGTTATTTCTCAAGTTCTAAATTGTGGTTGCTGGAAAACAACTCATTTTTGTTCATAAAAGTAAAAATAAGTTTTATAAATAAGTAAGACAGCTTTATTTTATAATACACCTATATTTACAGACGTATATTATATAATTTCTGTTGATAGTGTATACACTTTTTTTGCACATTGTATTTTTCCTCTTTATGTTAGAAAATGGGCCTAATTTTTGTGGGATATTTTCCTATATAGCTTCCCTTATCAGTTAATTGTTTTATTTCTCACACCATTCTGTCCATTAAAATTTTTGAGAAAAGGAAAAGGAGGGAATATCCTATTTCAGTCTCAATTCTGAATGGAAAGAAGGCAGTAGGGAGGAGTAGTTTAAGGAGGTTTGAGTAACAAATTCCTTGTTCTCCCCTCCCACTAGAGAAGGCAGTATTTTTAGTTCTATTTGCCCTGGTTGGGAGATATGGAAGCTCTAAGAATAGCAGGAAACTGGCAGATACTTGGTATCAGAACCAAGACATTTCAAATGAGGGGTAAATGGGACTAGAAGCTTTTCAAAGGACCTCTTGAGACCAGGAGAGCTACACCTCAC
Organism: Marmota marmota marmota; assembly: GCF_001458135.2. Taxonomy (NCBI): domain Eukaryota; kingdom Metazoa; phylum Chordata; class Mammalia; order Rodentia; family Sciuridae; genus Marmota; species Marmota marmota. The sequence continues at coordinate 1,234,900 of NW_025999842.1, read as the reverse complement.
AGTATATTCCAAGGAAACTAAGGTGCATAAATGATTGCTCAAATTTTTAATCAGATAAAGTTTTAAAAACAAGGTTGAACTATATTTAACTGTGACCCTCTCCTCCCTTTCCCCCAATTTCTTCACTATCCAATAAGAAAGGACTAAAAAGGAAGTTAGTAACAAACAGACCTCCTTCCTCCACCCCCACATCTGAAGTCCAGCATGTGAATGAAACTGTGGCCTTGCTGCAGTTACAACAAGTGCTTTAGTGTTATTAAAACCTCCGCATAAATATCTCTTTGTATTAGCATTTACTTATGCCGGCCCTTATATTTGGAAACAAATTTTATTATTATAAGTAATGTCATAAAACAGAATAGGCCTATTAAATTACAGGACAAAAGTGAGAATTTTTAGATCTAGGGAGGAAGTCATAAATAATTTACTCTGTTAGATCTAAATTTGCATTTTCTGTATATATGTAATGATAATTGTGATAAATAAGAGTCAAACTCATTAGGCCAAAAAAGGAATAATACAAGTTTTTGTTTATTCTTGGGAGAATTTTGTCAAGAAAGTTCCTAGCATAACAGAATCTATATATAGAACACTTGAAATTGAGGGAAATGAAAAATGTGCAGAGTATGGTCATAAATATTGAATGGAGGGAAAAAAGTAGAGGAAAAATAAAGGTGAAAATGTAATGAATGACAATGACTCTGCAGTAGAATGACAACTAACTGGAACTGTTCTTTGTGTCAATCAATGAACTAGTCTTCTTGGCAAGGCACTTGCCCTCAATATCATTTTCCTATCTCCTCACTTTCAGGGAGAATAACAAAAATGAAGCCAAGTTTACAGTTCTTCAGAGAATGCTGTTTTCACAGTTACAACAATTAGGGTTCTAATGGATCTGCTTTTAAGTTCCAGGTAGGGAATCACAGTGTCTCCTTACAGGATAGCCCTTTGTTGACAGGACCAGCTCCGCTAACACTTTATTCCTTACCTAAACCCATGAATTAATTCCTATTATCCCAATTACATAGAAGAACACGTTGAAGCTTAAAGAGGGGAAATGTGTCTCAGTGTCATACCTAGTTAGGGGCAGAGTTCTAAGTTGAACTTGAGTCTAATTTTAAAGCCTCTAGTTTTAATTCTTGTCTAATCCATGACTGATGAGGTCTTAACTTGTCAGCTGATCTTATAAATAAATGTTCACTCACATAAGTGATGGTATCTTGTGAGAAACTAAAATAATAGATGGGAGGGGAGCAAATCTCAGGGATCCAGAGGGACCCTCAGAGCACCAAGAGTGTCTGGTTTCTCTTCACTGAAGGAGCTCATGGGGGCAACAGAGGCCTGTCCTAGTTCTGAGGATATCAGGGCTAAACATTTAACATTTGGAAAAGCATATTTAATCAGGGAGTGGAAAAGTGCAGGATTAGGGTCATGTGGGAATTTATCTCTTTTCCCTGAAGATAAATTAAGCATCTTTCTCCCCCACCCCATCCATTGCCTAGCATCCAGCATGGTGACTGGCACATGGTGCTCAAAAACTCTTGTTATGTTAGTCTAAGAAGCATCAGTATTCTTGTATATTTGAATAGCTCAAGTCCATATTATCCCCCGGAGACCAGCACAAATGAAAAAAGCAGAACAACACCAACCTGGGTGAGAGCTATTATTTCTAGATCATCTTATACCTTGCTTTATTGGTCTTGTTTATAGCAACCTAGAACTAAAGTGATCTTTCTTGCTCAAGAAAGAGGAATGTTTAAAATTAAAAACTGTACATCCATTTGAAACCACCAATGGGAATAGTTAAAATAAAAACTGAATATATCACTATTCATAAAAGACAACCCTCCTCCTCATCATCACCCTATTTGGGCCTCATTCATTGGCACTCCTTTTTTTAATGGTTACATTTTATTTTATCAATTTTTAAATTTATATATGACAGTGGAATGCATTACAATTCTTATTACACATATACAACACAATTTTTCATATCTCTGCTTATATACAAAGTATATTCACACCAATTTGTGTCTTCATACCTGTACTTTGGATAATAATGTCTATCACATTCCACCATCATTTCTAATCCATGCCCCCTCCCTTCCCCTCCCACCCCTCTGCTCTATCTAGAGTTCATCTATTCCTCTCATGTTCCCCCTCCCTACCCAACTATGAATCAGCCTCCTTATATCAGAGAAAACATTTGGCATTTGTTTTTTTGGGGATTGGCTAACTGCACTTAGCATTATCTTCTCCAATGCCATCCATTTACCTGCAAATGCCGTGATTTTATTCTCTTTTATTGCTGAGTAATATTCCATTGTGTATATATACCACATCTTTCTTTATCCATTCATCTACTGAAGGGCATCTAGATTGGTTCCACAGTTTAGCTATTGTGAATTGTGCTGCTATAATTATACAAGCAATAAATTAACATATCCTCATTATTAAGAAAGCTGGACTCCAATTCCATTTCTTTCCATTGTTAACTAGAAAGAATCTATCACTCCACACTTTTTTCTGTGTGTTTATTAACACATAGATTGAATCATATAAAATTGCTGGTATTTGAAGATTTGTAACTGACAAAATGGCAATGCCATATGATTGAACCTAATATGCTTAAAAGTGTATAGTTTTGTATTAATTTACTACCTATACAGGAGTAGACAAAGGGGAATGAAGGTAAGGGGGATGGGAATATGAAAGACAATAGAATGAGAATAAGATAATTTTCCTATGTTCATATATGAATATATAACCAGTGTAACTCCATATCATGTACAACTACAAGAATTGGAAGTTATAATCCATGTAAGTATGATATGTCAAAATAAATTCTACTGTCCTATATAATTAAAACCAGCATAAATAATTTTTTAAAAATAAAAATAATCCCACAGTTTCTTTTCTTGTGTTTACCCAAATGATTTCAAAACTTATGTCCATATAAAAACTTGCATGTGGATACTTAAGGCAACTTTATTTGTAATTGCCATAACTTATGAGCAACCAAGAGGCCTCTCCATAAGTGAATGAATAAATAAATTGTGATATATTCTATTCTGAAATTTGCTTCTTAATGTAATGAAGTATCTTGCATTTTTTGAGTATGTATATATCATTACCCTTAGCTGCAGTTTTTAATAGTGAGTAATTACACTCTAGGTTAACCATCCCCATCCCCTTTTTTGTGGTGCTGGGGATCAAATCCAGGGCCTTATATAGGCTAGGCAAGTGCTTTACCACTAAGTGACACCTCAGACCACTTCTCCCTTATTGAGGACCATATAATTATTTCAAAATTCAAAGGAAAAAAAAAACAAGAATCAATAAATGGGATGGATTCAAACTAAGAAGTTTCTTCTTAGAAAAAGAAACAATCAATGAGGTGAACAGAGCCTACATCTTGGGAGCAAATTTTTATCCCTCACACATCAAATAGAGCACTAATCTGTAGGGTATATAAAGAACTCAAAAAGCTTAGCACTAAAAAAAACAAATAACCCAATCAATAAATGGGCCAAGGACCTGAACAGACACTTCTCAGAAGAGGATATACAATCGATCAACAAATATATGAAAAAATGTTCATCATCTCTAGTAATTAGAGAAATGCAAATCAAACCTACTCTAAGATATCATTTCACTGCAGTCAGAATGGCAGACAAACAACAAGTGTTGGCAAGGATGTAGGGAAAAGGCACACTCACACATTGCTCGTGGGACTGCAAATTGATGCAGCCAATATGGAAAGCAGTATGGAGATTCCTTGCAAAACTGGGAATGAAACCACCATTTGACCCAGCTATCCCTCTCCTCGGTCTATACTCAAAGGACTCAAAAACAGCATATTACAGAGACACAGCCACATCAATGTTTATAGCAGCACAATTCACAATAAATAGCTAAACTGTGGAAGCAACCTAGATGCCCTTCAGTAGATGAATGGATAAAGAAAGATATGGTATATATACACAATGGAATATTACTCAGCAATAAAAGAGAATAAAATCATGGCATTTGCAGGTAAATAGATGGCGTTGGAGAAGATAATGCTAAGTGCAGTTAGCCAATCCCCAAAAACCAAATGCTGAATGTTTTCTCTGATATAAGGAGGCTGATTCATAGTGGGGTAGGGAGGAGGAGCATGGGAGGAATAGACGATCTCTAGACAGGGGAGAGGCGTGGAAGGGGAAAGGAGGGGGCATGGGTTAGCAATGATGGTGGAATGTGATGGACATCATTATCCAAAGTACATGTAGGAAGACATGAATTGGTGTGAACACACTTTATATACAAGCAGAGGTATAAAAAATTGTGGTGTATATTTGCATTAAGAATCGTAATGCATTCCACTGTCATTTATTTTAAAAAATCAATTATAAAATTAAAAAAAAATCAAAGGAATATTATTGTGAACATTTCTGTATACATATCTCCGTGCACAGGTGCAAGTATACTTTTAGGAATAATTATCTAAAAGTAGAGTAACTGAGTCAGATTCAAAGTTTCATGGAGGCTACTGGAAAACTCTTTTTTTTTTAAAAAAAAAGCTTTTCCAATTTACACATCCACTAGCAAGGCTTGATAGAGCCAGTACTCCCACCCCTTGTTATCCACATTGTGTATTATCCACTTTCTAACAAAAGATATCTCTTTATTATTTTTGGATTTCCATGATTATAGTGAGATTGAGCATTTTCTATATTTCATTGATCATTTGAAGTTATTCTATGAATTGTTCCTCTATCTTCTTTGCTCATTCTAACATTTGGATGTTTGTCTTTTATTGATATGTACTATCACTTCTTATTATGGATGTTTAACTTTGTCTAAAATGTTGGTTGTATATATTTTTTTTCGATCTCATTGTTTGATACTTTCATTTATAACACTTTTTCCCTATAGAATTCCTTTTCTTAAGTTTTCTGGGATTGGTGTCATGTTAGGATAGTCTTTTTTAATCCAGGATTATAGATTATTATATTTAAAAAATATTTTCCTAGTTTTGATCTTGAACTTGGATCTTTGTTGTGGAATTGATCTTCTGTGATAAGGCACAATTTTATAAATGGAAGGACAAATCATACTTGAACCCTTATTGACCAGTGGACACGTTTTTTATAAATCCCCTATTGTATAAGTGTGTCTATGGCTGTTATATTTGTTCTTTTATCTATTTCTATGTCTATCATGTCTAAATATGATTTTATGTGTTTTGCTATCTTGCACAGAAACTACCCATCACTGTACTCAAGATTTTCTCTTGTACATTTTCATTTTTAGAGGAAATTTAGAACCAGAATGTCAAATTCCATGAGGAATCTCACTGGGGTTTTGACTGTGATTAACTTGGAGAAAAGTCACAGAATCATCATGTACTTCTCTGAGTGAATGCTCTGTGCTTTATGTTCTTGGTAAAAGTATTTTACAAAGATCATTTCATAAACCTCTTGCAGCAACCCAGTAGGTGGAGTTGTCTCCTTACCCAATGAGGAAGTTGTGCTTTAGAGAAGTAATTTGTCCAAGGTCACTTGATTATTAAATTTGCTAAACTGAAACTTTAACCACAATCTGACTTCAGAACATTGCTTCTTAACCAACCTCTATTGGGTATTTGTCTTTAAAATGTTAATACTCTAAAGGAACAGAATATGTTTTTATCAAGGAAAAGGCTAAATTGTTGTGGTTTCTTGAGTTTTGGAAGTAGATGGCCACGAGTTCTCGTGGTGGGAAATTAGGACTGTGGCCTCTAGAGTGAGCAAGTAAAAGCAACAAAGAAAAAACCTCAGGTGACCTGATAGTGATGAGGGTCCAGGTGATCATCACTGAGTAGATGCTCAGGTGTTGATGGGAAGGGCTGGCAGCACTCTCAGAAGTGGTCCAGAGACAGACTCCTGCAGAAGCCCTCTGAAACATAGTCTGCAGCCTTGTCTGGGTGTCACGGGACTTGAGAAGAATTGGACCCACCTTAATGCTCCCTGCTTGTTCCCAAGTCCACCTACACCCTGAGGTCTGGTTTGTACATAGAAAGCTAAGCCCATTATATGTCACCTCCTTTCCTACCTTCCAAGGGGCTTCTCTAGTACTTTCTGTCTGTGAATGAAGGAGTAAACCTATCTTAAACACTTCTAGAGATTGGACTACTATAATAATTAAAAATGTGCTAAAGAAAGTAATAGCAGGAGGAAATGTTTTAGGTTAAAAAAAAAAAAAACTGACTACAAAACAAGAAGCCAGTCTGATTCTATTTTGCTTTAAAAAATTCTGTATAAACCCATTTTATATCAATATGGACACCAAAAGATAATCAGCAGTTAATGTGATAAATTACACAGGATATTTATCATCTTTCTCATAGATTTTTATATTTCCCAGCTTTCTTATGATAAAAGCTATTATGCTTTCAAACAAGGAAAACACCCAAGTTTTACAGAAACATGCACTAATTAAGGCAGTAAACCAAGAATTTTATCTGAAAGCTAAGCCTAGAGCAGGGCTCTCAAAGTCATCCCTGGACAGCAGCATCAATCTCCCGGCCTACACAGACCTAGTGCTGTTTTTACAACAGAGCAGGGCCAGCAATGTGTATTTCCATAAGGCTTCCTCTGGGTGATTCTGATGCTTACTGAAATTTGAGAACCACGGGTCTAAAGCATCATATGAATTTATTCTGTTAGGGTTTTCAGAAGCATAAATAATGACATTTGTGTACTTAGGTTGTAGGTCTGTCACATTTGTGTGCTTGACTTACCTGCATGGGGCTCCCTTTCTCTGAAGGGCCTTGCATTCCTCTCCAGGGGCACAGAGGTCTGCGTCCAGTTCCCCCTGGCTCTCGTATCCTGGTCTGCACCGGCACTCCACTTCCTCCGTCCATTCATTCTTTATGCACTGGGAAAATTCATCACAGGCCAGGAATTTGCAAGGATCTGTTTGATCAGCTGTAAGAGATGGAACAGAATTTGATGAATGTATGATGCCTAAGTGTGGAGCTGGCAGCAGTTAAAGGCAAAAAATCAAATATATTTACTATCATCTTATTTCGGAGTGGGTCATATAGTATTGGTAACAGACTGGGCAAAAAGAACCATAGTTTGTGCTTTGAAAAATGAATTTATAGACACAGGTGATAATATATTTAGTTCCAACTATAATTATGTACAGACTTTTTAGAGTGCATCAGAATCATCTGGAGGCCTTATTAAAACAAATTTCATTGGAAAGTGGATTATAAATCTAATATTTATAATATTAGAATATTTAGCTCTGAGAGGCCAGTGGCTTCTGTAAGCCTTCCCTTATTTTTATGGAGCTAAAGACATTGAGCTCTGAGAAGAAGCAAATGGCCAGAGTCCCCACGTGCTGGTGGCAGAGCCAGCACAAGTTGTTAGATCACTGTTTTTTCTGCCCTGGAAGGATTTTCTGTTTAATTGCAGCAGCCTTTTGTCTTCAGATTATTCTTTTTTTAAAAGTATTTATTTTTTAGTTAAGGTGGACACATATCTTTGTTTTATTTTTATGTGGTGCTGAGGATCGAACCCAGTGCCTCACACATGCTAGGCGAGCACTCTACCTCTGAGCCACAACCCCAGCTCAGATTATTCTTTAATAAGCATTGTTATGTGTAAGGAAATAGGGAACAGGCAACAGTGTATAAAACCATTCTTTCAAATATCTAGGGGAGGTTAGTAATATACACAGTTAATTCTATATAAGGAGCCGACCATCAACCTGGAGGGGATTGCTTTGGACTGAGCATTTAAAGTAGATCACAAGGCAGTCATGGTGGTGCACACCTGTAATTCCAGCTACTATGGAGGCTGAGGCAGGGTGATGGAAAGTTCAAGGCCAGCTTGGAGAATTTAGTGGAACACTATGTCAAAACAAAAATAAAAAGTTCAAGTATGTAACTCAGTGCTTGCTCGGCATGCGTGAGGCCCTGGGTTCAATCCTCACTACAGTAAATATTTTAGTTTTTATGTTGCTGTGACCAAAATACCCAATGAAAACAATTTAGAGGAGAAAAGCTTATTTGTGGCTCTTGGTTTCAGAGATCTCAGTCCATAGACAGCTGACTCTGGGCCCAAAGTGGAGCAGCACATCACGGGGGAAGGGCCCAGTGAAGGAAAGCTGCTCAGATGGGGTGAGGAAGGAGGGAGGGAAGGAGGGAGGGAGAGAAAGATGGATGAGGGAGAGGGAAATAAAGAAAAAGATAGGGAGGAAGAAGGGGCCACAGGGAAGACATATTCTTCTAGGGTACAAGCCCACCTGGGTGATCCATCTCCTCCAATTATGCCCTACCTACCTAGGGTTACCACCCAGTCTGTCCATTCAAACTAGGAGGAACTGATTAGATTACAGCTCTCACAATCCAGTCATTTTACATTCCTGAATCAATGCAGAAGCTTTTGGGAAACACCTCACATCCAAATCATAACAATAAATAAATAAAGTAGGTTACATTTGAGGTTTTTCTCATTTTTAAAAATTGTTGGTACATTATGGCTGTAAACAATGGTGGGATTTACTGTTATATGCCCACACAAGTACGCAATATAATACTATAATTTGACCTACTATTCCCAACTATTTCCCCTTTTCCTCTCCTCCTCAGAGTGGGTGGTGTTTGTTGTACAAAGGCAGGCTAAATTGTTCCCACTGGAGACAAAAGTATGAGCAGAGGAAAACAGATGAGGAAAGAACAGACATCTGAAGAGAGAGCAGGGAAAACCCAGTTAGGAAGGAGCAGAGATCCCTTACGAATGGGAAGGAAGGGAACTAAGATTGGTAAATGCCTGTTAAGGCCAATTTCTGAAAGGCACACTAAGGAATTTGGACTCCCCCCCTCCCCACCTGCCAACTTCCCCACTGCCACTCTAATGTCCCCCAGGAATTTGAACTGCACAGGCAGATGGGAGTCACAGATGATTTTTAAGTAAGGAAGAGTATGCTCAGAATTGTGCTTTAGAAGATTTATAAATACAACTTAGAATTTTTAGAATTAGAATGACTTGAGAAATCATCTGGGCCAATATTTCCCAAGTGGGAACATTTGTGGAACTCTAATTCAGCAGGATTTGATAAGCTTTATGTTAAAAAGAGGTTTGGTGGCTAAATAAGTTTTAAAAAATGCTGTGTGACTGTTGGTGAGAATGTAAATTAGTACAGCCATTATGGAAAACGGTATGAAGTTTCCTCAAAAAAATAAAAATAGACCTACCAGATGATCTAGCAATCCCATTAGTGGTTATATATCCAAAGGAAATGAAGCCTGCATATTAAAGAGACATTTGCACTCTCATGTTCATTGCAGTACTGTTCACAATAGCCAAGATGTGGTGCCAATATAAATGCCTATCAATGGATGAATTAAGAAGCTGTGGTACATACATACACAATGGAATATTATTCAGTCATAAAAATGATGAAATCCCGTCACTTGCAACAACATGGATGACCCTGATAGACATTAAATGAAATAAACTAAGTGCAGAAAGACAAATACTGTGTGATCTTATTCCTATGTGGAATCTAAAACAGTAGATCTTGTTGATGCTGACAATAGAATAATGGTTACCAAAAACTGGAGAGAATAAGTGGAGGAGATGATGGGAAGGGATGGGCCCCAGGGCACAAAGTTAGATAGGAATAAGTTCTAAGTAGGAACTTATTGCATAGGAAGGTTATTATGATTGGCAATCATGCATTTTATATTTTGAAAATAGCTAGAAAAGAGGATTTTGAGTGTTCTCATCACAAAGAAATGACAAATGTTTAAGACAGAAGATGTGTTAATTAACCTCATTTGGTCAATTACACAATGTATGCATATTTTGAAATATCATATTGTATCCCATAAATAAGTAAAATTATCATGTGTCAACCAGAGATAAAGGTAAGGGTGCACTGGGACACATCTGTGATCCCAGGTACTCTGGAGGATCATCTGAGCCCAGGAGTTCAAGATCAGCTTGATGGGACACAATTTCAAAACAATTAAAAATAAATAAAACAGTAAACAAGAAAAACATATTGTATGAAATAAGTATAACAAGGTTTCTTTCTCTTGCTCTCTTTCACCCTCCAACACTATTCCTTTCTCTTTTTATTTTTAAACCTCTTAGGGTCATTTATAAGCTCATGTCTATTGTGAGTCTTCAAGCAGAGAATGTGGTCAGCTACTTAGCCAAATGTACAGACCATAGAAACTTTAAGGGTGATGGGGACAAGTGTTCAAACGAATCCCTCTGCTCACTTTCCCATCGAGTATCTCCTTGTGGCAGAAAACCCTAAAGCAAGAGGTTAGTTTGACCAGCCCAGGGGTTTGGGCAAGAGAAGCTCCTTGAAAACATATTTTTGGGTCTCCCAACAAGGTAGACTCCTAAAAGTCTTTATGTGACACTGTGTTTCTCTGCAGCTTCCACGTTCCTATGGAGAGCCATACCTGGATAATGTAATCTGGCTTTCTCTGCCTTGTGATTCCGAGAACTGGCCATGTTCAGGAATCCTTGTCACTGGTTAGGAAATAACTCAGATTTACATTGACAACCCAGTTGATTTATGTCCAGGGCCTGGATTAGTAAATGACAACTGTCAGCAACCTTAGACTCAGAGCTGTATTCTTGAAAACAGAGGCCAGGAGGGAATGTCGGTTCCATTTCTCTCCCTTGGTGCACTAGAGAAATATATTTAACTTGGAAAGCTGACCGAATGCATGAATTCTTGCCCTCTGAAGAGAAATAGCAAAGGTCTGATAACCAGAAGAGTTTCCCCATGAAAATAAGTGTTTCTATTTTACAATAATTTCTTTTAGCCCAGTCAGGCATACTCTATGCATCAGTAAAATTGCACAGTACATGGTGAGGCAATGTTGGAGCAACAAATTTGTCCAAATTTGGGGGCTCAGAATCAGGAATATTTGAAGAATGAAGGCAATCGGTTTGTAAACTACTCGATTTTCTCATGTTATTTATTCAGGACCAGTCAATAGAGAAGGAGACTTTGAAATACCAAGCTTAGGTTTTGTTTGCTGGGTATGCTTTCCTGGGTACTAAAACAACATTCATCCATTCAACAAATATCAACTTGGCCTTTCAAAACTTTCAGCACTAAGAATTTCACACTGGCTAAATATTTTTGATTTTTATTTTATCCATATATAAAAATTTACATTTTTAGATAGGTGGAATTTTAGAGTCAGAAGTCGTTTTAGAGATCTTTTAGACTAATTTGCTCCTTGAAGATGAGAAAGCTTCGATGCAGGGAATAGGAATATTGCTAAGGTCATGCCTGTTTGTATTCGAGTCTTCTGACTGAGATTTCAGGAAGGAAAGAGCCCCATAGGGGAGCTGTTGGACCCCTTGCCAATATGGCAAATGGAGGCAACTGCCGTTAATTAGACTCAAAACAGAAGCAACTCACACAGTTTCTTTCTGTACTACCTTAAAAAAAAAAAAAGTCCTTTGACTTCTTTAGTCACATGTCATCTTTCAAATGACACATGCATCTTTGGATTTTAGGCAAAGACCCACATTTGGGCTGATTCTGAGAAAGAAGGAGCCGCAGATGAGATAGAAGAGGAGAAAGATGGGCTGTATGATGAATGAAAGTTTAAATAGTAGAATTTTCCTATGCAAAGCTTCCCTGTGTTGTTGTTTTCTTTCTTTGTCATATCCCCCAAACATTTTTCCTTAGAATAATAGGATTATTCACGGATATACCATACATCTGTTTATCTCATCCTTAACATATCTCTGGACATTTGTACAAAATAAATTTGGTTAAACATCGTCATTATCATCGTTGTCATTATCTATACATTCTGTAGCAACAACCAAAAATTCTCTGTCCAAAAATGGTCTCATTACTTGGAAAGAAGGAGGACAAGAAGACTTGAGAGCAACCATAGATTAAGAAGGAAAACATTAGATGCATTTTCTAGGACAATGTTTTCAAATAATAATCAAATTATGTGTGTAGGTGATGAAGTAAAGTCCTCATGATTGATTTATAGACTGATTGTTCTGTTATTGCTTTAGTCCTGGATTTGCTTAAATCCTCTTTACCTAGTAGTTTTGTGTGTGTGTGTGTGTGTGTGTTGGCATCCTATATAGAGGAGTTTTTCCACAAGCCTACAACCATACTTAATAGACACCTTGTATATGTTGGTGTATCCAATTGCTTACTCTAATTGCTTGATGACAAAATTACTTGATTTTTCTGTCCTTAACCAATGTGGACAGTTCTTCTGCAGAGCACATGTGACACTCTTTCCATAGCAGTGGCCTAAGCTACTTGGCTTTAGTGAGTTGTATGTGTTAGTAGCTGCTAGTTAGCAGAAGGTGGGAAGATCCAGGTCTGTCCCAGTGTCCAGAGGTCCTAGATTGTGCTTAGAATCCCACATGGAATCTGACTGTAGTCAGAGCATTCATGTCATTCCATTTCAAGACTTGTCCCTGAATTGTCTCCCAGGGGTCATGACCCTGAATTTATAGCTATCCAGGAGTGAAAGTGGCAATTATTTATATAAGAAAAAAAGGTCATATATATCAAGAGCCATTATGTATCACTGTGGTGCACACCTTAAACATGTGTCTTCATTGGTATTTGTAACAGTTTTCCAAATATATACAGATGTTTCAGACACCATTTTTATAAGTGAGAAAAATGAAACCTATTTGAGCTAGTAAGTATGACCCAAGATTCAAATTTTTCTGTTTACAATATTTAACTTTTTACATCATTCTAGTGGCTTTCAAATGTGGGGTTTCCTGGAGGAGGGACGGTGAGTGGGAGGTCCCCTCTACATCTTCATCTCCACTCTCAACAGTTGACATATCAGACTTTCACAAATACTTTCCTTTGAATAAAGGCTCTCCCAAGCAGCCAAAATCTCACAGCCACTATCTGCCACCACTCTTTCAGAAGGCACAATGTTTCTTATAGAAAGTACAGTCTGATGCAACAGTGGTTCCAAATGTGACAGTGATTAAAGCACGGCAGCAATGAACATGCTTGACATAAGTGAGTTTCTATCTAGGACTCAGAAATATTTGTATCATTCCAAGATTTCTGGTGCAAGTACATTTTATGTACTAGTTTCTGCTCTGGATTTGCTTATATAACATCTTTTGTGTGCATTTCAAAGGTTCTTAAAAGCATTCCCAACTAGCTGACTCTCTCAACTGTCCATCATGTGATCAAAAAGCACTTAAATGAATGTTCCCTGCTTGCAGAAAACGCTTTGAGGCATTTTACAGTTAAAGTTAAAAAGATGGCCCTTGTAATCAAGGAGTTTATAAATGCAGGTATATCATAAGTCCCTGGCACTCTAAGATAGTGTCTTTTTCAAAGCTCCTGTTTCTGGTTGTAGGTGCACTCATGCTTGCCAGAGTTGAAAATAGTCTTCGAGGCCTCTGGGACTTTCAGTCCAGGTTTTGGCAACTTAGTTGGTTCTCCTGGGCTGCTAGATTGCCCCACCTTTGCCCCACAATCTAGTGGCTGCACAATTCACCGCCTCCCTCCCTCATCTTTATAATTTCTATTGCACTGTCGAAATCTCACTCCTATTTTGGACAGAAATTGAAGCATCTCCTTTTTTTTTTGAATCCCGTCCAAGGGCAAGATTTCAGCTCAGCTTGGATAGAATTCTGGCTTCACCTGGGACAGCCAGAACTGAGGGCTTTTGGGGTCTCTTGTGGACGTCCCCCCCCCCCAAAGTGCGATGAAACATAATGTCCGCTAGATGGCGCTCAATTGCAAAAGAAGTAGGGCTGGATTTAAGGAATGAAATTTAAGTGCTCCAACTTATTTCTGTCGCCTTAAAAACGACTGTGCGGTGCGCATTGGTGGAGGGAAGCAAGGTCTGGAAGGAATTCGCGCAGTGGCAGGAGCAGCTCCAGGGGACCGCTGATAGAGCCATTATCGCTTCGTGATTACAGCGGCAGACCGAGCCTGCCGGGTTAGGAGAATGTGGTGGAAACTACTGGATCATCTTTCCCAAGTTCAAAAAGGCAGAACTAGAGCAGCTCTGGAGTCCATAGACAGGCATATTCCCCGCGCAAACTTCACGCCTGAACAAAGTGGCCAGATTTCGGTAGAGTGTGCTCCTATTGACAGTAGGGGGCATCTGCTGGTCAGCCTGGCCTCCTTTCCCCCCACCCCCAGAACGAAGGTTGTGTCCTGATTTTGTTGGTGGGAAAGAAGCAGGCGGTCATTCTTTGCCAGGGGCATCAGTGCAAGCTCACACATCACAATCAATAGCAATCCGCATGACTACAGCCTTAATGCCTACCAGACTTAGAGATCTACGAAAATTTGTCTTTAAAATAGGAAGGAAGGAAGGAAGG
>NW_025999842.1:1190306-1220533 GCF_001458135.2 Marmota marmota marmota | reverse complement strand
AGGAAGGGAGGGAGGGAGGGAAGGAGGAGAAGGAAGGAAGGAGAAGGAAGGAAGGAAGGAAGGAAGGCAATCTGGATTATATTCAGCTTTATATTCATGCAGTTTTAAGATATGATTTTAAATATTCCTTATTCATTAATATTGATATTCTTTCTTTAATAATATTCATGAAGGCAAAAAGTCTTGGAGCCTAGGAAGTCCTAATTTAGCCCTGGAATTCTTTTTTTTTTTTTTTTTAATTTTTTATTGTGGGTTGTTCAAAACGTTACAAATTTCTTGGCATATCATATTTGACACGAATTCTTAATGTAGCCCTGGTGGTCTGACTATTCCCTTCTCAATGTATGCCCATCACTTTTACATAGTACTTGGGGCTTAGTGTTTAGCAATTCGAACATGCTTCTCTTTTGAAGATTCATCTGAGATGTACACAGGTAGACCCCACCTTTCACACAGATCCTTTGGGTTTATTTCCCCGAATTCTGAGGACATTGGATTTGGTTGTATAATGCTAAAGTGTCAGAAAAGCACTCTGGGAAAAAAGGTCTGGTTCCCAGAGTTGCCTGTAGCCTGGGGAATGTGGGTTAGCTCTTTGGGTCTCACTTTTCATTTACTTAAAATATTTAAACTGTTTAATTATTAATATCCCTCCAACTCAAATATAAACCTGGGTAGTGTATGTATTTGTGTGTGTGTGTGTATTTTTTTTTCTGGTATTCTACTGGGATAAAGATAAAATAGTGAAAAGAGTGGTTGGCTGGACATGGGGGCACATGAGACCTCCATAACTGTTGGTGCAATTCAGTCATTAAAAGAAAGATCTAAAGACCTACATTTAAGTTAATGTTTCATTGCTTCATTGTTTTATCATTATTGGTCAGACATGTTTTGTTTATGAGTTCTTGCTGAAAGGTAGGATTAGAGTGAAAATAATGTTAATGATAAATGTAACAGAGCACCATGCATATAATTGAAGCTTACTACACATATGTGGAATTGAGCAAATTATTAATGGGGGTCCTTTCTGGCTTAAAGGGAAAGCCATGTGAAACACTTTGTGATTCATTTTAATTCTTCATCAGTCTCAAGAACCACCATCACTAACTGTTTAAAGTAGGATCTCAGTAATTCTTTCTTCTAAGAGTGGATTATGAACGCCCATATACATCTTGCTTGGTATGTGTGCTGAGGAATTAACTCCTATCTCAGCCATTATCTGTATCTGTGTTCTAGGTGGAATGGTGTTAGGATGGGGGCCTAAGTGTCTCAGGGTCAGCGAGCCAGGGAGAACTGTGACAGCAGGAAGATAAGGGAGGTGGCCCAGCAGTTGGGCTGGGGCCCAGATTTGTGTGGAGGGATTTGCTTGAAGGGATTGAAGGGAGGGTTTTAAGGAAGCTCCATGGGATTGTTGGGGTGTGGAAAGAGGACATAGGTTGAAACGGGAGAAGCATGAAATCTATTTGGCAGTGCAGCCAGTGTTGAGGTTCCCTACTGAAAGCAGAAATTAAAAAGGAAATCCCCTGTGATGGGCATTCCAGGAGGCAAAGGGCCCCAATGTAATCCTAGGAGGACCAGGGACATAGGAGGTAAAGGGAGAAGGAAGAGGCAGGAGAGGTAGGACAGGACAGACAATTCCTGTAACTACCTCAACCTGGAAGGGACACTCCTAGCAGTACATATACCTTTGAGGATTTGGGAGTTTTATTCCTTAGATGAACACTTTTGTTTTCTTCTTTCTCTCTCTCCCTCTCTCTTTCCCTCTCCCTCTATATTTTAAGAATATAACAAATGATATAGAAAATTTCATTTGATGAAGTGTAGAGACTAACAGGATTCATTAAGGATTACACTGAATTGTAATGTAAGTTTTTCTAAATAGATTGAACAGCCACTGTTTACCCAGAAGGATTCCTTTTTATAAAGAGGTAGTAACCTTTGAATTCCAGTTACAGTACTTGGTAGTCATGTGACCAGTAAAGGGTAAATTACTGTACTTCTCCAAAACTCAGTTTTTTCAATTGTATAAAGTGTGTTTTGGAGGATTATACCTACTTTATGCATTTATTTATCAAGACTACAATAGTGTCAGTAGATACTGTTTTTTTAAATCGTGATGAGTGACATCTATCACCTTTTTGGACCTGGAAACTAAAATAAGAGTCTGACACATAATGCATTTTCCAGATAAGATGAGTTTGTTGATCTACATTTTTGCTGAAAACATCTTGGATGCCAGACTGTAATTAATTTCTGTGTTTACTATTTACCAACCTTGAGGTCTGCCCATTTTTGAGGAGGTTTCTTAGGGATTCAAGGAGAAAATAAGTTGTATGTGGTTTTGCATTTTTGAAGTCTCCAACCTGCACAGCTAACTGGCATAAAAGCCCTACATGCTTCTGAAGAATTTTCATAGAAGCCTAAATGAAAGACGACTCTCGTTGCTGGAAATGCTGGCAGAATACCGAGCAAGCTGTGATTTATTCAGTTTTCAGTTGATAAATCACAGAAAGTTCTAACATTGTTTTATATTTCTCATATCACAGATTCATTTATTCAGGGAGTTTTCAACAGGCGAATGGCACACTGAATGCAGGAATAATAGCATGCCACTCTCCTACATGTCTCTACCTCTGCAGATGTTATTTGGCCTAACTGACTGCACTGGTAACTCTTACTGAGAAGACGTATCAGGAAATCAGATGCTGATCCAAATGTGAGATGATATTCACCTAAAAATCTCAGGAGAATTTTCAAATCTTCTGTTTTTCTTCTCCCCCCATCCTGTCTCTTTCTCTTTCTTTCTTTCTTTCTTTCTTTCTTTCTTTCTTTCTTTCTTTCTTTCTTTCTTTCTTTCTTTCTTTCTTTCTTTTCTTCTTCTTCTTCTTCTTCTTCTTCTTCTTCTTCTTCTTCTTCTTCTTCTTCTTCATTTTTTCTTTCTTTTTTGTTGGATCTGGGGATTGAACCCAGTTAATAACATTTCCCTCTCCTGGCATTACTATCACAAACCTCCTTTTTTACTCTGCCATTAAAAAGAAAAGAAGAAAATAAAAAGGAAAGTCTTGATTGGAATTTGTTTCCTATTCTGCAAATGAAAATAAGTGAATGCTCTCTTTGAGCATAACCTGTAAATATAATAAAACTGGGGCATAGACTTTAGCTTCACTAATCTTTAGACAGGCTTCTTCCTGACTCCCCTGACTTCCCTTTCCCTAGAGCAATTACAGTAGAAAACTTGTAGTTGCAACTTTTTCTCTGACCTTTGAGACATAAATCTTTAAAAAAGCCTCTTGTCAGTTTTACAGCTCAGGAATGTCTTTGTCCAGGGTCTGAGAGCCATCCCTTTGGGATTCAGTCATCAAGGAAGACACAGCCCGGGTCTCCCAGTTTCTATGGGAAGGAGGGAGCCTAATGTCGGAGGCCACCTTCCTCCTGTCTCCTTCCAACTCAACAGTGTCTGGCCTCTGCCCTGGCCACTCCACTAGCTTAGCTTTGCCTTCCCTACTGTCCTCTTTTGTGACCTCCACCCATTGTTCATTCACAGCTGCTGAGATTGCTGACTCTCTCTGCCTCCTCTCTCCTGCAGCATCCTCTTCTAGTTTTCCTTGTTTCCTTTCTTGACTCCCTTTGTTGGCAATCTTATTTCCCCATTAAGTGTTGAGGTTTCTCATAGTTCCATTCCCAGCTTTCTTTTCCTGCCATCCTGCAGGTCACCTTGAAGCATTTCTATCTGTTCTCTGGCTTTAGCTGAAGCTTCCCAAATGTATACTTTCAACTCTGGCCTCTCTCCTGGCTTTTAGACACCAGCTTCGTAGGCTAAAGGTCAATTTGTCTAATGCTCATTTCCTTAGCAGTCTCCCCACCTCCAAATATTTTTGGAGTCTTTTTAAATCCTTAAGGGAGCTTACTAATTTTGCTTTAGTTTTTGCATTTAACAATTTAAAAAAATGAATCAATCTATGTGCTACCCTTTGTGCCTGTTTATACATTTTTACTGTTGTCCAAAAATGCAGTATTTTATGAATGAAAAAGCAAATGTTTTTGTAAGGACTGCTTAATTCTTACTTTGAACACTTCTTGAATTTTCTATAATTTACTGAAGTCTAACTTTAAAAGACCCTACATTATAGAGGGAAGAGAAAGAGAGAAAGAAAAGGAAAGAAAGAAAGAAAGAAAGAAAGAAAGAAAGAAAGAAAGAAAGAAAGAAAGAAGAAAAAAAGAAAGAATGAACGACGAACGAACCAATTTACCTATGTGGGTGTAAATAGATGTGACAGGGTCTTTCAGACCTAGCTTTAAGACTTATTTTCTCTTCCTTCTTGTCTGTGCTCCCTGGGCTCCTTACTCTGTTATCTAAAGCTGCTATCATAGTGGAATAACTGAAGTACCTTGAGTCTTCCAGAATGGTCTTTTTCCTCCTGCCCCTTCTGGGATAGTCCCTCCTTGTCTCTCTACCTCCTAGAAATCCCAGTTTCTATGTCCTCTTTATACTACCCCCATCTTAACCAAGACTGGGCTCATTATCACTGTCTACCAAGCTGCCATGTGACCCTTCACCTCCGTGGAATTGCTCTCTCCTCTGTACTTTATAACATGACTGCTTGCATCCTGATTATAGAGGTTCTATTATAGCTTTTGGTATTTGCTTCTATTTCTCTTCCTATTTTGTTCTTTGAGGGCAGAGACAGTGTTGATTCATCTCTGGGTCCTGCTGCCTATGAGATGTCTGACTCATGACAGATGATCCATAATTGTTCACTGAAGTATGAGTGAACAGCGACCCGAATCACGATGGCATTATCCTCTACTTGCTTACTTTCCTGTAGCAGCAGAGATAAGGGCCAGAAGGATGAAGAGGCTGGGTAACTGTTGATGGCTTCAGAAAAATTACCCACCGTTTGGAAATAAGGAGCAAAGTTGACTACATGACCTTAAATGTTGTGTTAGAACACCAGCAATCCCACCTAGTGAACCAGGACCATCTGTGGGCCAATCTGACCTGCTGTCTGCCTTTGTACAACATGCAAGCTAAGGGTGGTTTTTACATTTTTAAATGGTTAGATTTTAAATGGTTATATAAGTTCTTACATAATGTCTTCGATTTGCCTTTTGGTTTGCAAAGCCTAAAATATTTACTCTGTGGCCCTTGAATACAAAGTTTGCTGATGCCTAGAAGGCAGTAACTCTGACTTGCTATTTGCTATTGATTATGGTCCAGACATTTCACAACTCTGTAAAGCTAGAAGTTAATGCATAGAAGATTGATAAAATACAATGATAGTGCTCTTTTATATTTACCAACCTTACTTCATCAATCTCTTTGTTATCTGGCTGTAGAAAATCCCAGTTTCTATGTCCTCTTTACACCAGCTCTGTTATCCTAACGATTCTCTGACTAATAAGCTAAACAAATGTTTGGCATAGCACACTGTGCAATGGGTGATTCTTTGTACAGGTAGGGGAGGCAGAGTGGGAAAGGCAGGTAATTCTGGGGGCTGGGGAAATACTGGAGATGAGGTGGGAGACTTTGCTTGTCCTCTGCTCTGTGTAGCATGGATCTGATCTCCTATTTCTCACAAGAAGGTGATAAGGGAAGGGCAAAAGGGTGAGAAATCCAGTAACTTGGTTTCTCTATGGTGTTTAGCTCTCCTGTCCGGGAAAAGGTTAAAAGTGTACCATGCCATCTCCATTTTCTGAAGATAAGTTATTGGGATTCTCTCCATAGACAAACCAAAGTATTTATTTTTGACACACAGTTTTGCTAGCAGTTGCCCCTTTTCTCTCTGAAGATTTCCCATTTAATTCTCTTTCAAGGAGAATTTTCCCAATAGATTGGACTAACATCAATGAGTTCAAGCAAACACTCAGAAGATCAAAATCTGAAACAGGGAGGTTTCCTATATTTGCTAAACTGACCTTTTGGTATTTCCAGGAATTTTGATTATCAGTGCCCCTCAGGTCTCTTTTACTATATGCCTACATGCTGGAAGATGGACTCTGCACAGCCCAAGGTGTTCATATCTGAAAAGACCATGCCAGAAGAAGAGCCAAGAGCTGTGTAAATTGGAATTTGAGTCCTTGTTCTCCAAGAACCTGATATAATTATCTTCATTCAGAGTCCAGTGACCTGAGAGGCAGCAAGTTCAGCTGGCTGCACTGGTTGGTTGTTCTAGAAGGACATTTTAATCAGCCTATCTGTCAGTCACCATGACAGCTAATGCTCAAATATACCACCAAAAGGAGAGAATCTGAATCAGCCATTCACACTAAAAAACGAAGAGCAAAATAGCTATCATATTGCTAGATTAAAAAAAAAGAAGAAGAAAATGATTGAAAATCTTTGTATTTTTTTCTTCATTTGCTTTAAAATTTGGATACCTATTTCTTCTATTATCAAAACAGGACTGGGGTTGTAACTCAATTGTAGCACACTTATCTAGCAAGCATGAGGCTCTGGGTTCCATCTTCTGCACCGTCAAACAAACAAACAAACAAACAAACGTAATTTCATGCTTATTTCCCCAAACTAAAATTGTACAGAGTTTTGGTGCTAGAAATACTTTACTGCAACTGTGTAGGCTTTCTTTCTTTCAATAAAAGTGTTTTAGATGTTATTTTCAAGATGTTTTCTGAGATGTACAAATGCTTGGAGTAAGAAGTTAATTAACTCTGTTCAGAAGCAATATGGTGAGTTTTTGGGTTTTGGTGCTATCTCTACTCTGAATTGAAACAAGGCTGTGAACAGGAGGAGGAGCTATGAATAACAGGTGAATGAGGGGGTGCTTTTGTCTGTCCCAGTGTGAACTTGATTGCTGCATGCTTTGGCTTTATATCCTTAGCAGCTACAACTATCTAATGGAAATTTGTACTGCTGCATGACCTGCCAGTGTCCTGGCTCCTCCAAGCTGTTGCCAGCTGCTCAGTCCTTACCATCACCATCCATCCATTTGCTCATGGACCAAAGGCACTAGAATACTTTACATCATCTCTACTTCTACATTCTTTCCTGTGCAGGCTGCCAGACTTCATCAAAATAAAATATAAAGGAAAACTAAAAAACTAAGAAAATGGTCATTAAAAAGTATTTTTTGAATGGAAAAAGTTTTGCTCCCAGCAGTTAGTTTTAAGATGTCTCTTTTCCTTTTTCTGCAGTTCCCTGGTGCAGGGACTGGCTTGCATACAATAATTAGCCCAAGCGCCCACTTGCTGTTTCCATGGGGAATTTACCTTTTGCCTTCTTTGGTGAAATAACTGAACCAGGATCCTTAGCTGTGAGCGAGAAGGCACAAGTGGTCAGTACCCTATTCCTGTTCTCACTTGTCCTTTGCCTATCCCACACTGTAGTTGCTTAATAAATGTTAATCATAATTATTATTGCAACGCTGTCATAATTAACTTGACCATTTGCAACCTACAGTACCAGCAAGAATTTTATATATATATGGTGGTAAGGTATTTATGTAAGAGTTGGAGCTGAAATTATTTTCACTAATTTATTGTGAATAGTTCTTTTATGTAGCTTTTCCTCTAAGCAGCCAGTAGAAGAGAGATGGTGCTAACATGAGTTTCAGTCCCTGCTGGAGCCAAACTTATGGTGCACTACCAAGATAAGAATACCTCCAGGCTGCCTACTATACCACTGGGCACAGGCCCAATTTATATTTTTAATGGTGGAAATATAGGGGACACATAGAGCATGCTGGACAACATGGGAAATTACCTGCCTGCTTTCCAGAGGCAGCTCAATTTGAGATTGATCAGCTCAGAAACTTCCAGAAATGGAGCCATACTAAAGCCAGGTACAGCAATGAATCTGACAGGCAATGTACTGAATGGATGAATGATCACTCACAGTATCTGTAAGGAAGACTTTGCAAAACCACTGAAACTTTACACTCAGCTTTTCAGTGAAATGGTAGTTCATACTTTTTCCTTACTAGAAACAATAGAGTAAGAGAACCTAAAGTTTTAGTACATGGAAAACTCATAAAATAATGAATGAATGAATGAAAAAATAAATTCATTTAAGAAGTCTGTCAAGAAATGACTGTGGTGAGCCAGTTAGGACATAAGTAATGCTTCTGCCAAAACATTTGAGGATAGCAGAATTAGGAAGTCAAATATGATTTATAAAAGTGAAAAATAAACAATGAACTTAGGAATTCCTCTATATAAGTCAAAATGTACAGATACAATATGAAAAAAAATTCCTATTTACGCTAGGTTATGCATAGGTGAGAAGCCGATGTGCCAAACTGTACCCAAAAGTTTTCCTTTCGG
This sequence comes from Marmota marmota marmota, assembly GCF_001458135.2. Taxonomy (NCBI): domain Eukaryota; kingdom Metazoa; phylum Chordata; class Mammalia; order Rodentia; family Sciuridae; genus Marmota; species Marmota marmota. The sequence continues at coordinate 1,212,256 of NW_025999842.1, read as the reverse complement.
TCAACAATGAGTGGGAAGGTCAAGGTAGAAATGAGCTACCATGCTAAGGATTATAAATATTCTTTTGGTTAATCCTCAAAACTGTATGATCTCCATTTTCCACTTGTGGAAATTGGATATTGCTCCTAGTACACAGTCTCCCATTCAGGGCTGTGGACCCCCGAAAGCCATTATTATTCTATACTTTCTTTCAATATCACCAGTGTCTCTTTTGCAAACTTGACAATGTGCTACCAGCTTCCCACCCTCTTTCTGAGGCACTTTTTTTTTTTTATTGGTTGCTCAAGACAATACATCGATCTTGACATATCATACATTTGATTCAAATAGGGTATGAATTCTTATTTTTCCACGTGTACAGATTTCAGGATCACATTCGTTATACAGCCTCTTAACTGACCCATACATTGAGAAGCCTGTCCCTACAGGTAGAGGCTGGGGGCTCTCGCCTAGGCTGTGAATTGACCTTGGCTTGCATTGACCTTCTTGTGTTACTAGATGGTCTCTTAGTAAACAGTCAGCTCTCTGAGGGAGGGAGGAAAGGAGGGGTTTCGTCTCTCACCTCTCTTATGCTTTCCAGGTTCTCCCCATATACTTCCTGATCTTTACTGAGTGACAGGAGAGATTAATTTCCTGATCTTAATTGCAGGGACCCTCTGGTTCCTTCTCAGTTCTACATTAACTTTCAGGGAAAGAAGCAGCCTCTCACCAGCATTTAGGACGTCTTTTGATTTCTGAAGAAGTCCAGAGGGCTCACTTAGCTGCTCCTGCGTGGGGTTACTACTCCCAGGCTCAGTGCCTAAGGGTGTCCTGTCTTTTTAATGATCCTGTTTACAAAGGTACTGAAGGAAAAATTTTTTAAAGTTTCTCAAAACTCTTCTGTGTCAAAGATAAATGTTTCCTTTGGAGCCCTCTGGATTGCATTTTTGCCCTAGGCCTTTTTCCCCTTGCTTTCATTGTTAGTCTACAGAGACAGAGCGCCAGAGAAAGGTGTTAAAAGATTCACTTCACTAATTCATAGCCAATTAAGAGACTCTGTTGCAAACCTGACTGGAAGGTTGCTTTGGCAGTAGGTCTGTAGCCCTCCCCTCTTACCCTCCAGGGAATTTACAAAAACTTCCTTTAGTTGTTTAAAAAACAGAATTCTGAAACTAATGGTGAAAACAGTTCCTATTTGGGCACAGCAAGTTATATTGGTACATACATTCTGCTTTAATCACTGGAACAGAGGTTTGCTTCCCATTATGTGGCTAAGCCCCCTTATCTTTAAGAACTGTCTTCTCTACTAACTCTTATTTGTTTTTTTCCTACACATGGAGGCGGATCTAGGGTGCACAACTGGGAAAGGGAATTATTTTCTCCTTTCTTTGGTGATGGCGAAGTGACTTTCTCTAAGTTTGAATTCTGATCTGATTATTTTTCTTTCCTCAGGATGCTGTCTCTGTTTCTTCCTGAATTATGTTATGAAGATGCTGTTCTGACAGCTCACTGTGACTAGAAGGTTTCTGAGGTAGGAACCCCCAGATTGTTGCAGTTCACCAAGAAAGTGCTTTTGACTTCTAGCAGAATGTAACTTAGCTTGACTGTGGGCGACATTAAAAAAAAAATCTGAAGTACAGCAGAAGTTTTATTCGGAAAGGAAATTAAAGCTCTCTGTGAAGTAAGAGGTACATTTGTTCTTTGCTTTCTGATGTGGAAAAATTTAACCTGCATGTCTTAGGACTCTTTCTGATAATGGGATCTGTAGCTTCTGAAAGGCTGTTTTATCAAGTGTGATTTAAATTTAATTTTTTGTGGTTTCACAGTTGAACAGAATGCTCAAAACCAAAACAAAACAAAATGAACAAAAAAATCCCCATCAGTTTCTCTTTTGGATTCTTTTACCTGGTTCAATGTTGAGAGAATAGCTGTCTATTTCCAAATCAAGTTGATGGGCGGCAGTGGAACGAAAATCCTCCAGGACCCCGTGCACGGCCTTGGTGAGGTTATACGGCACTGACCTAGCAAACCTCACCTTGCTGTTCACGATCACACTCCCATTTCTGAAGCTAAGTATTTCAAGTTGCTTAAATCCTGTAAGATTAGATTGCAGATACGGAACCAGCTGCAAAATAAAAGATGGTTTACTCTTAACCATGTTCCAAGTGTTCAGCTGCTGCTAATTCCATTTGTGCTCCCTTTCATTACCTGAAACATATATTTCAATTGCTTTTTATTGTTTTTATTTTTGTTTAATGTGAGGCCAGAACACCACTACTTAATGACCTGTCTGCAGTAATGATGTCTCATATTTCCATCTTTCTTTGTATTTTGATGGAAGGGTAATGATTTCTTCACAATGAAATGTGAGAACAGGGATGATTTTTAAAAAATCCAAGCCAATGTTATCAACTTGTTTTTAATAAAACAAGAAGTAATTAAAAGTAATTAAAGTAATTAAAAACATGTTCCAAACTGAGCCAAGGAGCAAACTGACCTACTCCTGTATAAATGGGACAGCAATTTGGAAGCAACTAGTTGGAAATGACCTATTGAAATCAACAACAGCTTCAATATCAATGTGTCTGTCTATGCAGTATATGTTTCAGGGCCAAAACAAATGTAACGAGAGGAGTTAGTAGAGAACTGGCAGCCAGGAAATGTGGGTGCCAGTCCTGGAATGTTCCGTACCTAGCTGTGTGACCTTCATCAAGCCACATAACCACTGTGCGGAACCTCAGTCCCCTTATCTGAATTGTGAGGGAGAACAAAAAATGTTGCCCTAGGGGACCCCTTTACAAACTATAATTTAATAATCTCAAAAGTACGCCTCAGGGCATTGTGCTTCAGGTTCTCTCATTTGCCTCTTGTGAGTCATGGCCATCTTTGAAATAATTTTTCAGAAATATTTGAAACTTTGTGAAGTCAAACTTGTTTCTGGCCTCACTCATGAATTGCATACCTCCATCTGAATCTAGAGAGTGCAAAGATGCAAACTGCATTCTCCTAGGCTTGGCCCATACCTGATAATTACCCGGTCCCATCAAAATTTTGGCTCTGAACCTGACCCACATTGTGGTACCTCCCTCACTGTAAAAAGAAAATAATCTTTTATATATGGTTGCAGCTTTTTTCAATGCACTCTGCTTGATTTCTCCTACTTACTTTGAACTCATTCTTTATGTGTTAGCATTCCTTTGGTCTTTACTAGGAGTCATCTGTTTTCGTGTAGTGTGCAGATGGCTAGCTGTCCCTTCTCCCAAGTCCAAATTCTCTTCTCTTAATGGGAAAGAAGCTGGCTCATTAGAGATCACATTTTTCAGCATCTCTTGCATCCAGGTGTGATCATGTGCCTAGTTCCTACTGACAGAATCTGAGAGGAAGTGATGTGGGCCACTTTGGTATCACCTGCTGATGAAGAAATTGCTTTCCCTCAGCCCTCTCTCTTTCCCCTTTTCACAAGTGAAAAAAGGGATGTGTCATTACTCCCGCTTCTTAAATCCTGAGCCGTTGTACAACTGGAAACACAGCCTTCCAATAAGCTGCCATCTGGAATCTCCTCTGGAAACAGGGATATTCCCACACTCCAACTCTGACTAGGCAAATGAGGAAACATTCCTGGCATTGGCAGAACTACAGATGAAGAAATGTGGGTGATGTTTTAGAGCAGCTGTCCAGTGGGACAAGTGAAAGAGAAGTAACCTTGACTCTAATTTAAAAGTCACTGTATTCTTGATTTTTTCATATGGCAGCTTAGTAAGACATCTGGACTAGGTTCACAGGGACTCTTTTTCCTGAAACTGTCCCAGTATCTATTCATCTCATGGTGTGTATGTGTGTGTGTGGGGGTGGGGGGGGGCCGGGAGCAGGGGCAATGGCACAAGCAATCTTTTTTTAAAGCAAATGTTCACCTGAGAAATTGGATTTTATGTGGATTTTCATTTGTACAATAATTTAACTTATATGAAGTATATGAAGTATACACATAGTTTCTCTATTATTGTCAGAAAATTTCAATCTGTGTGGTATAATTGTATAACTGTAATTGGCCTTGACTGTGTAGAGGTACTACCTACTTTAGCATTTCTTATTTTACTTGTAGAAATAAAATAAATGTGAGTTTGGAGGTGTTTACTATCAAAGATATATGTCATCATGATTATCTTCTCACTTTCTTTGATAGGGGTCAGGGATGATACATCTTTAGTCACTTTTTAAGTTTACAAGAACTTAAGGGACCTAAAAAGAGGAACCCATCTACCTGAACTCTCTGGTCATCTGTGCTGGACCAGCATAGCTTTCTATTCTTCCATCAGAGACTGCAAATCAGGAAAAGTTTACCCATACTATTTTTAGATTCCAAGTTTAGTACTTGAGAATTATTCCTGAATAAAATAATTTAGGAAGAACTACAAAGAGGAGATTTTAAAGGTAAATTTGTTTCCATGAAGTTGGGTGGCTGTGTCTTCCCTGAGTGTCCATCCTTGCACTCACTCCCCCAATCAACACAAACCTATCTCAAAACTCCAGCTGAATGCCTTCAGCAGCAGCTGTTTCCCAGGCCTCTCTCCTAACCTGCATTTCTCAATATAGCCAATGATTTTCCTGTAAAGTTAAAAAAACAACCAAAAAAGGAAAGAAGAGACACAGAGGGCTGAGAAAAATAAGCAGTGTCCACTCACCAGCTGTGTGAACCGCTGCTCCAGAGCTTGGTACTCCACAGAGCTCTTGTTGAACAGGTTATTGGAGAAAGGCATGTTAGCAACACGCAGACTGAAGAATACTACCAGCTCTTGGCCTTTGGTGGCAAAGGTCATGGAGCTAGTGGTGATATATTGTAAAGCAGGATCAGGAGTGGTGCTCTCCAAGAGATGATCTGGGGTAGAAACGTATCCACTCAGTCCTGGTATCTCTGATGATACAAAATTGTCAGACACATCAATTTCTTCTAGGTCTCTGATCACATCTTCGCTGCTTGTACTGAACCTGCTGCCATGTGAAGATGCAGATGAATGTGAAATTTCCAAAGCTAACTGGCTGATGGTAGAATAATCACTGGTGGGGAGAGTGAGCCCTGGACCTAGTACTGTCTGGTCAATAGACGTTATGTCTGTGGTGCTTGGATCAGTCAGAGAGAAGATGCTTGATGCCGTAAAGAAAGGTGGTGTTTCTGACAGGGAGGCAGAGGCCATTTCAGGTGGAGACCAAGAACTGTCTGTGGAGGAATCTCCTGAGACCAATTCCATTATGTCCAAGTATTTTCCAAAGAGGAGAAGATGAAAAAAAAAAAAGTAAGGCTTAATTAATAAAATAAGATATGATATTTTCATTGATCATTTTAATAGTCATACTTTAAAAAGAGAGAGATTGGTTAGGAAGGGCAGGCAGTGCTGTATCCAACCTAGGAAGACAAAGGGTGGGTCCTTCTATTCATTTTATTTGGGCCCAGTCATCTAGATATATGAGACTAAAAACACACCAGTTAACTGAAATTTCTGGAATTTGTGCCTGGTCCGATAGTGCCCACGAGGATCAGGTAATACAAACTGACTAATTTGCCACTGGAATATATTTAGATCCCAAACCACAGATGGCATTCAAATAACATCACCTCATTTGGAACTTCTAGATAACTAGCTCTACAGTTTTGGCCTAGAAATTTTATTCATCTTCCAATAATGCATTTTATGTAACTGAATTTTTTGGATTTAATCATCACAGTTTGGTACTTTTACCACTTAAAATTGAATTATTCTTTCCTAAAACTGAATAACCTAATTGAATAGCTTGCCAATTTGCAACACTTGTATTGAGAGTATAAAGATGTGAGTGACATATATAATTTGAATCTTATAGTGACCATAAAACTTGATAAATATTTGATAATATTTAAAGCCTTTGCCACTTTTACATTATGAAGCCCTGATAATTTCTACCACCACTTTGTATAGCATTCTTGGGTCAAGTATACATTAAATTACTAAAGTTCACTCCATTTTTGGTATGAAATCAAAATTTAAAAAGTTCTTATTAACTAAGAAAGTGGCCATATTAAACTTTTGATAAAAGATGCATTATTAAAATAGTCCAATAAACCTAAATCCAAAGCCACTGATGATATTTAAGTATTAGATGCACAAAACATGAAGCTTTCTATGATTACTTCAGTGGCATTTTGGCAAATATGTGGGAAAGCTCTGCTGAAATCCAAATGCTAAGTATGATGAATGGACTGTCTGGATGAAGATAGAATCTTTGGACTCACAGTCAGCTAATTTACTACAGTGCAATCACCAAAACTGAAACTCTGAGTGATAAACAGCTCTGAAAGGTAAAATCATGTTAGTTTTATTACTTTCTTAAAATGAAACCTGGCTATTGGTGAGTTATGCCCCGATTTCAGAGAAGCACCCTCTTTTCTCTTGACTGTGGAGGGTGCCTAGTTGTATCTACCAATAATTTACTCAAATGTCAGAAATAATATTTCCTAGCAGCCAAGATCTCTGTGTATATACACCTAGGGTTTATTCAAATTTCTGTTGCTGTGGACTGAAAGTTTGTGTCCCTTCAGATTCATATGGTGAAGCTGTAATCCCCAATATGATGGTACATGGAAATGGGGCCTTTGGGAGAAAATGAGGTCATGATAGTGAAATCCTCATGAATGGGATTGGGCTTAATGACTTTATAAGAAAAGATGTGAGAGAGATAATCTCTCTTTCTGCCATTTGAGGATATAGCAAGAAGGCATCCATCTGCAAACCAGAACTCTCATCAGGAACCAGATCTGCCAGCATCTCCATCTTGGACTTCCTGAACACCAGAACAGTGAAAAATAAATTTATTTAATCTACCCAGAACATGGTATTTTCTTATGGTAATCTAAGCTAAGATAGTAACAGAAAAATCTGGGATGAGTCGACTGAAAGGCTTCCAGTGCTATCTATGGTTTGATTTGGTTTCTTTGCAACATGGGAAATGCATTTGAATCTGTGTTCCTAGGATGCGATCTCTGGGCCCCTGCAGATGATAAGGGTCGAGAAATCTGAGGCAAGAAGCACAATGATGAATGTCTTCATTCTGCTCTTGGGTCAGCATCTCATTACTCACACCTTTCTCACTCTACAGACTTTAACCAGCTTAAAATAGGCTGCTGCATCATGTCATCAGTCAGTGAATTTCTAACCATCTCCCTTTGTGGCATCTTAATATTAATCCTTTACATTCACTACAAACCTAACCAAATGATTTCATGGATGCAACAGTTGGCTATTTAAATGTAGGGTTGCTTGATAAAATATAAAATATAATGTGTTGAAACACAGATCTGTTAAAATTATTTTTTTGTTTATATGAAATTCATTTTTGACTGGATATCTTGTATTTTATTTTGCTGGATCTAGCAGCCCCATTTAAATGTGTTTTTAAAAGACTCCAATTCTCTTTTGGCTCAAGATTAAACCTATTAAGGCAATAGGCAATTTTTTGGGGGAAAAAAGTTATTCAGACTGTACCACCACTTAAGTGGTGTATTACAAGTGTATTTTAAAAATGTTTTTATTTGGTTCTTATGTAAAAATGAGACATGACAGTATACAGGTTTTTTCAACATTGTTTTTTTAAAAATAATTTTTAGTTGTCAATGCACCTTTATTTAATTAATTTATTTATATGTGGTGCTGAGAATCGAACCTAGTGCCTCACACACTCTAGGTGAGTGCTCTACCACTGAGCCACGACCCCAGCCCTCCAACATTAAGTTTTAAACATTATAATGGGAAAGTCAATTACTAAAAGCCAGTGCCATTTGTCTCATGAAATATTAAAAATAAAAAATAAAATAAAAATAACTATTATGCTGGAGTGTGTGGGGTTCCTGTAAGGTGTGAAGGGTGGATTTTGTATGTGTGCATGGTGGGGGCACCAGTGATAAACCTGGCTACTGGACATAGAAGAAATGGCTATTTTGGTCACTTTCTAGGCAGAAGGTCTGTCCAAAGCCAAGACCACAGGTGAAATGATCCAACCCAAAGTAGGTGAACTGAAGCTCAAAGTGAGAGAAGCCAGCAACAGAAGATGGGCCTAGCACAGAGTGCTTGGGAGTTCCTGAAGTCCTAGTGGCCAGAAGACAAGTAAAAGGTGAGCAGCGTATGAGGTAGAAGCTCAGAACCAAGGATACTTTAAATGCTGCTAGAAAGGGTCACATATGCACAGTGAATCATAACCATCAAGTGCTTGCCTATTTCATGTTAAAAACAAATCTGATGTCTTTTAGATCTTCAAGTGGTATGTCCAGTAAGTTAATTTTATATCAAACAAATTCATTTTTATTTATCATAGCAAATATATGTTATATATGATAATTATAGGTTATAGTCCTTTTTTAGCACATTATAGAAAATAGAAAAGAAGTGATTATTATTAGTCTGTTCAATGAATAGATATGGATAGCCTACTATATACAGGTGCTGGGATACATGAGTGAACACAATAAAGTTTCTGGCCCCAGTGAGCTTACTGTCTAGTGAAGAAAGACAGGAGAAAAAAAAAAAAGGCAAAGGAAAATACATAGCATGCCAGATGGTGATAGGTGCTATGGAAATAAAAGCAGGAAAGGAGATGGAAGTGCCAGGGCTTGTGATTTTATAGAGGGTAGTCACTGAGATTGTAATATTTGAGCACAGACCTGAGGTTGGTAAAGAAGTTAGTTAGGCAGCAATTGCAAACGAGAATGGCAAAGGAAGAAAACTGCCTGTCATGTTCAAGGGACAGCTAGCTAGAGGAAAGTATGACCATAATGGAATTCGATGCTGTCAGTCAAGTGTCATGGTGGCCAAAGACATTTTCAAACACATAGTCTCAAAAATTTCTGCCAGGAACATTTAGGATGTAAGAATCTGTCAGGAAGACTGGCATCCCAGATGTAAAAGGCAACCAGTTATGATTGAAATTTGTCTGAGGAGACTAGAAGGTAAAAATGCCTGTATCCTTAAGTCCACTCACATTGTACCAATTAAAAAATAAATTTTCAGCTTTATTAAGTTATAGTTGACAAATAAAACTTGTGCTCCACAGGGTGCTTGTGATCCCAGAGGCTCATGAGACTGAGAGGCAGGAGGTCAAAACTTCAAGGCCAGTCTCAGCAATGGGAATGTGGCTCAGAGGTTATGTCCCCCTGGGTTCAATCCCCTGTACAATCAATCAATCAATCAATAACTTGTGCACCAGATTTTTGAACAGGAACAAATGAGTAAACCCAGAAATAGGATGAGGGAATCCAACCAAGACAAAGACAAAGAAAGTCTGAGAATGACATTAAAGGAAAAATCCAGGTGACAGCTATCCCAAAGACTGAGAGAGCAGCAGGTCAGAGAGGAGAGAGAGGACTCTCTGGAATTTATCAATTCCAACTTATCAATTGGAATTAATAAGTTACCTGATGTGGAAAGATACAATGGAAATGGCAGTAGAAAGTTTAGGAAGAATTTGAAAATACAAAAGAAAACTAAGCAAAGGAAAAAAAAACCACATTAACTTCAGGAAAACAGAAATGAGCCACAGAGCAAATGATCATCTGTGAATATATAATCTGCACCCTAAATACCGATTTAATTACAGTTGTAATACTATTATATTGGGAGAATTGGTGGGGAAGCCAAGGGGATGGTATGGAAAGAAACTTAAATGCTTACCTACGATAATAGAATATATCATTTATTGATATACAAAACAGATATTTTTAAAAAAATATGAGGAAGAGGGACTGCTTTTGGTGACAAGGACTGCAGAATGGGGAGGTACAGGATGGCAAAAGCCTTGTCAGAACACTTTACTATGATTTGACTTTTAAAGAAATTAGTCTTTTTGTTTTGAGATGACTGTAGGTTCAAATGTGGTTCCAAGAAAGAAGAGGGGGAGGCATCAGTGAAAACAGCCCAGGAAGAAACTCCAGAAGTCTATCTTTCCACAAAAACAACATTAAACTGGTAGAGAGTGTCAGAATTGATGTTTTCATGCTCTGGAAGCTAATAAAATATGTAGAACAATCAGGGAATGCTTAACTAAGAAAAACAGTCTGAATCTTGAGAAGTACAGTGAACTCTGTGGCATTTTTGACTTTCCCTATTGGTAGCCCCCAGTCCTTAGTTCAATGGCAGCCTAGAAAATAACAGGCCTCATTCTCTTAAAGAGAAGAATAGACCTTATTAACAAAGAATTATTTGTTTTCCAATTATTTGTTTTGATCTGTCTCTTGACTGACTCCCTGGAAGAAAAACTCAAAAATGCTTGCTTGTATCTCTCCTAACTAGGAGGATCCTGGGCTAAAGTGGTTACTTGGGAGGTCTCTTAAAGACACACAGGTAAAGGTGCTAAGAGCCACAGTGTGAGGCAATGGATGATGGATGCTAGGTGGGGCAAACAACAGACTAACCAAAAGGCTCTAGGATAGTCCGGACAATGAGGTGCTTTAGGGATGAAGTGCTCTCCCAGGCTCTGACACATTCCCGGGAAGAAGGCCACCCACATGCCCAGGCCTGCATTTATGCTCAGAAAGGATCTGAGAAGGACCTACACTTTTCTCTTTTTAAAAATTGGGCTTCTGCAACAGCAGTCCTTCTGATAGGGGACAGACCTGAGCTGTGGGAACATGAGGTTAAGGGTATAATTCTATAAAATGGTTGGTCCACTGTGCTGACCCCCACATGCTTTCATTATTAAGAAGCAATATATGTGCAGCCTTGCCTGGATAAAGTCCATAGGCTATGTTACACTCCTCAGCAAACTACCTGTTATCTGCAAAAGAAATGCAGGCCCTTCAGCGGGGAACTTTTGTGACCCTGACATAGACCCTGACACAAATCAGACAGTCTCCAGGAGATAAAGATGATCTCCCATAACCATAAAATCTAAAAGAACCAATTCCAATTAGAACTGGTCAGCATGGGCCAAGGTGACCTAGAGTTATTGCAGTGGAGATTTGAAAGTCTGATGTCATCCTGCTGTTAGTCAAAAGTCAAGAGGTGGACCTCGACAGGATTCTTTGTAAATTTCCCTGGGATCCTAATAAAAGTGGAAGGTAGGAGAGGGGCACAGTCCTTCTTCTGAGAAGATGCATTCTCTCCCACCAGTGTGTCCTTTTCCCCTTCCCTATCCCTTCTAATAAACTGTGCCTATTACTCTGAGCAGCTTGTCTGAAATCTTTCTTAGTCATACAAATCAGGGTTTGAAGGGGGGCCTTCATGCTACCTCAATTTCCCAGAAGTCCCCGGCCCTGTAACATAGTGAAGACTAATGGTGGGGTGGCTGCTTTGTGGTTATAGCTTTCTTTCTGGGGCAATGGAAGATTTCTGGAATTGATTAGAGGTAAGATTTGTACAACATTGTGAATATACTAAAAATCACTGACTTGTCTGCTTTAAGGATGACTAAAATGGTGAATTTTATGTTATGTGAATTTTATCCCAAGGAAAATGTAATATATGAGATACTGTGTACCCCTTTATCTAATTTCCCCTAATGATAATATCTTGCAAAACTATAGTATCATATCAGTCAGGCTGTTGATACTGATCATCTAGCCAGAACATTTCCACCATGTTGCTGTTTTGCAGTCACTCCCACTTCTCTTCCATCCTATCCCTCCTTAAAATCTGACAACTGCTAATTGGGTTTCCATTTATATAATTTTGTTATTTCAAAAATGTTGTATACATGGTATAATACAGTATGCTACTTTTTGAAATTGGCTTTTCTTCCTGGGCACAACCCTCTGGAGAGCCATCCAAATTGTTATGTGTATCAATAATTTGTTTCTTTTTATTTCTGCGTAGTATTACATGATAAGAATGAACCACAGATGGTTTAACCACTTACCCACTGAAGGACATCTGAATTGTTTTTTGGGGCTGTTATGAATATAGCTGCTGTGAACATTCATGTACAGGTTTTTATGTGAACACAAGTTTTCTTTGTCTACCACAAATATCCAAAAATCAAATAGCTGGCATGGTAGTTGAGTATTTAATTCTTGGAGACACTGGCAAACTATTCTACAGAGTCTGGTCCACTTACATTTCCACCAGCAATGTGTTAATGATACAATTTCTGTGTATTCTCCATTATTTGGTGGCATCACCATTTTTTTTAAATTTTAGTCATTCTGATAGGCACATAGTGATATTGCATTGTGGTTTAAATTTGCATTTCATTGATAAATAATGATGCTGCATGTCTTTTCATGTGCTTATATGCCATCTGTACATCCTATTTGGCAAAATGTGCCTTCTTGTTTTTTTGTTAATTTTCTAATTGGACATTTTTTTTAACTGCTAAGTTTAGAGTTATTTATTCCAGCTACTCATTCTTTGTCATCTTGTGGTTTACAAGTATTTTTTTCTCAGTCTGTTTTTTTTTTTTTAATCTTCTTAACAGTGACTTTTGCAGAGCCCTTATTTCTTCAAGTACCTTCTCAGTCTAGGATACATGAGTCAAAAATAAAATTCAGGAAGCTTGCTCTCATGTCATTCCTGTGGTCCTAAGGACCCTGGCTGGGGTACCTTCTTTCACTATGTTCCAGAGTCTTCTCAAGTTTGTTTTGTACACAATGTTCAGGGTATTTAGTTGAACTTAGCAGGAGGAATAGGAAAAAAAGTGCATTAATCCTGTCTTCCTGGAGATGAATGTCTATTTGGTTTTTTAAATAATGACCTATTTATTAAAATTAGCAAAAGTATGAAATAAATATGATTGAAGAAATCCAGGCTAATACTGACAAGCTGGCAGGAACTCATTAAAAATTATCTGAAAAGACAAAGGTAAGAAAGTTAACATAGATGAGATCATAAATACAGAAGAATGACAAATGAGAACCAGCACCTGTATAATTTGTGTTCCTGAATAAAAAACAACAGAAAAATTCCTCAATGCCTTGAAAGAAGAAGAAAAAAATTTCGGAATATATTAAGACAACTTGAATTTAGAGGTCCAAATGATATCAGGAAATGACTCAAATGAAACTAGTCCATATCCCTTGCTATGGTCTGAATGTTTGTATTTACCCCAAATTCATACGTTGAAATCCTGGTTTTGTTTGTTTGTTTATTTTTTAGTGGTACTGGGGAATGACTGAGGACTTTGCATATGCTAGGCAAATGCTCTACTACTGAGCTACATCTCCAGCCTTCATTTGTTGAAATTCTAACCCTCAAGATGGTGGTTATCTGTTTGAGACCTTTGGGAGGTGACTACCCCTGCTGCTTGGGATTAATGTTCTTATAAAAGTGACTTCAGAGAGCTAGCTAGCCTTTTCATCATATGAGGACACAGAGAGATGGTGTTGACTATGAGGAATGGACCCTCATCCAACACTGAAACTGTTGGCACCTTTATCTTGAACTCTCAACCTCCAGAACTGTGGGAAATAAATTTCTGTTGTATATAAGTTTCCCAGTGTAAGGTATTTTGTTATAGCAGCCTGAATGTGTTAGGAGACAGACAGGTGAGGATGGTGGGAACATGAGGTTAAGAGAATAATTCTATAAAATGGGCCCATTGTGCTGACCCCCACATGCTTTCTTTTCCAAAAGCAATTTACCTATAGTCCTGCCTGGCCTAAATTGTCAGGACACGTCACATTCTTTAGCAAACTACCTGTTAATTGCAGGCCCAAAATAATGTTGATAAGAGGAACCCAAGTTACCCAGAAAGGGGAGTTTTTTTGCGACCATATCCAGAAACTATGGATATAAGGAATTTTCCTCCTAACCGTAACATGTGTAAGAACTGGTCAGCATGAGCCAAGGTGACTTAGAGTTGCTATGGCAGTCAGGACTTAAAACTCTCATGTCATCTTGCTATCAGTCAAAAGTCAAGAGGTGGACCTGGGAAGGACTCTCTGGAAAGTTCTCTGGGATCCTCCCAAAATTAGAGTGCAGGAGAGGTACCTTGTCCCTTTCCTGACAGGACCTACTATCTATGTCTCTTGAGAGTTATTCGGACACAGAGAGATGGTGCTGACTATGAGGAGTGGACCCTTTCCCTTTTCCTATCCCTTCAATAAACTCATTTTTGTTACTCTGAGCAACATGACTGAAATCTTTCTAACTTGATTGCAAGAATTGGGTTTGAAGGGCGGATCTTTGCACTGCCTCAGTTTCTCAGAAGGCCCTAGCTCTGTAGCAAATGGACTAAGACATGCATCAAGAAAGAAAAGTACTGAATCTCAAGAATTGAAATAAAGCAAAGCTCAAGGATGTTTATTTGGGTATGTAGTCAGAAAAAGGAAGCTACATAGAAATGAGCCCCCCACCCCCCCCAAAAAAAGCAAAGAAATCATGGTGGAGTCAGATGATCACATAGCTAAAGACAACAGAGCAAATCTATAAGTGAAGAAAAGAGTGACTAAGGAATTTTATATCCATCTAGCTATCCTTTACATTTGAAAGGTATGGAAGTAAGTAGTTCAGTTCTCAGGAGCTATGGCATCCCCAAACCCTTCTTGAAACAACTGCCTGATCATATATTCTAACCAACCAAAGGATAGTCAGAGAACTAAGGAATGGAGCTGTGATAGAAGGTTTGAAGTCCTAAATCCACTTACTTATGAAAATCTGTCCAAGAAGCTGTGGGAGTTGTGATTGTAGAACCAATTTTCAATTTATAAACCTTGTCAGTGGTAAAATAACGCTCTATTCACTAAAGCCTAGGGTGTGGGGAGTGTGGATGGGGAGATTGTCACTTTATCTTTTACAGCATTACAATAATATTCTGCTTAATGTTGACATGTCTAGCATAAAGGATAATGCCTCCAAGTGCTTCAGGGTTCTCTTTTGAGGCAGGAGTCTAGGGTTGAGGTTGAAGTTGGTGACTGCAGGCTCTAGGCTTTAGGTGAATGAGAAGAGATGGTTCCCCAAGTACATCCATTGTTTAAGACAACAAGAAAGCATTTGATTTCTATCTGGCATGAACTAAAGGACTCACTGAGGTGGCAATACTTTCTTCTTAACCTTTGGGGAGTTTTTAAGAATAAATAACTCATGAAGCAAGTAAATATTTATCTGAAATTTAGAAATTTCTTTAGTGTTATTTCAGGTTTTTTTTTTGTTATAGTCAAGTAAAATTAAATGCAATAAATCTTATTAGAATTGCAATATAGAAAAAGTACATTTTTTTGTAAGGGAACTTCTATTTGTCCTCTTCCCATCCAAAATGTTTAATATGCCTATATTTTTAGATTGATGGATATATTGGATGATGAATATCAGTCATATCCAAATAGGAAAAATTTTAGCATCATTATCTTATTTCTTTTTAAAAAAATATTCTCCACTATTTAACATTTTATAGTTATTTATAACTAGGGTGAATCACTTGTTTTGAATATAATGGTAATTACTATTTTGAAAAAGTCTATTATTTCATAATTCAACCTATGATGTTATTTTTAGATTTTTGTTTAAGTTCAACTCCCATGTTTTTTGCAGCATTATTTACAACAGCTAAGCTATGGAAACAACCTAAGTGTCCATTAATGGGTGGATGGATAAAGAAAATGTGGTGCATACATGCAATGAAATGCTATTCAGCCTTAAAGAGGAAATCCTGTCATTTGTAGCAACATGGATGAACCTGAGAGTGTATTGTATTACATGAAGTGAAATAAGCCAGACACAGAAGACAAATACCTTATGATCTCACATGTATATGGAGTGTAAATTGTTGAACTGAGAGAGAGAGAGAGAGAGAGAGAGAGAGAGAGAGAGAGAGAGAAGAATGGTAGTTACCAAGGGCCTGGGGTGTGTAGGTTTGGGGAGTTGTTTGTCAAAGGACACAATATTTCAGTTAAATGAGAGGAATAAGTTCAGGAGATGAATTGTACAACATGGTGACTATAGTTAAAGGTGATGTATTACATTTTTTAAATTCCCCAAGAGAGTGGATTTTTTTAAGTGCTCTCACCATGGAAATAGTAAGTAAATAACATATATATTAATTAGCTTGATTGAGCTATTCCAAAATACATACATATGTCAAAACATCATGTTGTATATGACAGATATATACAATTTTTATTTGTCAATAAAGAAATACTTCTTTTGTTATTTAGGATAAAAATGAAATATTAAATGTATCTGCATAGTAAGTAAAGGTTTTGAGTAGAACCAATTGCAAAAAGAAAATATTTTATAACCATTTTCTTGTGATTATTAATAACATTCAAGTAATATCTAGAGTAAAACTGAAACAAGGAAGAAATTTAATTCCTAACCCCCTGGGGGACTGGATTGTTTAGTTAGATGTTCTATGTGGTTATGGTTTGAAAATACACTCACAATCTTGCGAGGTCATATTGAGGATGGGATGGGAAGGAACAAATATTTATTTGGTACCTGTTCTGTTTTAGGCACTATGCATGGAGTATTTAAAAAATTTTTCTTTGGGGCTGGGGTTATGGGTCTGTGGTGGAGCACTTGCCTAGCATATGTGAGGCACTGGGTTCGATCCTCAGCACCACATACAAATAAATAAATAAATAAACTAAAATAAAGGTATTGTGTCCATCTGCAACTAAAAAAATATTTTAAAAAATTCTTCTTTTACCACAAGCCATTTTATGAACTCCCTACTTATTATATACTCTGCACTTGCTACCTGATGTGGATTATTAGAATACTTGAAGTATCAGTCTAATTATGTCTTTTCTAAGTGATGGAAATAGGTGATTAAGAGAGGCAGCCCAGGACTACAGGCAGGGTATCTCCTTGACCAGTGGTTCCCATTAGAATGAAACACACATATCTACTTTTTTTTTAAACATACAGTATCCTCTTTTCAAACCATTGATCAAAGATAGAATCAACCTAGTCGAGTTTTTTTTATATTTTTCTCTCACTGAACAGAAATGCTGAATCTGTAAAATCTTAAACACTACCTTATAAAACTACAGAACTCAGAGCTACATCATAGTTTATTGCTTTCTGTCTTCATTTTGAAAAAAAGAGAAAACATGATATCTACTTGCTTTCAGTTTAAAATTAGCTTCTGTATAAGGAAATTGTGAGTACGCATTTGGAGAAAAGAGCCCATCTATATGTTTCCCTGGCTTGTTGGTGGCCTTCATAAAACTTATGGTTGTTTTATTTGAAGAAATGAACATTTAGGGACAAATGAAATAACTGTGATATGGATTTGACATGTAGAAATGTAGCTTTTTTTTTTTTTTGAGACAGGGGTTCTCAGTTGCTGAGGCTGCCCTCAGACTTGTAATCCTCCTGCCTTAGCCTCCCTAGTCACAGGGATTACAGGCGTGCACCACTGCACCTGGCAAGTAATGTAGCTTTTTAAGATCATTCAATTTTGGATAGCTCGTGTTTTTTCAGTTCTAATTTGCAAAGCAAAAAACATATTCTTCTATTAATAGTGTCACATGTGCCCAAGAAAATAATAAAAAATAATATTAAATAAAATATGAACTTGGGACAACTAAGATACACAAAACATTACATGGAATGGTAGTTTGCTTTGAAGATGGCATTGATGATCCTTCCCTTTTGTGGTTCATTTCCCTGGATAGCCCTCTTCCACATTGCATATGGATGAATAGCATAGGATGCTTTGAAGTAAGGATTTGTGGGTTTAAGTCTCAGTGACAAAAGTCATTACTTTTCTACCTTGCTTTCTTGAATAAATTGTTTTGGAAGCAGTCAGTGGTCCCATTGTGAGGACATTCAAGTAGCCATATTCAGCTAAGCAGCTCACATTGGAGGTATGCTCACCAGACCACATGAAGTCTAAAGAGGCCAGCAGACTGGTTGACTGCCATCCTATGAAGGGCACTAAGCCAGAACTACCAGGTGTCACTTAGATTTTTGACTTAAAGGAATTGGAAGAGATAATAAATCTTTATTGTTTCTTTAGTCCATTAATTTTTTGAGTCATTTTCTACATAGCAAAAAATAACCAATACATACAGAAACCCTTAAAAATTGATATTACAGGGTCTTCTGTCCTCTTGTCTCTGATTTTGCCTTTTATCAAAATATAAAGAAGAATTTGGATTTTGGTTAAGAATAGTTGTTAAAACATATCATTATTTTATGTAAATTATAATTTACATAAAATATGTTGAAATGAATGTTAGACCAGTATTCTGATCTTTAGTGGGGACATTAGATATCAATCTTCTATTTACAAGGAAGCTTTTAGAACGGGGATTTATATTTATATTTATGGTAGGAAGAGGAAGAGTGATGGAAAAAGGACAGAGAAATAGAGTATACGTCCAGGAACATGGTTTCCAATATTGCTTTTGCTAGTCCGGCTTGCATTTACCTAAGATAATATCCATGCCAGGGGTTCCCAACCAGTCAACTCAGTATCTCCTTTTCACAAAAATATTTTATAATGCCCATAAAGGGAAGTCAGTCTAATCAAGAATATAGCATAGTTAATATACATTTTCAAAATAGCCAATGCAATGTTGTGTTCCAACTGTAACACAAGAAAGAAAAGGAAAATAATTTATAATAATAAAATATGTATTTTGAAATACATACCATACCATAATACCATAAGATGAAATAAATTAGTTACATGTTTGTACTATATGTAAACATCATTAATATCACTGTGGATTCCACAGCTACAAAGACAGAACAGTTTAGATATTGTATTGGCAACAAAAGTATCATGATCTCAGCTATCATTAGAGAAATAAATGATTTTCTGTTAATGTTGTTTAAGTTCAATCAAAACAAAATACAATCTTCCTTTAATTTACTGATGAGTTGTATTCTTAGAAAATCCAAATTTAATTAAAACTTTGTAAAATACACCTTGCAAATTATACTCATGTGAAAAAGGGAGTGTCAGGAAAAAATGCAAAAGACTTAAATGTCTTATCAGGTGCACCTTAGTGTTGATGACTCCTGATTGATCAGGCCAGTACTTGCTGAAAGCTGGGGTGGCTAGGGCAAAATTCTTAAAATTAGACAATGATGGGGTTGGGGATATAGCTCAATTGGTAGAATTGCTTGCCTCTCATGCACAAGGCCCTGAGTTCAATCCCCAGCACCAAAACAAACAAACAAACAACAAACAAACAAAAAAACTCAAACAAAAAACAAAACATGGGGAACAAAAAAATAAAAAATATGCAAAATCATAGTAGCCCAAACAGCATGGCACTGGCATAAAAACCAACACACACAAATGAAACAGAGCAGAGAAATTAAACCATGTAAATACATCAACTGAATTTTCACTAAGAACATACACTGATGAAAGGACAGTCTCTTCAATAAACGGTGCCCACAAAACTGGATATAAATACACAGAAGAATGAAATTAAATCTTCACTTATCATCATCCTGAAAAAAATCAGCTCAAAATGAATCAAAGACCTAAATTTAAACCCTGAAACTATGAAATTATTACAAGAAAGCACAGGGAAAATACTCCAAGACATTGGCATAGGAAAATATTTTTGTATAAAATCCCAAAAGCACAGGCAACAAAAATAAAAACAGATGAATGGGATTATGTAAAATTAAGAAATTTCTGCAAAACAAAGGAAACAAGTTAAAAGAGAATCTACAGAATGGGAGAAAATACATGCAAACTATTCATTTGGTAAAGGACTAATATCCAGAATATACAAGGAACTAAAAAGAACAAAAACCAAAAAACAAAACCCCCAAATTATCCAATTAAGAAACTGGTTAAACATTTGAGTAGACATCTCTCAAAAGAAGACATACAAATGGCCAACAAGTATATGAATAAATGATTATTATTACTCATCATCAGGTAAGTGCAAATCAAAACCATAATCATCTTACCCCAGTTAGAATGGTAATTTACAGAAAGTTAAAAAAAATAACAAATGTTAGAATGTGGAGAGAGGAGAACTCTTTAAATACTGTTGATGGGAATGTAAATGAGTAAGACCATCATGGAAAATAGTATTAAAATTCCTTTAAAAAGCTAAAAATATAACTACCATATGATTTAGCAATCTCACTATTGGGTATATATCCAAAGGAAGCAAAATCATTGTATCAAGAAGATATCTGCACTCTTTATGTTTACTACAGTACTACATACAATAGACAAGGCCTGGAATCAACCAAATCCATCATTAGATGAGTGGATAAAGAAAATGTGTTATATGTACACAATAGAGTTTTATTCAGCCAAGAAAAGAAGAAAATCTTGCCATTTGTACAATATGGATGGAAGTGGAGGTCATTATGTTAAGTGAAGTAAGTCAGACATGGAAAGACAAATATTGCATCCTCTCACTAGTTTGTGGAAATGAAAAAGTAGATCTCATAGATAGAAGAATGGAAAGGAATAGTTGTCATTTTAGACTGGGAACAATAGGATGGTGAGGGGATAGAAGGAAATTAGATAGGAGACAACAAAACACCACTAGGTAGGAGGAATCAGTTTGGATTTCCTATAGCACAGTAGGGTAACTATGGGTTACAACAGTCAAATATATTTCACAATAACCAGGAGGGTATGAAAGAAATGATTAGTGTTTGAGAAGATGGAAGTACTTAATATCCTGATTTGATCATTGTACATTTATTCAATTATTAGACATATACATTTATTCAATTATTATAATATACACCATAAAGATGTGTAAATATTGTATATCAAAAACTATACTCAAGACTTGTTGGAAACAGAGGATTTCTTTGCTGTGTGTTATTGTCCTGCATACTACAGAATTACTCTTAGCAGGGTCTTCCCATTACTGTAGCTATCCAAGAGTGCTGCACTCCCTGACCCCCTGCACCCACCAATTGGAAAGATACACAGTATGGAGAAGTGTCACCTCCACTGAGAATTGCTGCCGGCAACTTCTGAATTTTACCTGAGCTTATCAGGAAATAGACATGTTAAGAACCCCCACCCATCCCCACTTTGAAATTTTCTGAAATGCTCTCACTCTCTTATGTTCTGGGAAAGGAAGGGCTAACTGCAAAGAACTCCTCCTCCTCACAAGACTCAGATATAACTTGCTTTTCACACTTTCTCATGACTCCCATAAGGCTTGTGGACAGCTATCTTGTTTACCTGCTTCCATAAAAACCTGCTTCCACCTTTGAGATATTCCTCATTAATGAATGTTCTCCCTATTGTGAATCCAAATAAAATTGTATCCCTCCTTGATTGGTACAGTTTGTGCTTCTACTGCTCTGTGCTCTGACTTTACCATTATATGCATGTACACATTCTTCATTCAATCTCTAAACAAATCATCCTTTGAACATTTATTGAATACTCACTGTGTGCCAGAATAAAATGGTAATTTAAATCAATTGCTAAAACTGCATTTTTATTGTTATTTTATAGCTACCTAGGCTTATAGCCCAGGACTAGAACAGCAAATCCAGAGGAGAGAAAATTTTCAGTTAATGTGGCTATCATTTTTATAGAGAATAAGTGAAACTGATGTTTAATAGTTTGATGATTCCTGCTTTTTTCTAAAATTAAGCGTTCTGTTTATTCAAGAAAGCATGGAAGAAGAGAAAAGAGCCCTGGAGTTGGATTATTTGAATATTTGATCCATTTCTGCTTTTACTTCCCTCATTTAACAAATATTTATTATCTCCTGACTTTGTGCCAGAAATCGTACTAGATCACGATGACC
This sequence comes from Marmota marmota marmota, assembly GCF_001458135.2. Taxonomy (NCBI): domain Eukaryota; kingdom Metazoa; phylum Chordata; class Mammalia; order Rodentia; family Sciuridae; genus Marmota; species Marmota marmota. The sequence continues at coordinate 1,190,613 of NW_025999842.1, read as the reverse complement.
GCTCTTAAGTTTTTAAGTACTTGGCACACACCTGACACAGTTCTGAGCATTTTATATATTAAATCTGTCTTCCCAGGAACACTATGAGATAAAGTACTATTATGACCATTACACAGATGGAAAACCAAGACACAGAGAGAGGTTAAAAATTTTGTCCAATGTACAGACTCCAGAACCCGCCTTACTATACTGTTGAGGCTAAAATGGAGAGCAGACCTAGCCTTCATGTTTGGGGAACTTTCATTCTCCAAGCATACCTATCTAATTGTAAGTTAGTCAGGTATTGCAAAAGAAGATACATTGGGGT
>NW_025999842.1:1182664-1190281 GCF_001458135.2 Marmota marmota marmota | reverse complement strand
TGGGAGGGAGGGCTTTGAAAAGCATAAAAAGGAGGCCTAACTCTCTGCCTTAACTTTCGACTAAATCATTCAGGGTCATTCCAGGTGAATTTGGATTAGCACAAAATAACCATACTGAGACAGAAAAATTACCTTTTTCTTGGGATTCTTCAGCAACAGCTCCCCTGCTCCAGCTCCCACAAGGGAGGCAGAAAAAAAGAGAGGGGGAGGACGTTCTGAACCCCTTTTTTATTGAGAAAGTTCCACCCCAATGAGGGGGGGTCAGGTTTCAGGGGATTGAGTATAGCTTCCTGAGGTCTTGTGGTCAGCAGATTGGCTGACATCTTGGAAGGCCACACCCATCTCAGGTGCTGTGTGGGATCAAAAGGCAGAGAGAGTGCAAAGGATACATATGTGCACAGCCCAGGCAGAGCAGCAATGTCAGTCCAGTCCGCTGGTGCGCTCAAAATGCTCACAGCTCACACACACAGCCCATGGCTGACCCACGACCACTCTCCTTAACTGATGGATCTGCATTTGTGAAATGAGGCTCATAAGAAGTGCCCCTCCTGTTTTAGGGATGTGGTGAAGAACAAAGCAAATATTAGATAAGAAAGCAAAAATAAGCAAGTGCAATTATTTGTATTTTCAAGAAACACAAGCTGTAATCATTTGTAAAAAATAAAACTAATATATGATGAAGAGGGCAGTCTGGCTTCTAGAGAGTCTTAGAGAATGCCCTTACACAATTTTGACTGTGAACTGCAAAGATCAAAGCAAGAGCTATTTTAAAGATAATGCAAACATTTTGTACATGTCTGGAAAATTGTTTACTCCACAAAAGGTTTTCACAAAAATATCATGAAAATACTGAGGTATATTTAATGTGGGTTTTTAATTGCAACAAATATTCAGTAATTTAAATGAACATAGAGACAACTTAAAGACAAAGATGCATTTTAGAGGATGTTCAGAGATTTAGCTTTTATGCAGGTTTTTGAAAGAAAGGGGTAAGAATTTTAAAGGCTGATATATTTACTTTGGGGAAGGTAAGAAATTGTAAAATCAAGTTAATCAGATCTACAATGGAGTATCTCTATAGGCTTAGAATTGGCTTCCTGAAGGCAGAGCCTGGATTTTACATTTGGTAGCATCTTGCATGGTGTTATAGTTTGATATTAAATGTCCTCCAAAAGATTATGTGTGAGACAATCCAAGAAAGTTTAGAGGTGAAATCCTTGGGTTATGAGAGTGTTAACCTAATCAATGCATTAATCTTCTGATAGGGATTAACTAGGTGGCAATTGTAGGCAGCTAGGGTGTGACTGGAAGAGGTGGGTCATTGAGGTTTATATTTTGTCCACTGCAAGGGGATGTCTCTTTCTCTCTGCTTCCTGGTTGTAGTCTAAAGCTGCTTTCTTCCACCACACCTTTCTGCCACGATGTCCTGCTTTATCTTGGGTCCAGAGCCATGGAGTTGGAGGATATCTATGGACTAAGACTTCTGAAACTCTGAGCCTCAAATAAACTTTTCCTCCTCTAATTGTTCTTGTCGGGTCTTTTTGGTCACAGTGGCAAAAAAGCTGACTAAAACACATGGAGTACTGTGCAACACGCCCAATAAGGATTTGTGTTCAGTCTGTGAATGAGACACTCAAAACTGTGGGTCACTTGATAGTGGTCAGTGTCTGGTGCTTACCAAGTTCCCGAAGCAGGCAGAGAAGATCTGTTACAGAAAAAAGGATCTGGCCATGTCCCAAGCTACATGCAATAAAATGAGTTCTGATCAGCGTATATCTCTGATGTCCTCAAAAAGTTAATGCTGTTCAGTTAATTTTAGGAAAAAGTGTGAAAAAATTTGGGATGTGTTTAAGAATAATTGAGTGTCTTTCAATGGATGCTCAGCATCATCTAGCAGGTCTTTGAGAGTTGTCCAGTTCTAGAGGATGTCATGCTTTTCATTGTCTCTGACAGGGCTATCTTACTCCCTACGCTGTAGAAAACTGATGGTAATGCAAATAATTTGAGTCTACATAGAGATGCAAGTGAATTTTAACTGACGGAGTTGGCATTATCCCCCTGTGAAAGAGATGAGAGATGATTCTAACATTATGGTTTATTGCCTAGTGAATTTTGATCAGTTTTACATTAATTTGCATCAAATCTGTGTCAGTATTCCTGATTGCCTGTATCAGAACTTAGGAAACTTTTTTTTTTTTTTTGAGGCGGGCCAAGTAGTAAACTTTTAGGCTGTATGGGCTGTAGAGTCCCTATGACCACTACACAGTTCTGCTCTTGTAACTCTAAGTTATCAGAGCCCAAATGTAAATGAATGTACCTGACTATGTTTCATAAAGATTTATTTACAGACACTTAAATTGAATTAAATATAATTTTCATGTCACAAAATATCACAATTCTTTTGATCTTTTTCAACTATATAGAGATTTTTAAAAACATGTTTAGCTTGCAGGCTGTGCAGAAACAAGTGGTAGTCTGGATTTGGCCCACAAGGTTATAATTTGCCAAACCAGAGCTTGCATTTGGTCTATTCTTTGAATTCTTCTTTGAGTCAATTATAGTATCTTATTGACTTCCTCATAAACTAATGAGGTAAATGAAATATTCAACATGAATTCATTTTACACCTTTAAAAATTAATTTTTGGCTTGGAGATGTACCTCAGTGGTAGAGTACTGGCCTAGCATACACAAGGCCCTGAGTTCAATATTTATATCACCCCCTCAATTATATAAAAATTATATATATATATTTCAGTTGAGGTATTTGAAGACCATGAATCAAAGGTTAAGTGATTCTTTTCTCTGGGCAAAGAACAGAATTCTGAGGAGTCTTCAGAACTTCATCCATGCCTGAGCTGTTCTGTAAAGGAATTGAACTTGGACATCAGGAGAGGGACCCAGTATGGATATGTTTGAAAAAGATTTCCAGGAGATTCTAAGGTGTAGCCAGAATTGGTAAATAGTGAATTAAAGGAATTAGTATCTAAAAAAATTTTTTGGTATATCAAAGGTAAGTTGTTTTAAGATATAAAACATACAATAAAAATAGATAAACTCCTGTGATATTATTAACAGGTACAATATTATTTTAGTATAAAGCAATATAGACAGATCCAATAACATGAAAGAGAAAATTATAAATCAATTTAATTAATCTCTTGTAGTTTTTCTAATTGGTTAAAACTTGGCAACATTTCTGCTAAAGAATTAAGTATCCATTTAATTTATTTAAGCCTCCTTTCTTTCAAGAAAGAATTTGAGGTGGACCAAAGACCTAACAGTGCCAGCATGAAATTGTGAATGGTTATGACTTTCTACTTCTTTAGATATTTCATAGTTTTTTTGGATGGGAAGACTTGGAGAATCTTTTTTTAAAGCAGGAATTGTAAATTTTCCAAATCTCAAAGCTTGGAGTGACTTCAGGGCACACCCTTTAAATATAATGGCTGAGCTGCAAATGACCAAGTACTTTTATTCTTTGCAAAGGAATAAAATTTTCTGTCTTGTAGAGTCGTTCCATATATTTTATCTGTTTATGGTCATCTGAGGTTTTAATACATATCACAAAAATATATTTGCATTTTATATAGATTTGCAATATATTTTGCATAACAAGCCCCAATTTCCCCCTTTATTTAATCTAATATCAGTTATTCAAATACTCAACATATCGAAGCCTTCTTTGGGCTTTTCATTTTAATTCTCCCTCCTTTGCTTTGTATATTGTATGTCCAGTCTGACGCATTAGGTCTCCTCTGACTCATAGTTACATGCACTACAGCTGTGCTGTGCCTGAGTCTTTGCATAGAAGGCTATGCACTTTTTTTTAAAATTTTTTATTGTTGGTTGTTCAAAACATTACATAGTTCTTGACATATCATATTTCACACTTTGATTCAAGTGGGTTATGAACTCCCATTTTTACCCTGTATACAGATTGCAGAATCATATCAGTTACACATCCATTGATTTACATGTTGCCATACTAGTGTCTGTTGTATTCTGCTGCCTTTCCTATCCTCTACTATCCCCCCTCCCCTGCACTTTTTAAAATATTTTAATTTTATTTTTTTAGTTTTAGGTGGACACAATATCTTTAATTTTTTTAAAAAAATTTTTATGTGGTGCTGAGAATTGAACCCAGTGCCTCACGCATGCCAGGCGAGCATGCTACCACTTGAGCCACATCCTCATCTCCGAAGGCTATGCATTTTTTTGGTGCTTTCTTCCTCTTTCCCTTTGGTCAGTCTCAGTATACTTTCCTTTAAAATTATAATTACTAACTCATGTTAACTATATGGATTAGTAGGCTTCTCTGTAACATTACCATACATGCTTGTCCCCAGTGTATTCTCACTACTAACATATTTTGCTCTTGCTTTCTTTCCTATATGTGTGTTCTTTATTTTGTTTAGGTCTGTCAGCACTTCTCTGAGAAGGGCAAAATAGTTATTGTTACATCACATACAAATGAAAAATCTGAGGCTCAGATAAATTAAAGTCTTGTTCACAATTAACTTCTTACAAGATCAGTGATAAAGTTTAGTCTTTTTAACATATCCATTTTATTTTCACAAAAAAAGCCAAAAGCTCTCCTTTGCCCCTTTGCCAGGGTTTCATTCATCCATTCATGTATGCATTCATTCAACAAAATTATTGAATATTTACTATCTGCCAGGTGCTTGCAAGGCACTGCCGCAATAGCAACAAACAAGATAAATACATTCCTTTCTTCACTTGCTTACAGTAGTTGAAAATACTGCACGAAGTCCAACTGATTGAGCACTTTATGTGTATGTATGTCATTACGTCCAAAGGTCACAACCAATTCACGAGGCATTATCACTACCATAGTGAAGAAACAGAGAGTGAGGAATAGAAAGACTGATAAACTCTTAATATAGCATCAATGAGGATGTCCTGGTAGTGGAACAGTACATTCATGGTCTCAAAGAACAATTGGTAGCTTAGCAAGGTGCTAGAACTGACATATGTTGTGAAGAGTCAGATGGGAAAGGAGCTGGGAGTGGGTACTTCTAATAAAGTGGAATTGCTGAACCTTAATGACCCTGCCAGTCAGGAACATATGGGCTGACTAACATTACTAACGTGACATATATAACAAAAGGTCAGCCTTTTACCTTTTAATAGTGGATCTGTGAACCTCTTAAATCCTGTAGTATAACTGCAGGTGTTGGAAGAAAGTTTACTAACAAGGTCCTTTCTCTTCTCACTTCCATTAGTGAGAGTTTGGAAGTTGAACTTTGGGTTAACATCAAGCAAGGAGTCCAGAGAAACATTTTTATAATGAAAATACAGACATTTCCAGTTAGGAAAATTATATCAAGGGCATTTTAACAACAGAGAGCCTGGCAATTTAGCAAAAGCCTAGTTTATATTCCTCATAAAGTTTCACAACAAAAGAGTAATTGCATTTATTAGCAATATTTTTTTTTCCCTCAGGAGAGCAGCTCATCCTGTTAAACCCTAGGCCTTGATGAGGCTAGTGCTGAAATTAATGAGTCAAATAGAGAAACTGAAAGTCGGAAGAGTCAAATTACTTGAGATAAGGAAGAACATGTTAAATCAAGTAAGAAAAATGGGAATTTGATTCCAAAATGTATTGGGGGATTAGCAACTCAGGTGAGTAGGCCTCACCATCATGCCTTAGCATGCTTCAAGGAAGATAGTTTCAGACACAAACCACCTATGTAATGGTAACTATTTATAAAGGAGTGTTACAGAATGTGCACATTTGAAGGAGAAATTAGATTCATGAGTACTAAAAAGAGGACAAAATCCATTAGCTTTGTATAGAGGATAACCCATCCTGATTTATTATATATTAACTTTATGAAACTTTCTTAGAAAAATTTAAACATGAGTATCAAGGCATATCCAGAAGAGAAAACAATATATGCAAAAAACAGACATGGAAGAAAGTAGGATCTCCATAATACAGAGAGTAACTTCACTGTGATGTGGACAGCTTCTGGGGATGAGTGGAATGAGGGGCATCTTGGATGACTCCTAGGTTCAAGTCTCAGGTACTTTCATCGATGTCATTTGTATTCATTGAAACAGGGAGTATAGGAGGAGAACTCATAATATTTCTCATTGATAATCTGTGAAATGGAGAGATAGTGATCTATTGGATCATATGAGATGGTTTAGAAATAAAATTAATTAAATAAAAGGCCTGAAATTTTGAAAATGTTGAAGCCCAAATATAAGTTATACTTTTATTATGGTGAAACTGTGCTTCTCCAAGCTCTCTCACCCCCAAATCTGATTCTTTTGTGACTCTGTTAGAAATGCAAATTTGCCCTACCTCAGAACTATTAAATCAGAAACTCTGGGGTAGAGCTCAGCAATTTGTGCTTTAAGAAGCCCACTGGAACCACATTGAGATTCCATCTCCAGTCAGTATGGCAATGATCAGGAATATAAGTAACAATAAACGTTGGCGAGGATGTGGGGAAAAAGGTACACTTGTTCATTGCTGGTGGGACTGCAAATTGGTGCAACCATACTGGAAAGCAGTGTGGAGATTCCTTGGAAAACTTGGAAGGGAACCACTATTTGTCCGGTTATCTCACTCCGTGGCATATACTCAAAGGACTGAAAATCAGCATACTATAATGATGCAGCCACATCAATGTTTATAGCAGCTCAATTCACAATAGCTAAGCTATTCAAACAACCTAGGTGTTCAGTAGATGAATGGGTAAAAAAAATGTGGTATGTATACACAATGGAGTGAAATTTTGTCATTTCCTGGAAAATGAATGGAACTGCAGACTATCATGCTAAGTGAAATAAGCCAATCCCAAGGAACCAAAGGCTGAAAGTTCTCTCTGTTATGTGGATTCTAACACACAATAAGTGGAGGGAGGAAGAATAGAAGCTCATTGGATTAAACAAAGGATTTTATGGTTTAGATGTGGTATTCTCCAAAAGCTCACATGTGAGTCCATGCAAGAAGGTTCAGAGGAGAAATGATTGGGTTGTGAAAGTCTTAACCCAATCAGTGAATTAATCCCCTGGTAGGGAATAACTGAGTGGTAACTGACATGACAGTGGAGGAGGTGGGAATTGGGGTGTGGCTTTGTAGTATATATTTGTATCTGGCAAGTAGAGTCTCTTTCTGCTTTCTGATCATGATGTAAGCTGCTCCCCTCTGTCATGTTGTCCTGCCTTACCTTGAGTCCTGAGGAATGGAGCCTGCTGTCTATGCATTGAGACCTCTGAAACTGTGATCCCTCAAATGAACTCCTTTTCCTTTATAGTTATGCAGGTCAGATCTTTTAGTTGAAGCAGTGAGAAAGCTGACTCAAATAGTGGAGAATAAAGGGAAAAGTGTAGGGATGGGAATAGGGAAGACAGTAGAATGAATTGGACATAACTTTCCTATGTTCATATATGAATACAAGACTAGTGAAACTGCACATCATGGTCATGTATAACCGCAAGAATGAGATCCTAATTAGAATAAGTTATACTCCATGAGTGCATAATGTGTCAAAATGTACTCTACTGTCAGGTATATCTAAAAAGAACAAAGAGAGAGAGAGAGAGAGAGAGAGAGAGAGAGAGAGAGAGAGAGAGAGAGAGA
>NW_025999842.1:1172376-1182639 GCF_001458135.2 Marmota marmota marmota | reverse complement strand
AGAGAGAGAGAGAGAGAGAGAGAGAGAGAGAGAGAGAGAAGAAGCCGATTGGAGGAAATTCTGATTCCTGGAAAAGTTTGAGAATAGTGGTAGAGGAAAGGTTCTATAACTTGTTACAGAAAAATTTAGTGAATGAAGCACTGAGTTCAACTCCATCCCTGATCTGCCCTAAGGAGATTATAAAACAGTATTTTTTTCTTCTGCTTTAAGCCTCTTAGTTCCTATTTCATCCAAAGGTTACTTTTTAGTTGTATTTTGCTAGTAAAGACCAGGTTTAGTAAGTGTTATACAAATATTTATGTTCAATAAAAAAATCTAATGAAGTCCAAAAGGGAGAGTTCTGCTTTTAAAATTAATTAAAGGCAAAAAAAATATTCAACTTCAGGCAGTAGCTTTGTATTTGACAAGCAGGAAATCATAACGTGATCACACTGAAGTTCCTTTAGAAATGTTCTTCCATTTGACATTTAAAATGCTTTTTATATCAATGAATGTCATTTTGGAAAAATAAATGACATTTTGTGCTGTATATCTAAAGAACTTGTTAAAAAGCAAATGCATGTTAAAAAGCATGTTTGAATTTCTAGGTTGTTGTCAGCTGAAGCTAGTTAACATCCTTCTTTGCTTACATCTTAATAGAATATAAATCCTTCTTAGGAAGAGAACCGGTATGATAGCTTTTCATGTTTTTTTTTTTCCAAGTTACAGTTGCAGAAGATATTTTATATGTCGGTTACTTAAAATAATCACTTTTTTCCTCAAGGCATTCTATAAGTTGGTTCTGTAAATATACTCACACACACACACAAATATGTATGTGTCTATATATATATGTATGTATCTATATATGTATGACTCAGCATATATATAATTATATAAATATACATATGTACATATATAAATATATATAAACTTATATGTATATTTTTATATAAATTTACATATGGTGAGCCATACATATATATGCTGAGCCATACATATAACATACGTATATACATATGTTACATATTTTGTAAATATATATTTTGAAGATATTACTCTCATACGGTATATTCTAGGTAGAAGGAATAATGTGCCAAGAAGGGAAGAATGTAAGAGGTTGGTTCTAAATTTCTGTTTTTAAAAGATAGCTTAGAAGCATAAACATTTTTTGGGAAACCTTAATAGTTCCAATTGGAGCTATTTCAAACTCAAATTTCTAAGCATGTACTCATTTCTAAGTGATTTACAAAAGGCACTTTAACTACCCTTGGTTCCTTAGAAGCCTGACTAATTTCATGTCCTTGATATTGACAACTGTGCTTAAACTATAGTATTTAATCTGCTTTTATAGCATATTTTGAAGAATTTGCAAGATTTATTATTGGAAATGAGCTGTATTGAAGAAATCAAAGGCTAACTATATATAAATATTAAGGCATAGAAAGGTTCAGCTCTAAAGGACATATTTTAGGATAATGACTGCATCTGTGTATGTGTGTTGGGGGGGGGCTTGTAGCATTTCACAAAGGCTGAATACATAGGAAATGTGACCATGAGGAAGAAAACTGAATGATTGAGGCAACAGTTTATTATTTAGTATCTGAATAAAGAAGATTTATCCAAACAACTCTCCTCACCAGCAATGAAGTATGCTCTAATGACAACTATCTTTCTAAGCAAATCAACTCTTCCTACTTTTGACATTTTAACTGTGATTCGAAGATAAAACATTACATTAAGAAGATTTACGTTTCTCTTCTATGGCTCTGCACCAACCATAGCAGTTTATAGTTCCAACTACCATTGAAGAAAAGCTGGGGAACATCCCTATATTTTCTACACCCATTTTACCAACCATTTTATCATTCATTCATTCATTCATCTAGAGAATGTCTCTGGGGCAGTAAGAGTTGGCATAAAAAAGAGTGATACTGCTTTATTCAAGGGCAGCTAAAATGGATAACTGCATCAAGATGTCATTATAAATGGGAACTATCCCAAGTTATTATGCTATTTATTATTTTGAAACTGATAGATTTGTGTGTCAAAGGCAATACTTTCTTGGAAACATAAGCATTATTTAGTTACTTTAGGTTACCTGATATAGTGTGTTATGGTTTGGATGTAAGGTGTCCTCCAAAAGCTCACCTGTGAGCCAATGCAAGAAGGTTTGGAGGAGAAATGTTTGGGTTATTAGCTGTAACCTAATCAGTGAATTAATCTCTGATGGGATTAACTGAGTGGTAACTGGAGGCAGGTGGGTTGTGGCTGGAGGAAGTGAAGTTTTTCATTGGGGGCATGGCTATGGGGTATGTATTTTGTATCTGGAAAATGGAGCCCCTCTCTCTGCTTTCTGATCATCATGTGAGCTGTTTCCCTTTGCCACACTCTCCCTCCATGATGTTCTGCCTCACTTGGAGTCCTGAGGAATGAAGCAGGCCTTCTGTGGACTATAACCTCTGAAACCGTGAGCCCTCAAATAAACTTTTCCTTACCTAAAATTTTTCTGGTCAGATCTTTTATTCACAGCAGCAAAAAAGCTGACTAAAACACAGTTGGAGAGAGCCTCCTGCTTTTAATTAAGTATAAATAATAGGATGGTTTTGAAGTACAAGACCATGTATGTTTGTGTCTCCCACAATATTGAAATGAGGTGATGAGATTGCAAGAGCTCTCAGCTGATGTTGCTTGAGCAACCTAGCATGATGCTGGTAGATGTGCTATGTTGCTATTTGATGATGAGACCCCTGACTCTGATCAGATCCTGGGCCTCAGAGTTATTCCTTGCCCTTCCTTTGCTGAATGCTATTTCAGAGAGGCAGGGATAGGGTGTGGACTCCTGTAGGTTATATTTCAAAGGCTTCCTTCTGTCCAGTTTTGTTTCTGGCTGGGTTTAGCTGATGTGCATTTGTTAGGAAGAAGTGGGGACTATTTTCTCCATTCCCTTTGTGTACCAAGTGGCTATTCTGGCAACAGTTCTCTGGCTCCAGTTCCTATAGGACAGGTGACCTAAGCTTTCCACTTTCTTCAAGTGAGCTGGCCCATGGGCTCTGGCAAGGCCCCTCTTCCTTTGTCTCTAGCCTGTGGGGGCAGAAGTGTCCTGGGTAACTCCTCTTTCCCATTTGGCTTCCCCCATCTTCCCTCTACCCAAGTATCACATTCCCCACATTAAGTTCCCTATCTTGTGAATAATAGCTTGAAATGAAATTTGAAGTCCGTGATATTTGACTGTTTTTAGCTTAGAAAGATGGCAAGTGATGCTTAAAGTGTTTTTTTTTTTTGGTTAGATTCTGATTGACATGGGTCAACTAAGGAAGGGAACTGACTCACCAAAAAGGAACTTTAAAATACTGGCTCAGGCAGGGAGTCCAGGAGTCCAGGAGCCCAGGAGACAGAGGTACAATGGTGAGAAGGTGGAGAGAGGAAGAATCACCTGCTAATCCAGGGGATATGCACAGGCAGCCAGTATTTTTCAGGTGGAATCAGATCAGACTACAATCTTAAATAGTCTGGTTGAGTCATTAGGGAAGAGAAAATAGAAAGCTGATTCCAGAGCCCTGATGAAAAGTATTTATATTTCAGTGAATACATGAAAAAATTAATGCATTTCTCATCTAAAATAATGGCTTAGTGATTTTCAGCAAATCCTTATTATCCTCATAAGCCCCTGTCTACATTGTTTCTGTTGTCATCTGGATTGGTCCACCCGTCCTACTCCTTTACCTGGTGCCTAGCTGGACAAAGCCTGGAAAATGGTTTAGGGATCATGACCTGGTTCTCTTTGTGCTGAACTATACAGAATCCTGAGGCAAAATTGGAAATGTGCACCCCTGTATACACTTATTAAAATATTCTTCGAGATTTTGAACCTAAAAGAAAAAGTTAATAAAACCTCTACAGTAAAGGATGACTATATTTGAAGCCCCACGGTGCCCAATCTGTTTGCACTCATGTGAACCCCCATTAACCTGCCTGAAGGGCCTGGCAGGTCAGGAACTATGGGCAGATTGGAAATGACTATTCCTGCTGCACAATAATACAGGGCTATAAAACTAACAACAGTCTATCTTTATTTAAAAAATGGATTTCTTTATTATGAATTGTATTGCATAGCTTTTGTTTTTTGAAATATTATATTTGCATATTATCTTAATTACTGAGTTTTAAGCTGCCCTTTAACTTTTGTGCCTGAGGCTAGTGTGTCATTCCTAGGGCCCCCATCTTAGCCCTGCTGTGAGGCTTCATGTTACACAGGCACCCAGGCTGTGCTGAGACTAGATGAAGAAGAAGAAGCAAAACAAGGGTCATATAATTCTGTGCAGGAATTCATAACAGGAAGGTTCTAAGGAGTTGAAAAAAATCTCACTGTGGACTGAAGGTCTTCATAATTATTTTAATAAAGTCTGAGGGAAAAAAACTTTAGGTCCATCAAATCCTGGGCAAATTGGCCTTTATTCGTTGTGAGGTTGTTGAAGGCTCAGATCTGGTTGGGAATCCACATAAAGATACCTTATTGCAGATCATGAGTTTGCAAAGAAAGTTTGAAATTAGGAAGATGGCCTTAGAGTACAGGAGAATGATGCTTGTAATATAATTTGTCCTTACCAAGCAAAGTAGCTATCAATAATGAAAACTGAAAGATATCATTACAGGGATATTGCTATAAAATTCATAAAATGTCAAATTGGATATCTTGCCCATCCTCACAGAAGAAAGCAGGGAAAGTTAACAATGAGGATGGAAAATGAGATTCCCCAAGGGAGAAATGAATGGAGAAATACATTAGTTTTTATGTGAAGGCTAAAAACTGAAACATAAAAACAAAGACAAAACAAGCAAACAAAACTTCAGATGATTCAAATGAAACAAGAGACTTTCACATCTTTCATAAATAATAAAACAATGGATCAAATTGCTCCATAAATGAGATTATTAACATATCATTAAATCTCAGGAAATTTTTTTCAAAATCATCTCCCTGCTGTCTTTAGCCAAGAATGAAGGACACCCATGGATGGTAATGTATGGCAAGGCAGTGGAGGCCTAGGCTTAGGTACTGCAGTAGTAGTTTCCTGTTTTTTTTTTTTTTTTTGGGGGGGGGGCTATGTCTAAATTCCTCTGTCCCCAACAAGGAAGAAATCTCACTGGGAGAGGCAATAAGCGAGAGATGCCCTCAGGATGAAATATAGCTGAGCCCTCAGTAAGGGCCTCTCGCGTTCTTTTCCGGGTTGTCACCTAGGAATATGGGGAGGGTCTTTGGATTTCAGTTCAGCACTAAGGTTTTGTTGTCCAACTGTTCTCACTCTCATTTCCATAGGAAGTCTTTTGAATTATTTAGCCTCCTAGAATCATATAGGGATCATGAGCTGCTTCCTTTGATTTTGCTTTCTCCTTTTTCTCAGCTAGTGAATGCTCCTTTCTACCATAGGTCCTGGAAGAAGTATGATTCTTTTAAATGGGCTTTCCCAGGAAAAGGCCCAATTTGCAGCCCCAGCTCCCCTTCAGGAAGTCCCTGTGTTCCCAGACTGGGTATTTGCAGCCATCTTGGGTGTCTCTGTTGGTACTGGGCATTACTTGTCTACTTCCAGGGTCTCTAGCCTTGTTCAATATCCCTTCTGCTACCTTCCATATTATATGATTGTAACCAATATTTCCCATAATGAAAGATCATTTTAGTTATTTCAGCTTTATTCTTTCTATCTCATTTTCCTTCCTCTGACCTCCTTCTTCATCTCCACTGCCCAGTTCCCTAAGCTGTCACATTTCTTGCAGAGCTCCTTAAATATATAGTAAAACATCATGAATAATTACCTGTACTCGAATTTAACACAAATTTAAAACAAAAGGGTGCACATACTTTTGCTGAATACCTCTCATACATTGTTGGTGGGATTGCAAATTGGTGCAACCACTATGGAAAGCAGTATGAAGATTTCTTAGAAAACTTGGAATGGAACCACCATTTGACCCAGCTATCCTACTCCTTGGTCTATACCCAAAGGACTTAAAAACAGCATACTATATTGACACAGCCACATCAATGTTCATAGCAGCTCAGTTCTCAGTAGCTAAACTGTGGAATCAACAGACACCCTTCCATAGATGAATGAATAAAGAAACTGTGGTATATATACACACAGTGGAATATTACTCAGCATTAGAAGAGAATAAAATTATGGCATTTGCAGGTAAATGGGTAGAGTTGGAGAATATCATGCTAGTAAGGAAGCCAATCCCCCAAAACCAAAGGCCGAATGTTCTCTCTGATAAGTGGATGCTGATCTATAATGGTGATGGAGGGGGTGAGTGTGGGAAGAATGGAGGAACTTTGGGCAAAGGGGAGGGAAGGGAAGGAAGAGGTCATGGGGGCAGGAAAGATGGTGGAATTAGATGGATATCATTACTCTAGGAATATGTATGACTGCACATATGGTGTGACTCTACATTGTGTACAACCAGAGAAATGAAAACTTGTGCTATTTGTGTACAATGAATCAAAATGCATTCTTCTGTCATGTATACCTCATTAGAACGAATAAAAAAAATTTGCGGAGCACCCTGGAGATACCCTGACTTTCAAAATTGAAGAAATTAACTGGAAGATCATTCAGTAATGTCAAAAATAGATGAGTCTGAAGTATTGCCAACTTTCACATAAAGCCCCCAAATCAGTGAGAAATTTGCCATCATGCAGAATGAAGATAGGGTTGAGACTCCAATCTAAAGAGATAACTTTACTTAAACTCCAAATATATGAAGATTTTGTGTCCTTACCATACATACACAAAAGGTAACTCCGTAAAGAGATGAAATGCTATAGTAATCAGTTTAATATATATACATATATTAAAAATCATGTTGTATACCCATATAGTTTTTATTAAAACCCTGAAAAAATCATAAATATATGCTTATACATAACAGTACCTCTACAAATAGATTTATTAATTTTCCTCTCTACAAATGCTCTCATTTACTTTATCTCTATAAATGAAACTTGGCAAGTTTTAGAAAGGCTGATGTTGGATGACATTTAGTAAGCATTTTATTAAAATTCTATGGATTAGTACTTGTTTTAACATTTCAAATAGCATAAAGCTAATATATGTGCTCTGGAAAGGATTTTGCTTAAGCTGACAATGCAGACAGCTTGCCAGCTAGCAATGGAGAATTGTTATTTTTCTATTGCATTCATTGCCAAGGAAGAAAAATTGAGGTAGAAGAAATTGCAAATCCTCTTATCTTTTATTTTATTTAGTGGGTCAAAATACCTTAAATTCGACTTCAGATTAATAAAAGCTATTCAAAGACAATGATTTCATTTTCCTGACATTTACATTTTTAAGGTTAGATGGACAGTGTTACCTGTCATTTTGAATAGAAGTGCATGAATATTACAGAAGGTTGCTCAGTTGCCCATGTAGATGCCCCTTCTATAAAGTGACCACATCTCAAAATTGTAATCTACTCATACTTTTAGAAATGCAGTTTCACCTTATTAAAACTTAAAAATGAAACTATACATGAAGGATTTTACCCATGTCCCTTAATCCATTTAAAAATGCTTTTGCCATTTCTACCTCAGGAGTGTTAAGATGCCACTTTTCCTCAAGTCAAGAGCTACTTCTTTGATTCAAGTCCTGATTTATTGGATCATATTGTGTACCTTAAGCAATGCAATTCTCCACAACAGGACCCAGAGCAACAATCCTGCTCTATGTTCTCAAGGATGCCACGTCATCTCCTGGTTACTCTCTCTCTTCAAAATATTTGCCTAAGTGGTATTTATCACTCTATAAAGTTAGGCAAAAAGGGGGCAGAAACACTTGCTTTCCCACTCTAGTTATGATGTTACCTCATGTGGGCCAAGATATGGACACATGAGGCAGAAATCCTTGCAGCATGTACCATTTACTTGAGAAATGATAGAAGGGGAAATGAACTATGGAAGTAATGATGGGCCACTTTGGCCACCTATGGTATGCCATCCCTGTGCCTCTATTTATGGTTTTCCTCTGGACAACCTTCTCTCTACTCTTATTCCATGTTGAGTGCATTTTTTTCCTGTGTTTTTTTCTTCTACTACGAGCTTCTTCCAAGCCCACAAATACTGATTATCTGTTGCCACTAATGACAAACATGTCATTTGTTATGACTAAGGGCATTTCATCAGGCAAACATATTTCATCTTTGAATGAGATGAATTGTTGAATTATTACCTGATTTTGCCTCTTCTAGTCCTGGTTTATCATCTTTTTGCTGATTTAAAATATAAAACAGCTTCTGTTTCTTTCTACTATACTGAGGTCATTCAAGACATACTGTGGTGATTAATTTTATGTGTCAACTTGTCTAGACCACGATATCCAGCTATTTGGACAAATATCATTCTAGATGTTTCCATGAAAGATGAGATTAACATTTAAGTTAGTGGACTTTGAGGGAAAGCAGATTACTCTCTATAATGTGAGTGGGCCTTATCTAATTGAGTTGAAGGTCTTAATAGAAAAAGACGGATCTCCCCAGAGAATTCTGCTGGCAGATAGCCTTCAAATTTGAACTACCCTCTGTCTCTGCCACCTAACCTTGCAGATTTTGGATTTGCCACTCTCCACAGTCATGTGAGTCAAAACTTTAAAATACATTTCTCTTTGTGAAAGAATATGTTGTTGATTGATTCTATTAGATTTTCAACTTTAGGGCAGAAAAAATACAACATATATATGTCTCATACACAACACAGATGATCACGGGGTATTCAATCTCAGGTGATATACAGACTCTTTGATCTCCTCTCTTCTTCCATTAAACATTATTCAAAGTAGTCTCTGGTTCATTTTAATATGCTTATTGAGTAAAATATCTTGTATCTTTTCTTTATTCTTCTTTGCCTCCACTCTCATCTCTGCCTCAAAGGTTCACACTAAGTACAGGACAAAGTCTCCTACTGTCCTACTTTCACTTTCATGCTGTGGCCAAACTAACTTTCTTAAAGCCCATTTTTATTAACCCCATTTAGTTTTTGAAAATCCAGAACAAAATCCTTTCTCTAACTTCTAAAAATCTGCCTGATACACTCCTTCCCTGCTTATTTCTCAGCATTTTTCTCTGAAATGAACTGCACCCTTTGCATTTTTGCTCTTGAAACTCATGAAAGAAGGTTCATCTTCCTTCTCTTCAGCAAGGTCCTCACATAGCTCCTGGCCTACTTATAGCTCTGCAAGGACTATCTGTGATGAATCTGCTTCTCACTGACTTTCCTGTCCTCTAATATTACACAGTTATAGACATATGTTTAGCCCATACACAGTTCTTTGTTTTTTTTTTTTTTTTTAATGTGGAAAGCATTTTATTTGCTGACTAGTCATTCTTGAGAATGGATTTTAGTTCCTTTTCTTTACCAACTTAACTTTTTAAGTATTTCAGTTTTATCATAAAAATACATTGAACAACACCAAAACAAGTAACAAGTGTGTAGGTTTTCAGTGAAACAATGCTATATTACAAAATAATTCTATATGACTAAGCTTCTTGGGATTAATTCTACTGTATATCTCACTGGAGGAGCTCAAAAAGTCCACATAGAAAACCATAATATTCACATATGTAAATTAAAATACACTAATAAGTCAAAAATAAATATCATGGGATTTAAATATTTCCTTTATAGAATGAGTTTAGGTGTCATGAAAGCTCTAATTTTTGGTTTAAGTAATGATTTTAATTTATTTAAATAATATATGATCATGTATAACTTTTCCATAGATCTAAATTTTTTTTTTATTTATTTTTTTTTTAAATTTTTTATTGTTGGCTGTTCAAAACATTACATAATTCTTGATATATCATATTTCACACTTTTGATTCAAGTGGGTTATGAGCTCCCATTTTTACCCCAAATACAGATTGCAGAATCCCATCAGTTACACATCCATTGATTTACATATTGCCATACTAGTGTCTGTTGTGTTCTGCTGCCTTTCCTATCCTCTACTATCCCCCCTCCCCTCCCCTCCCCTCGCCTCTTCTCTCTCTGCCCCCTCTACTGACATTCATTTGTCCCCCTTGTATTATTTTTCCCTTTCCCCTCACTTCCTCTTGTATCTACTTTTGTATAACTCTGAGGGTCTCCTTCCATTTCCATGCAATTTCCCTTCTCTCTCCCTTTCCCTCCCATCTCTCATCCCTATTTAATGTTAATCTTCTTCTCATGCTCTTCGACCCTACTCTGTTCTTAGTTACTCTCCTTATATCAAAGAAGACATTTGGCATTTGTTTTTT
>NW_025999842.1:1139815-1170484 GCF_001458135.2 Marmota marmota marmota | reverse complement strand
CCCCCCATTGGCTGTTAAACATTTACCAGCACACCACCAGCCTACCATTATAAGCTCTAGTGGTTACAGGAATACTGGTGATATTGATTTCCTTCTTTTTTCTGCTTTACTTCTCCATTCCTTTACTGGTTTCTTGTGCTGTCCTCTGAGATAAATTCTTTGTAATCGAATCCTTGTCACAGAGTCTTTGTTTTGGAAAAACCCAAACTATGACAATCATGGAGAGCATTTTCTTTGTTCACCGTGTTATCCTCTGTGCCTAATAAGTACAAGGTAAATATTTGTTATATGAATAAATGAATGAGCATAGCATCCCAGAGAGATAGTACTAATTAAGGGAATTCACTAAAATCTTTGATCCTCTGTGATCTACTGGAACATGAAGAATTCTTTTTTGTCTATGACTTACAGATTTCTGGAATTCATCTATGATGGATAGATTCCTAATTTACATGGGACCCCTGGAAAATTATTGGGCACAAGTGCCATATGATGCAAAACCAGAGAATTTTCTTACGTGATATAAAGGAGGAGAAATAATTATCTTGAGGAAAGAAAAGAAGTAGAAATTTTGGCATCAAGGTGAGATGAAGCTGCCAAGAATTTCTGGAAACTGTTTGATTATTTATGTGAGTGTGTTCACGTAAAGTAGTATCAGTATGGAAGGAAGAGAAAGATGCAATTTCTATGCGCATCTGCCTCTAGCTGCTTCGGGAAATGTTGAAAGAAGTTCAACAAATGACTACTTTGCATAAAAATTGGACCATATTTGGGGAGGGAATTGGGAGCAGCCTGGGAAAAGGGTGATCATGAAGAGAAATTTGGGGGAATCATTACTTGACAGCATGGTGTAGCAGAAATGACCAGCGGAATGTCTCCAGTGGAGGGTGTAATTGACATGTTAAGACAGAGATGTCTCTCTAATTTGAGGTTACTATTGAGTGATGCTGCATGGTGACTTCCTTCTTTGCCCATCACCTCAACTGCACTAAAATATAGTCTACTCACAGAGATATCATATATGAATGGGGATGAGGGGTTATCATGGAAATCTAGGCCATTAGCCTCCAGAATAGGGAGAGGAAGGAGAAAAAAAGAATAGATTCAGGCAGAGAAGCAGAATGATTATCAATTCAGTAGAGAGTAGAAGGCCAGAACAAGAATTTTCTTGGGAAATGCCAACATATGGGGCATGCTGGTCATTAAATTTCCCAGCCTGAAATCTTGAGGGACAGTACTAATTTACCCAATATCTAAGTTAAATTTAGAAGTACCAAATTTGAGAGCCAGAAGAACTTCAACTTACTCCCATCTTTCCCTGGGCATTGTGAAGACTGTTTTTGAGTCTTTGCTGGGTGGCTATTCTTTCCTTCTTTTAGGTGACATTTCCCTCACAGACCTCACAGAGCAGTGTTTTTGTGCTTTGGTGCTGGGGATTGAGCCCAGGTCTTTTAGCATGATAAATATACACTCTACCACCAAGCTATACTCCTAGCCTCAGAAGAAAATTTATAGTGTACTCATGCTCAGAAAACCTTACTTTCTGACAGCGAAAAAGCAAAAATACTGACCACAATGGCTGAAATTTCATTTTTTTAAAAAATAAATATTTTAAAGTCTATTATTTTTTCTTTATAAAGTAGAATAATTTAAATAACTTCTTTGCCAGGCTTCCTGACTGAGAGTTAGGATATGTACATTTTTCTCCCTTTTTGGCGAGGAGAGTGGCTTATTGCAAATTCCTTTCACTTCTTGCCTACATTTACATTAATCAGCATGGTAGTTGTCATATCATTCTAGGTGGAGCTGACTAAAGTTCTTCAGTACCTTCATTTTGACCAAAGTATTTACCATAAGGAACCTGGCCCCACATGTAAGAATGTCTGTGGAGTTCCCTGGGGACTCACCGGGGAGGGGACTTACCCTCCAGGAATGTACTGTCTGAGACTGATAGCACCGATGGGCTGAGTAAGACAGCAGGGACAAAGAGTTATGAAACTATGATGATGTGCCAGACACAGAAGTTTTAAAAAAGGAATAAGAACATGTCCTTCCACTTCAGCAATATTCAGCCTGGGAGAGATCCCAGACACACACACAGCAATAATTTCAATATTATGTGGTAAATGTTCGATGGAAGTATGCAGTCTTTTTGCTATGGAACAAGGGAACAGATGGTATTTATGAATCCTTTTAAGGGAGCAGTTGGGGAAAGCTTCCCAAAAGATGGCAGGCTAACTGGAACTTAAAGTATGATTGGAGGTCATCCTGGAAGATCCTCCCAGGCTGAATTTTGCTGAAGTGAAAGGACATGTTCTTATTCCTTTTTTATAGGCACCAGAAAAACTAAACTGCATAAAGGTGAAAATACATGACAATGGATGACATATTTTGGCAACGATGAGTGGTCTGATCAGAACTAACAGCAGAATGCTGTTTCTGGACCATTGATTTGGCTCTGAGCTTCTTAGTAGACAGATTAAAAAGGAAAATAGATTGTTTCCATCAATTCTGACTTTCATGGAGGTATTATGATACACATTCATTTACTTACTTCCTTAGTTCACTCAACATATATTAATTTTCTGTCTAGTGCATGCTGGGCATCTGGATAGGCTATGAAAAGATAGCACTGAATAAACAGACTACAGTCCTTGACCTTATGGAACATTAACATTCAGGTTCTATACTGAGGTCATTCAACTTAGCTCCCATCTCACTGACTCATTTTGATGAAGTCAAAGGCTGAGAGAATAACAGGAGTTGAAAATGTGTACTGATTTTAACATATTACCCATATAGGAAATGAAAGACAAAAAATGTCCAAAAGGACAATACCTCTGCCTAAAGTTTTCTTCTTTACTTAAAATATTGCAAATTATTAAGAAACCTGAAAGTATTTTAAATGAAATGTCCTGTAAGTGAAAAATGTCTGTAATTTGGAAAAGAGAACACTAAAGACCTTCTGTTATTAGAACAGATGATCATTCTAATGAGCAAAACCAGGAATGCATTGCTGCCTACACACAGCTAAGCCAAACCAATCCACAAAATAATTTCTACCTGCATGATTGGATGCTATTTTTGAATGGGCTGGATGCATGTTGTGCGGAGGACAGGATGTTGAATTTCTTCTATATGTTCATAACTCTGACTTTCATGAATTATAAGTAATCTTAACAGATAACTGGCTCTGCAAGAAAGAATGGCTTGGGGTCAACTCTCTTAAAAAATATTAATACTAGAAGACCTCACAGTTAATACAACATACCAATACATCTGGTGTTCTAGAGGCACATTTTGCAAGTAATTTTTTCTCAGAGAATTAATTGCTAAATTAAACTGCTTAAGTTGAAAGATTTACAGGAGTGTTTTACCAAAATTCTAATGGCTTGGTGGGCATTTGTGACACTAACCTTTAGAAATTTTCCAGGGTAAAATTATCTTAGTAATATCATGGTGCAGAACTTTGGAGTCCTAATTCTCATTTTACCTATGCATGGGAGAGATCCAGAATTGCTTATGAGGGAAGAAAGCCTTGATTCTTTTTTAGGGTACTCTTTGTTTTGCTCTTCATAGAATAAAAATGGGATTTAAAAAAAAATCAGGAAAATTTCCTGATTAGGTCTCCATTTTTCATTAGGATATGGCATTTTTATTCCCAGCTGGGCTGATTATGAAAGCATATGGATCTCTCCTTAATTGGCAACATAGAATATTTGCACCCTAGGCCCACGTCAGCAAATAAAACTCTTTATGCTCAATAATTACCAAAAGCTCAGTTATGAGATATAATTTTTACTTACAGAGCATTGCCTAAAGGTTATGCAGCAATCCATTCCTTTAATTACTCTCAAATCAGTTCTATGTAGGTGGGCTGTCAGAACTCCACCTCTCTTAGATCTGCTATAATGACGTGGGCTTTGGTATTTATTGCATATCTCCGGTCAAAGGAAATGCTTGACACTGATTTTACACAGTGGGGAGGCTGATGCAGACAGGATCTGGTTCAATCATAATCCAGACCATCTTCCTGCTACAGAACCAAAAGAGTAATTTTTCTTCTAAGTAATTTCCATGCTGTAAACATGCAGATCTAAATTACATGACTGATGGTGTTTTCCTTCTTGCACAGCCTGCTCAGAAGCTCAGAGCCAAATTCATGAACCACCTGAAGCTGTTATATAACTTTATGATATTCATTTTTTATACAGTTTTCTCTACAGCATCATCTGATTTCTTGAAAAAATTTATTGAGGTGAAACTCTCACAATATAAAATCAGTTGTTTTATTTTTATTTCTTCTTATTGCTATTATTATTATTATTTGTGGTGTTTTAGGTATCTGTAGGCTCTGGGGATTGAACCAAGAATCTTGCTTATGCAAAGCAAGTGCTCTACTACTGAGTTACACCCCCATCCCCAAAGTCAACCATTCAAAAGTAAATGATCCAGTGATATTTAGTATATTCACAATGCTATGCAACTAACCCCACATCAGATTCCAAAATATTTCACTGTCACCAAGAGACTCATCTTAGTTCTCTTCCATTATTCTTTTGATTCTTTAAAATGAATCGTATACTCCATGCATGTCTGCAAAGTGCCACAACTTTTTTTTTTTAATGAAACAGGTTTTTAACATACACATAAAAATATCTAAAACAAGTCCAAGTGCAGGAGATGGAGAACAAGGAGTAGGGAGTGGAAGAAGAATGAAGTAATCATTTTGTGTAAACCAAATGAAGAAGGAATTTCAAGAAAGAAACAGTCAACAAGAGCCACATGACAGAAATGTCACATAAAGTGAAGATTGAAATGATGCTGCTAATTGATCAGTTAGGAAGTCATCTGCAACTTTTATGTAGTCGAGTGTCTGTAACATGTAGGTTAGAGGCAAAACCTGATGTGACTAGAAGGTGAGATAGTAGAGACTCAGAAACCTGGAACATTTCAAAAAATTGACAAAGGACTGAAAAAAAGAAGAGGCTATAGCAAGTTTAAGTTTATTTCTTTAAAGGTTGGGGCTGCTTAAGCCAAATATGGTAATAATAAGTGGAGAAAACTTGAATGATGGACTTGGTTCTGTGATCATCTCTGGGGTAAGCTTGAGCAAGTGACTTTACATCTCTAGTCTTGGATTTCTTATCTGTGACACAGTGGCTTAACCAAAGTACCTCTGGGCATTCATGGATAGAAGGAATGTGAAAATAAAGCAAGAATAGCAAAGCAATTTTGAAAATACAGTAATGTTTTTTTTCATAGATACACTCTAATTTTTACTGGTCTGCTTGAATTGCTGATTTTATAATTGGATTTTATGATATTAAAATGAAAGAGAAGAATCTAGTGAGCATTTAATTTCAATCCTTTGGCCAAAAAGTGTGTTGTGTTGTGTCCAACTACCCCTCAAATTACTTGGAAGTCAACAGGATGGTTGATGTGGATTGTGGTTGATTATAAGTGGCTAAAAATTCCTTGGTACTTGTCCCATTGAAAGATAAGTTCCATTTTGTTTTTTAATCTTTGAATATAGAAGGGCTCTCTGCAGCTGTTTAGCCATCAAAATATGAGCAATCGATGCTATTTCTGGGCCCTTAAGAGAATGGGATGCTGACTATTTCAACCTGGCTGCTATGCTATGAGGAAGCCCAAGCTGCCCCATGGAGAAGCCTTAGAGAGAACAAATGAGGCTCTAGCCAATAGCTCTGGTTGCTAGCCAAGTGTGTGATCCATCTTGAAAATGGATCTTCAACACCAATTGAGATATTCTAGCTGGCACACATGAAGCAGAGAAGAGCTGCCCTCAATGATCCCTGCCAAAATTTCAGATTTAAAGGAAAAATAAGTGGCCATATTGAGTCATTCATTTTAGAAATGATGTAACACAGCAATACATAACTGTATTGCATTATTTGTTATTGATCTAGTAAAACAAATCCAATTGTATAGATGATTCTTCTATCAGTACATATAAGCATTCCTGAAAAAACCTGTATTCTATAAAATTGCATATCAATTTCATACAACATTTATGAGGACAATAAGATTGATGTAGAATTTTGCAAAGAAAGCCCTAATTAAAACAGTAATGCTCCTGTTAAAAATACCAGTCACTGGCCAGGTGTGGTGGTGCATGCCTATAATCCCAGAGATTTGGAAGGCTGAGACAGGGGGAATGCAAATTCAAGGCTGGCCTCAACAACATAGTGAGCTCTAAGCAAGTTAGTGAGACCCTGTCTCAAAATAAAAATAAAAAGAGTTGAGGATGTGGTTCAGTGATAAAACACCCCTGGGTTAAATCACCAGTGACAACAACAACAACAACAAAGACCAGACATAACAAATCTCTTCTGGTATTCACTCTTAGAATCACAGTGCATCCTTATCAGGCCTATATCCTGGGACCTGTATTTCTTAAAAGAAATTTTCACCTGTAGTTTTACCAGAGACCACTATAAAATGGAAAGAATAAGTGTTCTTGGAGCACTAAATCATCTACTTATTAAACTGAAAAAGGTTCTTCTGCAGATATTTCAGACCCTTTCTCCAAGGTCTTTACATATTGCTGAAGATTTCTTTTTAAGTAGGAAAGTTTGATCCTATTGCCTTTTGAAGTTCTTGGAAATTC
Organism: Marmota marmota marmota; assembly: GCF_001458135.2. Taxonomy (NCBI): domain Eukaryota; kingdom Metazoa; phylum Chordata; class Mammalia; order Rodentia; family Sciuridae; genus Marmota; species Marmota marmota. The sequence goes on along the minus strand of NW_025999842.1, from coordinate 1,163,853 downwards.
AAAAGTGAATCTAGAGGACTTGTGAGTATCAACTTTCTTATTTGTGGTTCAGCATAAATGGCCCATTTGTTTGTGGCATATAGAACAATATACTGAAAATAAGGGCCGAATCCTCTGTTGCTATAGCCTGCATCATGAACCTGGGCCTTGTAACCTACCTTGTCCTGACCGACTCAATTTCAAAGCCAAAAGAGATTGCTGTTCTGAGTGGGGAGCAATTGGTGATGCTTTGGTTTTAGCTTCCTTCACCAGATCTGTCAGGAAAGGGCTGTCAGTACTCACTGTGGGATGGGAACTAGGGCTGAGAGAGGACACTGGGTATCCTGCTCCTCAGAAGCCAGTTCATTGGACAGTTCTTCTGTTTGAAGTGCTGGTGAGAACAAATCTTCTCTTGGAGGGAAGATGACCTTGTCACTTGTTTTTGAGGTAGTGTTGCAGATGGATTCCTAACAAAGAATGTTGTCATCTATCATTGACTTTGTGCAAAGAAACTCACCAGGTTGGCCAGGTCCTTCTCTCTCCATTGTATCAACCCTGGGTTCAATAAGAGGAAGCTCTGGACTCAAAGTAACATCCTGAAGAATGGATTTAGACAGAAAAGTTGAAACAGAACATGTATCATACATTAGAAAGGTTATAATCCAGATTTTACATATTTTCATCTAAATGTAAGCAAATCATTTTGTAGTTAGCATACATTTACTACAGAAGAAGGTTCTGATTTAAAAATATATCTTGCAAGGGTAACATGCGCTAGTATAGTGATCTATTACATGATCTATTGCTTTTTGGCTAACTGGTTAGTCTGAAAAGGGCTCACTATTAACAATTTGAATTGCATCTATTTTGTTCCAACTTTGGAATTCTTTCATTTTAAAAGGGAATATTGGGCTGGGGTTGTGGCTCAGTTGGCAGAGCACTTGCCTGGCACATGTGAGGCACTGGATTCCATCCTCGGCATCACATAAAAATAAAATAAAAGGCATTGTGTCCATCTACTAGAAAAAGTATTTTTTTTTTTAAAAAGGGACTAGAACATAGTCAGCACTTTTATTTATGAACACTTTAGTGATAACTTCTGGCACAAAGTAAATTAATGTAGCTTTAAGTACAAAATTACTACTTATTATTTTTACTTTCTAAGATATTAATTTGAATTCACCACCTCCCATAAATAAATATGTAGGTAAGACTTTAAGAATTAAAAGTAAATTTATAAGGTATGTTTACCTTTCTAGTTATTTCTGAAAATCAAAGTTAAATAATATATTTTGCTTTAATTATTCTTTTTGTTCATAAAATGTGTTTGTTTTATCAAAGAGGGAGCACAACTTCACTCTAATTGAAATGAAGATCTAACCAAATTCAAGAAAACTTTTGAGTTTTAGAATATTTGAAATGCAAGTTGAATTATATTTTATTAATACAGTTACTGGAAGTGGGTTAAACCAAGCACAGACTGTAAAAACAGAGTATTATAATTAACATTGCAATGGGAACTTTTCTCTATCCAGTTCATAAAACTGATTTTGTTTGATGGAAGGTTTTGAAGCTTTGTTTTCATTTGAACAAAAGGACAACAAATGCACTCACCTTTATGACATCAGCAAGGGGTGTGGGCAACCCTGACTGGGTGTCAGGTTTGGAGACTGGTGATGGTAACACTTCTGTGGGTGAAAAATCACAAGATTTGACTATTTATTTTTTTCTTTTATAATTGGAACAATAAAACAAGGTTGGAAATAGCTAATTGACAATAGCCAATTCTTAATGAGCAGTACAACATATCATTAAGAAATCAGCATTGCAGGGCTGGGGTTGTGGCTCAGCGGTAGAGCGCTCGCCTGGCACGTGTAAGGCCCTAGGTTTGATCTTCAGCACCACATAAAAATAAATAAATAAAGATATTGTGTCCAACTACAATTAAAAAATAAATGTTTAAAAAAAGAAATCAGCATTGCATAGACTACTGGTCATTAATATGATTGGTTCATTGAAGGACAAATACAAGGGTTGCATCTTGCATGCTTGTTTGATAAGAAGGGTGTGATTGTGGAGAGAAGCTGGTCAGTGGATACAGATGGGCCAGATAGGAGGAATAAGTGCTAGGGTTCTATTGCTCAGTGGGATGACTTAGTTAAATGTATTTTACATTTCAAAATTTGCTAGAAGAGAGGTTTTTGAATCCTCTCATCACAAAGAAATGATAAATTTATGAAGTGATGGATAGGCTAATTATCACAATTTGATCATTACATAATGAATATTTGAATGATTATATTGTATCCCATGAATATATATAATTATTGTGTCAATTAAAAATAATGACATTTTTAAAGGAAAAGTTCTTAGGGTCGATTTTTAGGATGTTCAGTTCTATTCTACAGATTCTGGACAAGCATTGAGACTGATTGAGTAGGCCAGTGGGGACAAAAATATGACTGAACTGACAAAGAAATAAATGGCTGGCATAAATACTGGAGTCACAGACAATTTGTGGAGTCCTATTTCCTCTCTTAAACCTGATTCTCAGAAAATCCCAGAAGGCTCAACTATGAGACAAACCCAGATTATCAGTGGGTTTTTGAGAAGAGACTAAGGTTGACCTTCTTTTGCCTTGGAGGTACATGATATATCTGTCACAGTAAGGATCTGACCTTGTTTCCTGCTAGGACACTGCATCAGGTCTCAGGGATCTTTGAGAAGTTTTTCAGTGTTAATAGTTTGCCTATCTGAACCAGAAAAAAAATAACTGGAAAAGAATGACAGTACTGTGCCATGTGATACTAAAATGACCTCCCTTTCTATCTATTATACTGTCTTCTGAACCAGCTGGGGAGTTCCAAGCTCCTGGGTCTCTCCAGGCACCCTCTGAAGATCTTGAGTGTGTCTGATTATCTTGTTGACCTCTTTAGATTCATTTACCAGTCCTATCCCTTTAACTTTCTGTCTTTGGAGATTGACTTATGTAGACTGCATCAATGGTTCCTTGCCTTCTGTCTTTTAGATGGCTTAGATCATTAGGGAGGTAGGAATGAGGCCTTGCTGCTTCTACATGTAGGAAACTGCCCTGTTCCTTTGACTAGAGGCAAACTCTTGTGAATAGTTCCTTTATCAAATTCTCATCAAATGATTCTAATTTGAATGTGCCATCTGTTTCCTTCTAGGACCAAACAATTTACTGGATGAGGGAATCAATTTAGATTATGCAAGGTGAATAAAATTATTCATGGGTTCTTTTGTCTGTCTTGGTTCCACTGGATGACAATAGTGGACCTGGGTTGAACTGAAAAACTTGGATTTTCCTAGAGCTATTCTTGGTACTTGTCACAAACAAGACACAGAAGGAAGTGAAAATAGATAGATGTGATACCACACATGATGTGCCTGCCTCAGTAATCATTGACTTTATAAGGCCTACATTAAAATGAGTTTCCATGAGACACTCACACTTCCTAGCCTCTCTGTCAGAATGAGGATAAATTTAGAACCATGAAATCATCAACTGACCATCAGTGAACTGAATTGTTCCCACATCCAAGGACTGGTCTTCCTCTAGTACTCTGCTGATCAGTTTTTTGAGGTCTGTGATTGTGAGATAGATTTCTGATTGCTTGTTCTCCTCCATGGTTCCCTGGTGGAGTCCTTCAGTTTCAATTTTGTTGGAATCAAATGATAGGAGGTCACCGGTGGGTCTTTTTGCTTCCGCAGCATCTTTATTAAAGATGGCCGTAAGTTGCATCTCTATGGAACTTGAACTGTGAACAGCAGAGGACACATTCCACTCAAAGTCATTGTTACATGCCTTCTAAAGACAGTCACTATGTTGCTACAAATCTTCAGGACAGCTTCAAACTCTTTTCCTATAGGATCTTAAGGAACATTCCACATAAAACATTTCAGTGTTTACCAGACATTTGACATGTAGAAAAAGAATTGACATATTTTAGTTTTGAAATAGAATGTCAGAATTGGGGTTAAGTCGAGCTTGAAGAAGTCAATCTGAATCCATGGATTTCTTTCTTTTTTTTTTTTTTTTTTTTTTAAACTTTAGGTATTTTTGAAAAAGAGTTAATTATCCAATGTTAATTGACAATGTTTTTGGTGATGCTGTGCTAATTAGGAAGAGGATGAAGTGCCTATTCTTTTAATCCTCTTTACAAAGGTTTATGAAATAGCAATATAGCACAAAATAGTGGGACATTAGGCTATGCATATTCTAATCAAGTCAAAACTTCAGTTTTTAAGACCATTTCTCTTCTACCTTTTTCATGAAATATTTTTTAATAAAAAATACTCTAAATGAAATAGCCACAGGAAGAAATAAAATAACAGAATATGTAAGAAAATAGGGAGTTAAGTAATACATTTTATACAATTAACTGTATTTATTATCATTTTTATTATTCAATGCCTTTTGCATATAAAAATGAAACAAGATTCTCTATAGCTCTGTCCTCAAAAATCAGGTTTTACTTTATGGTTCATGTCATAAATCTACACAGAGGGATGCAGGAGTGGTTTAAAGGCCACGGGAACTGATAATGTGTATTCTTGGCAGTTCTTCAGACCACACAATCAGTCAGAGTCTACAGTTCATTATTTCACTAGTCAATTAGAGGAGACAGAGCTTCTTCTTATAGAACTCTCCAAGGTATAGTGGGTCCTTTTCCCAGTTCAAACTGACCTTGGAATAAAGAAGCAAATTAGTTTTTCTACTTTATTCCAGAGTTAGGTTGGTTGCCTGTAATGTATGCACAGACAACTTCCCATTACAAAGAACCTTTAAGAAATAGTTAACTTTAAGAAATACTTAAATCATGCCTGCACCTTAGATATGCATTTAATTTTAGAATTATAAAATTAGAAAAAAAATAATTCTATAAAACTCAAGGTCTAATTAGAAAAACAAAAAATGTTTTTCTAATTAGACCTTGAGTTGTATAGAATCCTTTTTGGCTGATCAGGTCAGTTTTTCACTGCTTATCTCTCATTGTGATTTTTGACTGGAGAGTTTTTTTTTTTTTTTCAATTACTTCCATTTAAATAAGAAACCATTAAAAACTCATTGTCATATCTCAGATATTATATGTAAGAATTATTAGTACATAGCCAACATACAAATTGTGGAGGAAACCATGCTATATTTTAAAAATTAAAAAAAACCCAAATTACCCATTTCTTTCTTTCTTTGGTCTTCATTTCATCACGTATAATGGAAACATGCAAGAGAAAGAAAGTTTTAAGATATTTATTGAGTCATTCAATGAATTATTTCATATATAAAATTATTTTTGCATAGTTTCTTATGTTTGTCCAAAGCTTAGAAGGACACATATAAATAGTACACGTGGAAAAATGAGAATTCATACCCTATTTGAATCAAATGTATGATATGTCAAGATCATTATATTGTCTTGAGCAACTAATAAAATAATAATAATAATAATAAAAGAATTTGGAAGGAAATATTGACAGCTATATGAATCTCAGATGTAAACATCATTACATGATATTTCTATTAGAATTTGAATTTTTGCTCAAAATGTTATATGTTCTTATGGTCTTCCTCCTAAACTCCTTTATTTCCTCATATTGTTCCTTAATTAGGCTGCATGTATATCCTATGCATTTTGAGTGGTGCTATTGCCAGCCAGGAAGTTCTTAAAAAGTATTTTATTCATGGGTTTCTCACCTCCTAAATAGCATTAGGTGACTATTTTATGCCTAAAGATAATTTACCTGATGTTCAACCCAAGATCTAACGTTTTATTTGGCTACATTTTGAGTTGCTTTGATCCATAAACTTTGAGGGATTGGTCCAATTCACCATGGGACAGCTTGCAAAGAAATCCAGCACCTGTTTACTGAGTGGGTGCTATGTACCAAGCAGTTCATGTGTGTTCTCATTTAATTTTTTCAACAGCACAGTTTCCACATGATATGGGAACATGAAGTGAGAGGGAAAGTATCATTTGGAATGTGTAGAGGTAGGATTCAAACTCTGGCCCATCTGCCCTCGCCTGGGCTCATTTTGCCATACCTCCACCAGCTGCTGATTACCTGAAAAAAGGCACTTTGGCTGCCAAAACTGAAAGATATATCTTAGACTCCTCTGGGTATGTGTGAATTCACTTCAGAAGCTATATTCAGTTTTCAAAATTTTAAATAGTTGCTCACAAAGACACTACCCATGAGATGGCATTAGCGTCATTGGTGTTCCTGCCTGAACAATGAATTCATCTAGCTTTCTTCCTCTGATGTAGTATGACTCCAGTGGACATGTTACAGGTATGCTACCACTTGTTCTCTGTGGTTTCAGAAAGAATCTATGACTACTTAACTAGCCTATTCTATGGGGAGAGATTTCCTTCTCTACCAGGTAGTTATTCATACAGGACCAACAATAATTTGTGATCCATGAAGCTCAGGAGAGAGGCCAGGCTTCTTGGGCCAAGACTCTAGCCCTGCTAATTAAAAACAAATTTGCTTTATTCACATATCATTGCATAAACAAACCAGACATATTTAAGGCATATGATTTGATATATTTGACACTATCCACCTGTAAACCATTACCACAATTAAGACAGGGAGCATATTCTTCACCCCAATGCTTTATCATGCCCCTTGGTCATCCTTCTTTTTCATCTCTCTCCACTATCTCTAAGCAACTTCTGATTTGTTTAATGTCATTATAGATCAGTCTGCAGTTTTTAGAATTTAATATAAATGGGATTATAATGTATTTTTCTTTGTTTTCTTTCATTTAACATCATTATTTTGAGATAGACCCATGTTATTGTATCTTCCAATAGTTCATTTCTTTGATGAAAGGAAGTCTGTCATAAGAATATGCTGCTACTTTTGGTCAACTGCTCTGTTGATTGATATTTTGGTTGTTTCCAGTTCTTGGTTATTACAAGTAAAGCTGCTATGAACATTTGTGTACCTGTTTTTGAAAGGGTGTACACTCCAACTATATTGAGTGATCGTGAATAGTTTACTACATTTGCTATAAGGGATAAGGCAATATTTTACCTTTACTGTTAAATTTTAACAGTAAAAATAATTTACAATAAAGATAAAGATAGTTTTACACATAAATACTATGGTTAAAGTATTTAAACAGTGAAAATAATAATAGATGTCTTAATTTTCCAGTTGTGTTAAGAGAATAAAATGAGATCTCTGATACAATAGTACTTGTGAGAGTATAAATCAGCTTTTATACAAATGAGCTGAAGTAAAGACAGTATAAGACTCTGAGTTTTGAGTCTTCTGTGGAGATCTATCCCTACAAGGAAACAATTTCCTTCATATTAAATTTTATTTGCAATATACTGAGCATTCTTATTGATGACCAAAAGTTTGTCTTGCTCACAAACATATCATTTATTCTATTCAGGAGCCAAAATATTTTTCTGGTGGATTGAAGTCTTATGACCTAGTTAACATCATTGGGAAAATGTGATCAAACTTACTTATAAGCGTCTTTGGCAAGAATAAATCCTGACAGAGATAAACACTTGGGAAAGACTCTGCTTCCAGAGATATATGTTTAAAAGTTTTACTTTGAAAAATTTTATCACCTAACATTTTTGTTTCTTGATGCAATAGGCTTATTTTAGATAAGTTTTTTCATTTGCTAAAGGGAAGGAACAATCAGCATTTAATCATTCATCAGGAGAACCATTTCCATCATTTCCTTTGGCTTTAGATTTAAAAATTTATTCTTTAACTGTAGTAGTTTATTCAGAAGGCCTTACCAACTATGCAAAATATTCTCCTATCACCTTTTATTTTTCTCTAATCCATCTGATTTCACATGGAATACTGCAGAGCAGCATGTTGAAATATAGAGAAACAAGTTTGTTTTGGTAAATGTCAAGAGTTTCATCTTTTATAGCTTTCGTTTTTCAGCATTTTCTTTCTTTGGAGTTATACGAATCAGGCGGCCCAACAACTGTGCAAGAAATCCCCTGGAAGTGCTCCTAGAAGCTCTTCCTCATAGATAGGGAAGCTCCTGGAGGAACTTCCAGTGTGGCTGCTCTCTCCCTTCTGCTCATGGAACTGCATTCTGCTCATACCAGGGCAAGTATTTGCCCCACCTGCACATTGTTAAACAAACAAACAGAAACAAAATCAAACCATTTTATGACCCTACCTGTAGAATAAAGAGAACTTCTTGCCTAAACCCACACACCTGCATTGGAGTTTCAGGATGGGGCTGCTGGTCTGTTCCTGCCAAGGTGTTGGGAGCATGATCCTGCTTTATTGTGGCATTACATTATGATTTTGTTTCTCATATTTAAAATTTTAATTTAATAATCTTTGAGTGGCAATACAGTACTATGGTTCAGATATTAAAATAATATAAAAGGTAAACTTTGAGAAGTCTTGTTTGTACCCTTGACCCTGTCCACCCCATTCCTTCCACCCTCTGCCTCCACTTTTCATTGGGTTTGCCTCTCTCTCCTGAGTAATACGATTTGTTAAACCCAAGATAATATGTAACCTTTGATAGGAAACCATGCAATTTGACACAAAGGCAAATTAATGGCTCCTTTTTTTGGATTTGTCTCTACTGAGGTATTTTCTCAAGAGGTTCATTAATAACATTGCCAAGGACAAGCAGTTGAGTGCTCTGTACAGGGCACTCTTGGCAGAGCTAAACAATTTAAAAATTGTTTCTGACTCCTGGAAAGAGTAACACAATTCCTGTGCCACTCCTGAAAAGTCATGGGATTGAGGCAGGAAGTTAGATCTCCCACAGGCAGCCAAGATAAGGGCCTTGGAGAAGCCCAGGAAGGAAAGGGGACTACATACCAACATGAAAGGGGATATTGGGTCTGAAAGACATCCTGTGACTCGCTGTTCCCTGCCAGCATTAACCACATGCCTTCTTCTGACCTAGAATACCCGCTTGTGTTCCTCACAACAGCAACCACAGCAGCCCTTCCTTATTACCCTTGCCCTTACCCCCCGCAAGGGTCTACCATAAGCAGACCCCTATCCAAAATGTTTCCTCTAACAGACATGACAAAAACTATCAGATAAGACCCATCCTAATGATGTAAATAAGAGATTAAAATCATGCATTTGTGATTGGCTTATTAAACTCAGAGTTCAGAGAGCTTGATTGGTTCATGCTAACATCTCTCACCCCACCAATCACCTGTGCTGGGCCATCAGATATGCCTTTTAAAACCCATAGATTACAGATACCCATTGGTATCCTTCTCTTGTGGCCCCTCCCCTCTGGGACCTCTGTTTTATTTCTTTCTGTTATTATAATAAATTGTGTCACTTTACTCTCACCCTTGTTCTTGTGGATTTCATTCCTCAAATTCACAAGACAAAGAACCAGACTGCCTAGATCCAGTGTTACAGGATGTTCATGTTCTAATGAGATACATGGCTCCTTTATCTGGAACGTATTCAGCCACCAGGGCTTGGCAGAGCTAAACAATTGAGGGAAAAGTGACCTTATAATCCCTACGACATCACTTTTAGAAGAGAACGGGGAGAAAGTAATTTAAAAATTGAGAAAAGTCCAATTTTCTTACTTACCTAAATTCTAACACATGGATCTCTTTGAATCCTGGCAGCTTCTTAAATACCTTTTGCATCTGCAAGAGAGAAAGACATTTATGAAATATTCTTTGGTTCTACTGGGTCAGATCTTACCTATCTATAAAAGCCTAAGTACTTTTGATGATTAGGGGAAAAAAGGAAAATGAAAATTGAAATAATGAAAGAGGTCAAACTTCGTTCTCAGTTATTTCTGAAATCCAGAGGAAAGTGTTTTGCTATTTATTTAAAAGCCATAATTGAATAGTTCTGACCTGTTTTAATGGCTACTTTACATAATAACTTTAATGTGGTATTTGGAGGAAACATTTTGGCTACAGGATTTTCACTTACATATAATAATATATTTTCTGACTGTATAACTGTAGTGACTATAATGTTTTCACTACAATATTATATGAATTGAATTAGATGACTTGGAAAATATCTATAATAATAAAGATGATATTAAATTCAAAATGGCTGCTATACTTAAACAAAGTGGTAGAAACAGACTGTAATAGATAGGTTTGCTCTTAGAGTCAGGTAGACTGCACAGGTTTTCTTAATTAATTTGCTCTTGTTAATGATACCTGAGGAGGATTCTCTCCAGGCTACTCTCTTTGGCTCTCTCCTAATCCAGTGGCATTTCCCATTACTTCTTAACAGAGTCCTGCTCTTTCCTGGTTCCTTTACCATCTCTCTCACCACTGTCTTCTTTGTTCTACTCTATTCCTTTCTTTATTCTGTACTTTAAATACAAGGAGTCCATATGTCTCCATCCTTGGCCTCCTCAGCTTCCTCATCTTTCTTACTCTCCTGTTTATTCCACAGTAGGCAGTGTGTTAGGCTGTGGGGACACTGTCACAGACCAGTATGGCCCCATCCAGGTTTCCTGCGGGAAGGCCAAGAGACAAGAGACTCTAAGAGTAAGGTGTAACCACTTGATGATAAAGCTTGGGTGGGTGAGCAGGGTGAAGGGTGAAGAACTCTGCCCTGGCTTCCCTTCCCTGTGCCCACTTTTTCTCCCTCTTGGGGGAATCCCATTTTCTCCCATGGCTTCAATGATCACCTGATACATGGCCTTGAGTTCTCATGAATATTCCAATATTTGTCACTAACTAAATCTTCCCAAATCGGGGTCATTCTCTTTCGCAGATCTGCCTTTTCCCCTTGACTCCTCATCTCAGTCAGGGTCAGAAAGGACAGAATCCACAGATGCCCTCTCACATGTAGCCATACACTCCTGTTAGTTTGAAGCTCACGATGTCTTTTGCTTTCACCACATTCTTCTTATTCCTGGCTAGTTCTCCTGCCCTATTACCTCTCTTGCATTCCTGAAAGGGTTTTCTGAGTATGTGTGAAAAAGGAGGAGAAATGGTTCTTTGAGTGCCATTTTTTTTCAAAGTGAGTTAAGCATTCCATGTCTGTTGCTCTTCATTAAAAATGAAGTACAGACTGAGGAGTGGGATAGCTGGTTCAAATGGGGTTCCATTCCAAGTTTTCTAAGGAATCTCTATACTACTTTCGAGATTGGTTGCACCAACTTGCAGTCCTACCAGTAATGTATGTGTGTGCCTTTCCCGCCACATGCTTGCCAACACTTTCGTTGCTTAAAAATAGCATACTACAATGACACAGCCACATCAATATTTTTAGCAGCACAATTCACAATAGCTAAATTGTGGAACCAACCTAGATGGATAAATGGATAAAGAAACTGTGGTATATATACACAATGGAATACTTCTCAGCATTAAAAGAGAATAAAATTATGGCATTTTCAGATAAATGAATGGAGTTGGAGATTATCATACTAAGCTAAGTAAGCCAATCCCCCAAAAGCCAAAGGCCAAATGCTTTCTCTATAAATGTATGCTGATCCATAATGGGGGTGGGGACATGGGAAGAATGGAGGAACTTTGGATTGAGCAAAGGGGAGGGAGGAAAGGGAAGAGGGTAGGAAAGATGGTAGAATGAAATGGACATCATTATCCTAGGTACATATATGATTTTGCATGAATGGTGTGACTCTACTTTGCATACAGAAAAGTGAAAAATTGTGCTCCAGTTGTGTACAATGAATTGAAGAACATTCTGCTGTCATATATAGCTGTTTAGAACAAATAAAAAACATACATTTAAAAAATCCTGTAATGGGATGCACTGTCTGTTGAGTAAAGTCCAATTCTTTAGAAAGGCATTTCAGAACTTCCTGAATCTTATCCCCCTAGCCCAGCTGCCATACCAGTCACACTTCTTGCCTTCATTATCCCTTGACCAATATTAAACTGACCCTTGCCCTTCTCCCATCCAACATGCACTTCTATTTCTCTAGGTACCTATGTTATGGATTCTTTTTCTTTTTTGTTTTTGGAGGTAGGTACCTGGGATTGAACTCAGGGGCACTCAACCACTGAGCAACATCCCCAGCCCTATTTTATTTTTAGACAGGGTCTCACTGTTGCTTAGTGCCTTGCCATTGCTGAGGCTGGCTTTGAACTTGTGATCTTCCTGCCTCAGCCTCCAGAGCTGCTGGGATTATAGGTGTATACCACTGCACCCAGCCTGGATTTTTTGTTTAGCCCAAGATGACCCCCCATCTTCTGCTCATTGACTGCTTCCCCTGCCCATACCCATTTGCAAAGCCAGCTTGAACATCTTCCCAACTGGAAAGCTTTTGTAGAGTTCCAGGATTAGGTGAAGTTACTTCTTTCCTCTGCACTCTAGATATTATTACAGTATATCACACATAGGTTTGTAAGGCACATATCAGTTTCCTTCTGAGATCATGCTTCTTAGCTGCACAGATTATGACTTGCGCATTCATTTTTACCTGCTTTGTTCTTAGTTTCTAGCAGATTGTCATTCACATAGTAGGAACTCAGAAAATATTATTTGAATTGAGTGTATCTCTTTATTCTCTAAACTTGTCAACATGTCACTGTGTAGTCACCAGATCTAAAATTACTGCTGACTCTACCTATGCCAAGGATGAGAGCAGTGATGGACAGATAATCCCCAAATCACTCAAATTGGGCTTTGGGCTGCATCATGATATTTTTTGCCCCCAGAAGACTCATTTACCTTCTGATTACATTTCCTTGTATCAGTATTAAAAAGAGTTTTCCTTTCCTGCATGTATAGGAACTGCCATGATGGGTGATAAGAAGAGCCTTGTGTAGACCTGCGTTAAAATAGTGGTTCTACTATTTCTTTTTTAGCTGCAAGACCTTGATTTTATTGCTTAATCTCTGAATTTTCATCTTCTTAGCCCAAATGGGATAACAATACTGATGCTACAAGGTTGCGGTAAGGAATATCTAACAGGTAATAGGTGCCTGGCTCACTCTGGCAGAGTTGGTGACACTAAATTACTTATTTGCCTATACTCTACCTTGCCTACTAGATTACTAGGGACTTTGAGGGCCTAATTTTCTTTTACTTCCCCAGTGACCACACAGCATGGAAGCTAGCAAGGGCAGAGTCAGATTTCAGACTTTTTTTTTTTAACTCAATAGGGGAGGGCAGGGTGAGGGTCCCTAGAGATATCAGGGACAAATGGCCTGGTAGTAAGTTTCTGTGCCTCCACTTCTGTCCTGCTATGGGTTTAACAAAGAACTAGGAGTCTGAGCTCTGTACAGCTGATCTTTTATTATGGAGCGGGAAAGGGCTATATGTACATACTTCAGATCTGCTTTGGTCTCCTGTGATAAACAGCTTTGGGGCTACAGGGAATTTGTTGTGCTGCTCCAGTAATAGCACCAGGGGCTGAAGGTTTAAATGTGAGCTAAAGTATTTAGAGCAGGAGAGTCAGAGAGAGCTATACATATGAAAACAGTCAATCAAGGAAAGAACGGCCTCTGTAGAAGCAGTTGCTGCATTGACAGCAGGGAACAGCACAGGGGAGAGCTGTCCTGCCCTCCAGGAATGCTCCACAGCACTGGCTCTGGTGGAGAGAATTTATTGTTTGTGTCCATGCCCGCTTTGTGAACCTGTCTGCAATTGATTAAGAATCAGCTTTGCTTAGGAGGGTGTAGACAGTGTCTAGGGAGGATGCGACAAAAGCCTTCAGTTAATTCTGCTAAGTAATCTTCTGGGGGACCTTCCAATCATGGAGCTCTAACCACTTAATTGCTAATTAAGTGCCCAGTTAACCTATTAATAACACTAAATGCACAGGGGTCTCCCTGAGTCTGCCGTAACGGGGCTGTAAAAAAAGCAGCTCTGTTGAGTTCCCAGTGAATTGTTTGCACAAGAGAAAGCATTCAGACAACAGCTAAGTGATTCCTTTTGACATTTGTATTAAATTTCTCATTAGGTTTATTGTGGAAATTAAATTACAGCAGAGCACTGTCCATTAATTCCTGATGGGCCTGACTGGTTGTGCTAATGTAGCTTTGGGTTGTGGTGGGCTGACTGGTTGTCTGATGGCAGGCCTTGAGGTGGTCCTGCCCAGGAGCCTGGGAGGAGAACAGATGCTGTAAGCAGAGGCTCCATCTTAGAGAAACCCGACTGTTCAAAGGGAACCAGCAGGAGTAAGTTGATGGGTCTTTGAGTTCAGCCTGGCCAAGATATCCTCTTCTGTACCTGGCAAGTTTTTCAGAGACTACAAGGAGGGTGCTCTTTTGAGGACGATGCAACAATAGTCCTTTCCTCAACAATATTTATTTGGGAAAAATTAGGAAGTGTAGCATAGTGATTAAGAGCAATGGTTCTGATGCCATATGTCCTGGATTGAATCTTGAGTTTGCCAGATAACAGATGCCAGATAATATCTTTGGAAGATAATAATTAGTTTTATTGTGTCTCAGTTTTTGTCACCTATAAAAAAGGGAAATAATATTACTTACTTATGTGATTGTGTGAAAAATCAAAAGAGTTAGTATCATGTAAAGCATTAAGAACAGTGTTCACTATTATTTCTTTTCACAGTAGTTAAAAAGCTAGACTCAGAAAGGACTTTGAGGTTATCTTTGATTTCTAAGACTGGGGAAAGCATGATCCCCAAATGTTCAATGCTAATTCTTGGCACAAATGGGAATTGAAACTTAGATTTTAAAAATACCTCAATGTATTTCTGTTATTTTCCATTTAGGTGCTTAGAAAATTAACAACACGTCAGTGAAGAGTCTATGGCCAATTATCTGACTTTGAAGATACTCTGAGTATATTAAAAATTTGCCAAAAAGAATGTTTCAAAGAACAAATGGAAAAGTTAACAAACTTTTAAAAGCTCATTCTGTCTAATAACCCATGTCTAAGTACTTGTGTGGTTCCTAAGCTGAATATTTCTCTTTGAAGTTTTATAGAAATGATGCTTTGTATTTTATTGACTGAATGCTGATGCAGAGTGGGGTTGGAGGTTAAGAATATTTCACGTCTGCATCTTTTCTCTGGGTGAGAAGAGATGAGTATTAAATTCTTCAAACATGAGAAGCAGGTGCCCTTTTGTTCTCTGGCCATGCAGAGTAAGATTCATGCACACTTGGGCTATCCATAAATGTGGTTCACAGTTGTATAATCTCATGGTGCTTCTATTTTTCAGAGGCATTTATAACAATTACTGTCCCAAGCTCTGCCTTAGGAGGTTAGGCTTCAGAGGTTAAACAATTCCTGCTCTTGAGGGGAAGGAAGCTTATACCCTGGTGGTGGTGAGGGTGGTTTGTGAGGAGGGAAGAATAGAGATAGCAAAGGCATAAACATGTAAACAGTGACCTCAAGACAGGGTCATCAGTGATGTGACAGCAGTATACTAGGTTTTGTGAACCTGGCAGACAGGTACTGAAGTCAGAATGGGTGGAGGGAATCCTTTGTGACAGTATACCTAAAATGAGGCTTGGGGAAGAGCATTCTGGACCAACAAGGCAGCATATATAAAAGCTAAAAGTGAGGAAAATTTGCAAATAGTTTTGTATTTCTAGAAACTAGAGTGCAAAGGGGAGGGATGAAAGAAACTGGTGTAAAATGGGGCTTAAAAGGAAGGCAAGGGCCTTATCACAGCTTGTAGATACTACACAGCAGAGTCATTGGATTTACCCTGTAGAAAATAAAACAGCATTTGAATTTAGTCAGGGACAGACACATGTGATAATTGATGACATGGACAATATAATTGCTTTCTCCTTATCACTCATAAAAAATGTCATGTCTTTCAATTCATCAAACTGTAAAATGTAAATATTATGTCGAGACAAAGATTGGGTATTAGAATTCATATTTCAACCCACTATATTGTCTAGTTGGTGCCTATGTAGTCATTTTATTTTATTTCTTTAGAATTGTAATCCACATCACTGATATATGATTGACATGGAAAGAACTGAACATATTTAATGTATACAATTCAATGAATTTTGAGGTGACTATATACTCATGAAAGCATCATCATAATGATCATTTAGACATATAGAATTTCTGCGGGTATCAGTTAAATGAGGTTTAAAAGCCTAATACTGTTTAAAGAAAATCTGAAGGTAAATAACATTTAAGAATGGAAAAGATAGAATGGACAATTTGTGCACATTCTAGGACTTATTGTAGTGTTTTGTTTCTTTTTAATAATTAAAAATGGATGCCTGGTCACAAGAAGTTGCAACTACTATCCCAAAGGGTATGTGTTCTGTTAACTCCCACACTCTGAGCCACTGTTGGGATATAGTTGTGTGGCACTGTCCACTCACCTGCAGCTGTGACTTTCCTGCCAGCTCCTGGTAGTAAGTGGAGTGGGAGTCAGCAAGCTCTGCCTTGAACTTCTGGTTTGGCAGAGAGATGCTGAACTCCACCCTCTGCTCCAGTGGGTCCTCCTCCAGTGGGTCCTCCGAAACATTAGTGAGTTCAGTCTCTTGTTCCTGAGTCAAAAAATAAGGATTCCTATTAATGTAAGCCAGAAACACATGCTATATCATATAACATATTGATACTGTATCTAGAGGTGTATTATGCAGGCTCAGGTGCTTTTAGATTAAAAGTCTTAGTGACCAGAGGAGGTCTCTGAATTTTGTGAGGAATTAAATTAAGTACTAAAGCTCCAATGAGTTAGCTATTATAGAATCCTTGAGAACACTGTTATTCTATGACTATGTGATCTTCATGAAAATATTTATATATATATATACACACACACACATAACACTCCTCACCATATATATCTTTTCATTCATCATGCATGAAAAATGTCATGTCTTCTTCACAGAAGAATATGATCAATTAACAAATATATATATATATATANGAGAAATGCAAATTAAAACTACACTGAGGCTGAGGCAGGAGGATGGCAAGTTAAAAGCCAGCCTAGCAAAGGGCAAGGCACTGAGCAACTCAGTGAGACCCTGTCTGTAACTAAAATACAAAATAGGGCTGGGGATGTGGCTCAGTGGTCAAGTGCCACTAAGTACAATCCCCAGTAACCGCCCCCCACCAAAAAAAAACCCATACACACAAAAACCAAAAAACTACACTGGACTTTCATATTACTTCAGTTAAGAATGGCAATAATCAAGAATAAAAGTAATAATAAATGTTGGTGAGGATGTGGGAGAAAAGGCACACTCATACATTGCTGGTGAAACTGCAAGTTGGTGCAACTCCTCTAGAAACCAGTATGAAAATTCCTCAGAAAACTTGGAATGGAACTACCATTTAACCCAGTTATCCCACTCCTTGGTATATACCTAAAGGACTTAAAATCAGTATAATATAGTGATATGGCCACATAAATGTTTATAGCAGCTCCATTCACACTAGCCAAGCTATGGAACCAAACTAGGTACCCTTCAGCAGATGAATGGATAAAGAAAATGTGGTACATATACACAATGGAATATTAATCAGCCATAAAGAAGAATGAAATAATGACATTTGCAGCTAAATAGATGAAACAGAAGACTATCATGCCAAGTGAAATAAGCCAATCTTAAATAAAATTATACTCCATCAATGCATAGTATGTCAAAATACATTCTACTTCATGTATAACTAAAAAGATAAAATAAAAAATAAAAAATGTCATGTCTTAAAATTGATCAACATGTAAAACTGGAAATCTTATGTAAAGACAAAGTATTATGAGTGAAAAATTTGTATTTCAATCCATCATATTCTCTAGTGGTGCTTAAGTAGTCATTTTATATTATCATATATATTGATGGTGCTTCATTAGGATTGTACCACATTGTTGTCTGACTTAGCAATATTTTTTGTTGAGGATTGGATTAGACATGGTAACCTGCAGATAATGAGATATTATTTAATAGTCCTTTGTAGAGAAAAATCTAGAATTAATTAGAACATCTGCACTCAAACTTCACATTGAAAATAAAAAGTCCTATCAGGCCAGAAGAGAGTATGAAATTTTTTTCGGAAGGAATGACATATTTGGGCCACCTTTGGAGGCATGTGGCTGAGAATGGAAATAATGTTCTGAAGATGGGAATTTGATCTTGATCACAAAGGGCCAGGGGTAATCCTTCTTGCCTGTTGGCTTGGAAACCAGCAGGGGTGGCTCAGTGCCTTGAATGCACTTGAGTCCCCAGGATACAGAGTAAGCCTGCTGCTGAGTTTCCAACTTGGGGTTGTCAGATTTTCTGAGTACTCAGACGACACTGACAGCTATACAGCTTTCTCAAAAAAGTAAGAAATATGACTGTAGAAAATTGAGTGGGTCTCTGGTCTAATGAAATTAGAGTTAAGGGAGCTGAAAAAAGAGAACAACCATGAAGGACAGAGATGAGCTGGCTGGTGGCAGACATGTCCTCATTTCTGGCGACAAGGTCTCCCCTTCCATGGACATGAACAACTGGATGACCTCCAGCTGTAGTGGGACACATAGAGGATGTGGGTTCACATTTAATCAGCTCCTGACAATTTATTTAGAAGAATTTCATCCATTCATTTAAAAATATCCATTGAATATCTGTGTGTATCACAGTGCCAGGATCTATGGGGCACTAAGAGAAAAGGATGGCATCTGGTATTATCCTCTAGAAGCTTAACATTCATTAGGCACATTTGAAATTTATATGAATAACTAATTAGAAAAAATTTAAAAAATTAATTAAAAAAAGAAATTCACATGAAACAAATACATTTTAAAAATGTATTACTGAGAAGTTACTCTCAGCCACTTAAAGTTTTCATTGTCTTTACTGTTTAAAGATTATTTTCATTGACCAATGATAATTGTATATATTTATGAGGTCCAATGAGATGTTTTGATATATAATTACAATGTGGAACGATTACATCAGGCTTATTAACAAGTCCATCATTTCAAATACTCATCACTTTTTTTGTGGAGAAAACATTTAAATCTACTCTTTCAGCAATTTTGAAATATGCAATGCAATATTATTGATTAGAGTCAGCATTCTTTGCAATAGATCACTAAATTTTCCTCATGTCTAACTGAAACTTTGTGCCCTTTGATGAATATTCTTCTTTCACCATCCACCCATCCTTCACCAGACTCTGTGTTGTTTATAAAAAACATATATGAAGTGGATTAGATTTTCATCCCTCTCCCTCACCACCATCAGAGACTCCCTATTATCTATGGGTTTTAAAACCCAGACTCTCTTTCTAGCATTTAAGGCTCTCCATAGTCTTTTTCCAGACTGCTTGAAAAAATTGTCTCACTTCTCCAGTCTGACAGATTGCCCAGAAAGAGCATGTTCCTGCTAGTTTCCTCATTGAAGAGCCTCCTCACTTCTCCCCATCTTCAGCAAACACACACACACACACACACACACACACACACACACCACCCCTCCCCCACATTCACACATCCTTTTTTGCTTCTTACCAATAATTCATGATATGTCTAAAATAATACTTCCTTTGACCTCCTAGGGTCTAGAAATCTTTGCCAGCTCTGTACTCCTGTAGCACTGACAGTTAGAACCCTTCAAATACTCACCTGGAGTCTTTTTATGTACAAACATTTTTGCCCTGCATGATTCTCATACGCCACTGAATCTTTCAAACCAAAAAACACAGGGACAGTTTATACACAAAACTCAGTGAATATACATGACTAAGGATTGTATCCCATGCAACCTGCCTGGTTTAATCATTTGGTCTCAGTCTGTATACCTGCCATCTTCAATCAAAATTTTAGACTATTTTGTTATATTTAATTGCATTATAACTTCATAAAGGTAGGGGCTGTGTCTTGCTCTTCTTGGGATCTTTGGTGCACAGTCCAAAGCATATTCTAGTAAAATGTTTGCTGAGCGAAGAAATCGGTGATAGATATACAATAAAAAGGTTAAGAAGTTAAAGTGATGAATACTGAATGGAATATTTGGGGGATATTTACACAGGGAGGGGCCAATATTAGATTTTGAAGAAGATGGGATATAAGTCATATGAGAAAAATGATCAACTAGTCATCTTAGACATTTTATAGTAAATATATTTGGAATTATAGTCAATTATTTTTTTCCCCACAGTACTTTCCCTGTTGATGAAGCAGGATTTTTCAGAGAAAAACAGCATAGTGTAGTTTAACCAAACCTGCAGACTTCTGGCCTAAAGGACAGAGAGAATGGCCAGCAGAATTCTAATTTTTGATTTCTCAGGCAGATCTGGAGAGACTGAATTTTCTGCCCTTGCCCTGCAGCTGACCTGTGCTTCATAAGGATGGCATGAAGGGTAGAGGTCTCCCAGGCCACGGGGGCAAGTAGGCATGGTTCCTCTGGCAATGTATCAAGGATGTGGGTCCAGGTTCTAGTTTTCAATCCCATTTCTGTTCCCTTAATTGTCTGCTGTCCACCTTGTGCTGCCCCAACCTACCACTCATCGGTAATGAGGACAGTGTTTCCCTGCCTTGGCACTGGTGTCTGGGCTCCAAGCATTTTGGGGAGCTTAAACATTTCCCTGTTTTCACAATCAACATTAAATTCTATAAAATCCTCTCATCTGCATACTTCTTCACTCACAGTATGACCATGCTCCTCTTCCTGAGAACATAGTTTCTATTTTTATTCAGTCTGATTTGAAGAGTTTTGGTCATTCTGATATTTATCTAACCTACCCATGGTGGACATGACTTTTTGTTTGCAGGGGGTTATATAGTGGAGAAGGTGATTCAATGATGGATTCACTCACTCTAATGCGTGGTGAGCACCTACTGTTTGTAAGGTTCTGTTAGGTATTGAGGGGGAAACAGGCAGGTGAAGAGCTAGATTGACTCAGAACTTCTTACTGTTGTAGGCTTGTTGGTGTCATTGAGGCTACCGAGAATTTCATTGAGGTGTGTGTCATCAAGAGCAAGAGGAAAGTGCCCGGCTGAGCCATTGGCAACATCTGTGGAAATTAGGAGAAAAAAAAAAAAGACACAAAAATGAGACTAGAGGAATTTAAATTAGAACAAGGTCAAAATTCCATATGCCTTTTCTGTCATTCTGGAGTTTATAGATGTTAAATGCATTCTGAATTCATTTTTCTAAGGTCACATAAATATGTTCTTGAAGAAAATATAACCCATATTCTCAATTACAGTAAATTCTTCATTCTTCCTTCCAGTACCCAAATTTGGTGCACCCCCTACATATGATGCAGTTAAATGCTTCTGCCTAGTGAGATCTCATTAGTTTTTCTTTTTGTGATTACCTAAAATATGTGAAGGTAGATATTTACTTTGAATTTGTTCTTTCCCATGTTTTCTTACAACATAACCCAAGTCTTTAAAACTTATATTGCTTTAGCAATCATTAGGGCATTAAAATTTTAATCATAAAATTCAAGAGATGAAAGAATATTGAGATGTTATCAATTTACCTGTTTTAGAATAGACCACCATAAACCGTGTCAGATATCTGGCAAATGTTTTGATATGTATAAAGATCTCATGGAATGGAAGTCTAGGTTCTAACTGAGAAAAGAAAAAAATATTACTGTAATATAAATTTCCTACAATTTTATAATAAATTGTTATTAAAAACATTCTGGGAAAATAGTGTTATGATTAATTGATATACAGATAACTGAAAGTGTTTACCATTTGAATCTTAGGCAAACACATGGAATATATTATTTTCAAACATTAGAAAACAGGACACACCAAAAAGTGATATTATCTTTCCTGGCTCGCTGAGGAGTGTGCAGTGCCTGGAAATCAGCAGTTAAGTGGTCACTTGTCACTGTGAGGTTCTGTGAAGTCATTGTACTGTTATGGTTTGTTGTTCCTAGTGAGTACAGGCAATGGGTATCAGAGTCATCTGGGGAAGGTGACTTTTTAAAAATATATATTTATTTATTTTTAATTTTTTTTTTTGTAGTTGTCGATGGATAGACTGCCTTTATTTTATTTGTTATGTGGTGCTGAGGATGGAACCCAGTGCCTCACGTGTGCTAGGCAAGTGCTCTGCCACTGAGCCACATCTGTAGCCCAGGAAGGTAATTTAAAAAATATATATATTTTAAATTTATCCATAAAATCACACATACTTATGGTATTTCATATAAAGGTTTAATTACATGTATGCATTGTGTACTGTTCAAATTAGGATAAAAATGTCTCCTCAAACATTCATAATTTCTTTGTGGCAGAAATGTTCAAAATCCTTTCTCCTAGTTTTTAAAAAAATTCATAGCAAATTATCATTATTTTTATAGTCATGATATGATAGAATATTAGAGAAGATGATTTTTTGAGGTAAGAAAAACATACATATCCTTCGACATAACAGCTTCTCCAAGTATGTGGTTCTTGGCATCTTCCTCTGCAACTCTAGATGAAAAACTCTGTTGAAGGTGTTCTGCATCCCTGGATTCCCTATAATGTCACCAATTTAAGGTGTTTTCAAGTTTAATAATTATCTAAATAATTGGTTAATACTAAATTTTTTGTTATGAAGATGCTTAGCTAATATCCTAGAACATTTTGGTTATTTTTGTATTATTCTACTTTATTGCCACGAAAAGAGAAATTATCCAGACAATTAAAATTAAGAGCAGTTATAAGGTAGACTGGGTTTATCTTCTAGTGCCTTTAATCCCCTTTGAAGATGTTTCATTCTTCCTTCACACCTAAGGTACCTAATAATATTTCCTATCAAAATGCAATCTCAGGAAACTATTGTAACCAAAATGTTTAGTTTACTTTGTGTAATTGAAAAACTCAATTTTTTTGTAATAAAAGTCTGACCCTATTTAATGTTCTCCTATCCCTGAGAATGTTGCATTTACACTTTAAGAATTCAAGGTTCAGATCAAGGATATGAGAAGTTTAATTTCCAAATCATAAACGTATATATCTAAATTTTACTATAATTGCAAAATTTATCAGTATCAATGATGTAGAGGGCTGGGGTGAAAAGTGAGGCTTAGGAAGAGATAGTTTTCTTTTGGGTAGAGAAAGTATTCAAAATATTCCTCTATTTGCAGTAAGATGTTCTATTCTCTTTCTGCATAAGATCATCACTGATGCCAAGCATGGTGAGAACTGTTTTCATTGCAGTTAGGATTTGGCAGTTCTTTCTGAGCTTCATTTTGGAAATTATCTCAATGCAGAAGTATTTGTGCATGAACCTCAACCTTGGGTGTCCAGGAGCACTGGAAAATTAATTTAAGAACCTTTGTTGCTGGAACTCAAATATATACCAGTGAAATATTATATCATTTGTCTACTGGTATCCTAAAGTTTCTTGTAAGAAAAAAATGCAAATTAATTTGTGAGAAAAAAGCTAATTTTAATTTACTCCTTAATTTATTCTACTAAATTTAATTTTATTACATAAGCTCCTGTCAGCTAAGATATACCAACTTCAACTTCTAAAAATAAAAGTACAAATTTTAATTCTCTCATTAATTTTGATTGTTTTCCAATATGGGAAATGAAGTAAGTGTGAAGGGTATTTTATAAAATTTCCTCCTATAAATAATGCTTTTCTGAAGAAGATTCATTATTAGGTATCACAGGTCAAATTTTATTTGCTTATAAGCAGAATCAACAACTATGTGATTTTTTTATTGTTAAGGAGTATGTTTTACTATTAACTTTTTTTTCCTATCAGTATTAACCTTATTTATTTTAAATATGGGAGGACATAAATAAAAGATCATGAAATAAATCAATTGAATTCAATCAATTCAAGAAGATACTATTTATCTAAAAGAGATGGCTAAAGACACTGTGGACTGGAGGAAAATTTTTAAGTGAACATGTTTTTATTTTTTTAAATTTATTTTTTATTTTTTCATTTTTAAAAATTTTGATTTGTTATATATGACAGCAGGATTCGTTATAATTCATATTATACATATACAGCACAATTTTTCATATCTCTTGTTGTACAAAAAGTAGAATTTCACTATTTGTGTCTTCATACATATATGTAGGGTAATATGTCCATCTCATTCCACTGTCTTTCCTACCCTCATGCTCCCTCCCTTGCCCTCCCTGTCCTTTTCCCCTTTGCCCTAACTAGAACTCATATAATCCTCCCATAACCCTCCCC
>NW_025999842.1:1111736-1138974 GCF_001458135.2 Marmota marmota marmota | reverse complement strand
CCCCCCCCCCCAACCACATTATGATTCAGCAGTCTTAAATCAGAGAAAACTTTTGGCATTTGTTTTTTTTTGGGATTGGCTAACTTCACTTAGCATTATTTTCTCCCATGCCTTCCATTTACCTGCAAATGCCATGATTTAATTCTCTATTAATGCTGAATAATATTCCATTGTGTATATATACCACCTTTTCTTTATCTACTCATCTACTGAAGGGCATCTAGGTTGATTCCACAGTTTAGCTACTGTGAATTGTGCTACTATAAACATTGATGTGGCTGTGTCCCTGTAGTATGCTGTTTTTAAGTCCTTTGGCTATAGACCAAAGAGTGGGATACAGTGAAATGATGGTTCCAGTCCCAGTTTTTCAAGGAATCTCCATACTGCTTTCCATATTGGCTGCACCAATTTGCAGTCCCACCAGCAAAGTATGAGTGTACTTTTCCCCCCACATCCTCGCCAACACTTATTTTTTGTCTTCATAATAGCTGCCATTCTGACTGGAGTGAGATGATATCTTAGAGTAGTTTTGATTTGCATTTCTTTAATTGCTAGAGATGATTAATATTTTTTCATATATTTGTTGATTGATTGTATATCCTCTTCTCACTGAGAAGTGTTTATTCATATCCTTGGCCCATTTATTGATTGGGTTATTTGTTTTTTGTTGTTAAGATTTTGGAGTTCTTTATATACCCTAGAGACTAGTGCTCTATCTGACCTGTGTGGTAAAAATTTGTTCCCAAATTGTAGGCTCTCTATTCACCTTACCAAGTGTGTCTTTTGCTGAGAAGAAGCTTTTTAGTTTGAATCTATCCCATTTATTGATTCTTGATATTAATTCTTGCACTATAGGAGTCTTATTAAGGAAATGGGGCTTAATCTGACATGATACAGATTTGGTCCTACGTTTTCTTCTAATAGATGTAGTGTCTCCGGTTTAATTCCTAGGTCCTTGATACACTTTGAGTTGAGTTTTTTTAATATTTATTTTTTAGTTATAGATGGAGACAATATCTTTAATTTATTTTTATGTGGTGCTGAGGATCGAACCCAGTGCCTCATGCATTCTAGTGAACATGCTAAGTGAGCGCTCTACCTCTGAGCCACAACCCCATCCCTTGAGTTGAGTTTTGTGCATGGTGAGAGATAGGGGATTATTTCATTTTGTTGCATATGGATTTCCAGTTTTCTCAGCACATTTGTTGAAGAGGCTATCTTTTCTCCAATGTATATTTTTGATGCCTTTGTCTAATATAACTATAATTATGTGGGTTAGTCTCTGTGTTCTTTATTCTGTACCATTGGTCTACCAGTCTATTTTGGCACCAATACCATGCTGTTTTTGTTATTATTGCTCTGTAGAATAGGTTAAGGTCTGGTATAGGGTTGCTACTAGCTTCACTCTTCTTGCTAAAGATTGTTTTAACTATTCTGAGTCTCTTATTTTTCCAGATGACTTTCATGAATTCTTTTTCAATTCCTATGAGGAATATCATTGGGATTTTGATCAGAATTGCATTAAATCTGTATAGTGCTTTTGGTAGTATGGTCGTTTTGACAATATTAATTCTGCCTATCCAAGAACAAGGGAGATCTTTTCATCTTCTAAGGTCTTCTCTTTAATTTTTTTTTCTTTAGCATTCTGTAGTTTTTGTTGTAGAAGTCTTTCACCTCTTTTGTTAAATTGATTTCCAAGTATTTTAGTTTTTTTTTGAGGCTATTGTAAATGGGGTAGTTTTTCTCATTTCCCTTTCAGAGGATTTGTCACTGATATACAGAAATGCCTTTGTTTATGTGTGTTGCTTTTATATCCTGCTACTTTACTAAATTCATTTACTGGTTCTAGAAGTTTTCTGGTGGAATTGTTTCGGTCTTCTAAGTATAGAATCATGTCGTAGGCAAATGGTGCTAATTTGAGATCTTCTTTACCTATCTGTATTTCTTTAGTTTCTTTCGTCTAATTGCTCTGGCCAGTGTTTCAAGAAATATGTTAAATAGAAGTGGTGAAAACAGGCATCCCTGTCTTATTCCAGTTTTTAGAGGGAATGCTTTTAATTTTTCTCCATTTAGAATGATGTTGGCTTTGGACTTAGCATAGATAGCCTTTACGATGTTGAGATATGTTCCTGTTATCCCTAGTTTTTCTAGTGTTTTAAACATGAAGGGGTGCTGTATTTTGTCAAATGCTTTTTCTGCATCTATTGAGATGATCATATGATTTTTATCTTTTAGTGTATTGATGTGATGAATTACATTTATTGATTTTCATATGCTGAACCAAACGTGCATCCCTGGGATGAGCCCACTTGATCCTGGTGTACTATCTTTTTGATATGTTTTTGTATTCAATTTGCCAGAATTTTATTGAGAACTTTTGCATCTATGTTCATTAGAGATATTGGTCTGAAGTTTTCTTTCTTTGATGTGTCTACCCTATAATCTTGTAGTATCTGTGCAGGTTATCTGTACCTCACCTTGTTGTTGGGCTTTCAGATCCTGCTGGTGTCCCAAGATGGATGCTACTGCAATTATAGGAGGTGGTGACAATAGCAGGAGATAACTAGAGAGAGCAGGTTCCCCAAGATGGATGCAACATCTTTCATTGATGGAGCTTAAAGGGAGGGCCTCACACTGACTTTAGTATGCCTGCTCCACAATGCAGCTGCTTCTAGGTTAGGTCCTGTCTGTTTTTCCAAAGTAGAGGCTACTGCATGGGGAAGGCTATGAGGATGACTGCAGTGTCTCAAGATGAAAGTGGGTTAGACCTGGGCTCCCAGGTAGTGGTGGGTGGGGCAGACCCAAGCTTACCTGTGGCCCTGGCTTCCGCACAGGTCAGTGAGGTGAGCCTAGGCCAGGCCTATGCTCTGGTGGGTGTCTGCTGGTGGCTGGATGGACTGGGGCCTACTCTGGGTACTGGCTGCTGCACATGTCAGCAAGGCAGATCTGGGCTGGGCCTGACTCTGGCAGGTGTCTGCTGGTGAAAGGATGGACTCGGGCCTACCCTGGGCCTGAGCTCCTGTGCAGGTCAGTGAGGCAGATCTTACTATTAACTTCTTATAATTGATATAGAACTAGATTTGTTCCATTATTAGCTACAAGTCAGTCTACAAATGGTAAACTAGTTGAATGTAGGAGAGATATTAAAATATAGGTAGTAGCTTTCTCTGAATATCAGTAAGTGAAGAATTGGGATGTTATCACTTGTTTAAAAATCTTAATTTTCTCGGTTTATAGATTTTAAGTTGTCAGCATTTGACTTTTAAGACATTACTAACATAAGTTAAAACCAAAGAAACTGAGGAAAACATTGCACAGAAGTTTTGTTTTTGTATTTGAAAATATTATTAAATTATAAGGGAAAATGGTAGACTACAATAGTAAAAATTGAAAGAGAATGTTCCCATATTTAATGAACACAGAAAAAATTGTTTTCTCTTTCCTTTTGGTAAACATTGAAGCAAATAATCATATACAAAACTGGCAAGTGTGCAATGGAAATTCTTATATTTTTGAACAATGGGCTATTTAAATTGTGACAATATTTTTTAGAAGACTAATTTGATAACATCCATTCAATGTTGTAGGAGCTTAGTAATCTACTTTGAGAAATGAGTGATTACAAAAGATTTATACTTAAATATGTTAGTTAAACTTTATTTGTAATGGCATATAAACATTTAACAATGTTGGAATAGTTGATTACATTTCTACAGGATACAATAGGATATTAGAAGTTATTAAAATGATTATTTTGTAAAAGTTTTAGTGGGAATGTTCTTTATGTCCTGTTAAGTGGAAAAAATGATGCAACTCTAATATGGTTTCAATAACATATAAACATAGTAGAGAACTGATGGCAGCAATGGGCTAAAATCCTCCATCTTGTAGGATAATGGGCAAAGGTTTGCTTTCACCTTTATTCTCTTTTTAATTTTCAAATTTTGAGCAATGAATTTAAGTTATTTATAAGGTTAGAACAACCAGTTAGAATTGGAAAAATACATTGTAAACTCTTGTCAACTTTGAGTAAGGATTCCTTTATAAATAACATGCTTTCGTGATTATTTAAATCAAGGTTCAGAAGCAGATGAAATGAGCTCTGAGCTTACCTGTTGAAAACACAGCAGTCTCATCAGGGTCTGCTAATGTCTTCTCTATAGACAGTTCATCTTTTCTATTAGCACAATAGAAAGAAAAAGTGATGAAAAGAATTTGATGACAATAGGGAACCTACAAATTTGCCTATGCTGAATAGATCCAAAAAAATAGAGAAAAAAAATCACACTTTAAAAATGTATGTAACCTTTTTAAAAAATCACAAAAGTGTTATTCAAATAACTTCCCATTGAAGAAAAACTTAACTACCCTGCCCCCAAAATGGTTATGTCTGATGGCAAGTTTCTCTGTAAGTATCTTGGCTTTGTCTGATCTTGGGGGTGGGGGTATTTCCATAGTAGGCAAAACTGGTTCGGGGGGCCTGATGTTATATAGCCTCTTTGTGTCCTTGACCTCAAAGGTAAGAGATGACATGATCTGTGACTGGAATATTCTTCCTAAAATCTCAGATCCTCAAACCAGCCAATCAAGGTAGTATTACATTTACTTACCTAATAAAGTAACTCTTGAGGTTACAGTAATGGGAAAGATTTAGGTTTTTGGATAATAAAGGTGTATTAAATCTGTATTCTGGACCCACCAATTGCTACAGTGGTACCAACTGGGGATTTGGAAGTTGGTTGCTGTACCATGGATGGCCACATGGAAGATATTTCAGGGCAGGTTAAAGGTCGTGGTGGTAGAGCTGTTTGCATATCTAATGTGGGTACAGTTTAGCAAGATTTATCTGGAAAGGAGTAATTGTAGTTGTATCTTTTGAAACTTGCTGAAAGATTTATTTCTATAAGCTGTTAGATCCCAAGGGATTGTGTCTGTGTTAGTAAAATGTATTTGATCTAATTTTCTGTGGTTCATCATGATGGGAAGAATAAAAGAAATGGTTAGATATTCTGTTGTTAGAAAATCATCTGGGATGGTCAGAGCCCCCAGTACCACCTACATATTTCTGCCATACCCAAATTTTCCAAAGTGCTAATAAGTGTAATATACAAAATATCACCAATCATCCCTGCATGTGCTCTGACCAATAACAATGGATGGTGATATTGGTGTACACAGTCCAAATATAAGTTTAGACCATACTGGAAATTCCAACTAGCTATTCTTGCTGTTTTTTTTTTGGTTTTATAAAATAGTAAATAGTTTTTATGTAGCTCATGTTTAAATTAATCCTCACTATATTAAATATTATAGTGTATATATTTAGACAAAATTTTTTCTTTCATTTTAACTTTATAGATCTTTATAGTTAGATCTCCTGCCTCCTATTATTACTTTAGTGTCTTTGTTTTACTTTTCTGTGAAAAAAAAATGACAAAAGAGCGATTTATAACAGTGTTAGCTGTTGTACCAGTTACAAATCAACAGCCCACTCTGTGCAGGACTCTATGCAGGATGCTAGTTTCTTTATCACTTATGATTAGGTGTGATTTTGCCACTAAGCTCTCAACCTGTACTGTCACCTAGGAGCTATAGCTTGGGAAACTGGGCCACTCGTTTCTTCCACTGGCTTTTATTTCAAAGTCATCTGAAGTGGCAGATTTATGGGCTAGTCAGATGAGAAAAATTTCTCTTTTTTCTTCTTGGAAAGATTTGAAATAAAAGAGAAATTTATCCCTTTTCTTTTTTCCCTCTTTTTTCCTACCTGGTGACTGCCACTAATATAAAGTGTTTGTCTTTTGCTCCTCTCCAGCAATGTTGGCAGGCGTAGGAATGGATGGAGGGATTCTGTTTCTTTCTCTTTCTGCCTTGGGCTAATTTTTCTTATAATTTTTAATGTTTCTCTATCCAGACTTGGTATATTCTGTTGATTTTTTTTTTCTCATGGGTAGTCTCTGCTTTGCTTTCATTTTTTTTTTGAAAATAAAGGAGTCAGTAAGTTATCATTTTATATTTAAATCAGAGGAGTCAATCTCTCTGTCTTGCAAATAAAGTTCAGATTCTAGTACTAAGACTTTCTTAAGTCATATATTTCCCTTCCAATAACTTACCAAAATCTGTAAAAGAGTGGCTCACCAGATATAACTGATTAGCAACCTATGTGAGAACTTTGCACATAGAAGTGTAAAATGTTTCCTCCCCTTAAGGAGTTTTTACTCTCACAGGGAAATGGGATGAAGCAAGGAAATGTTAAGTGAAAATTTAAGCACAGAGTACAAAGTCCAGCACAGGGAGATACAGCTGCAGGCTCAGGTAGGCTGTTCAGGTATCATAGGGAGGTTGGGGTCTACCTGGAATTGAAAGAGAGTAGGTTTTGCATAGGTGGAGTGAAGAAGGAGGGTTCTTCTAAGCAACAGGGAAAGGTCTGGGGTCACAGCCCAGATGAACAGCCCATGATGTGTGCAGTGAGGAAGTGGCTTGGGGACTGCAGTGTAATCACAGGTAATGTGAGTTAAGTTGCAAAGGTCAGAGGTGAAAGTTCTTAATTAATTAGTTTGACCTCTGCTGCAGTGAAAGACCTGGGAGGAAACAACTCACTAAGGATTATTGTGGAAAAAATATACAGCATCCATAAGAGACAGTGTGATACCCTGGGGCTAGCAACTATGGGATGCTTAAACCTTCCCAAGGCCAGGAGGGGTGAGAGGATACCAGGAACCAGACAAAGAGAAGGCTCTGTGGAAAGACCTGCCTGACCAGAACTGAGCTGAAGTTGAAGGAGTTCAAGAGCCCTCAGAGACTTGGCAGGTGCATGTGTGTTATTGTGTGTGTGTGTGTATGTGTGTGTGTGTGTGTGTGTGTGTTGTACAGGCATGCATGTGCCCTGCTGCTAAATTCATGACCTCATTCTCTTCTCTCCCTCTGGTTTCTTCCTCCCCCTGGCTGGTCTAACCAAAAGCCTCCTGTGCACAGACGTGTGTGGAGAAGATGGGGAGTGGGATATTCAGAAGGGCAAGGGGCAGGTGTGAGAATCTTTTGAATGCCATTGAACAGGGCTCAACATGAAAAAAGGAACATTCCAGATTTATCAATCTAGCAGCAGTTAAAGAGGAGAAGGTGTTGGAGGAAGGGGCATAACTTAGGGAGATAAGATTTGATGTTCACAGAGTAAATTAGTAAGATTCTGAATCAGGTATGTGGCAAAGAGAATAGAAACAAAGCAACAAATGTGAAACATAATATAAAGAATTTCTATTAATTCATATTGCCCAATTTGTGTTTCTCTTATAGTGTTACCTTCAGATTTAGATTTCTAAATGTTATAAACGGTATGTAATTTTTGAGTTTAGATTGTGGCAATAACACCTCTCTTCTTTAATCATTTTATATAATGTGCTTTCTTTTTCTTTTTTTTTTCATTTCAATTTCCTTATTTGATATTCAGTTCTTGTTGAGGATAGAGCTCAGTGCTTCAGTAATTTAGTTTGAGAAATACTAACACTTTACAGAATACCAAGTGAGTGTTCAAAATTCAGGTTGCTCTCTGATTGTATTAATCTTTTCCTGATGTAACCAATAGTTTACTACAAATTCTAAAACTCAAACTATTTTAATTGCTCTATATTTTATAAATACTTTTAATTGCTCTATATCTTATAAATGAAAATATTCATGATATTTATCAGATAGTGATGAATTCCTACACAAATATCTATCTCAATCTATAAGGTTCAACAATTTCCCTTTTATATACTAATTTATCTTCAGTACAATGTAGGCATAAATTGTCAGAATAACCTACACAGATCTTGGTGGCTGATATAAAAATCATAAAGGTACAATAGCTTAGTGTCACTCCATTATATGATCTTTTGAAAGTCAGGAGCATGCTGAACTCTATTTTGGGCACTTACCTCTCAGGGAAGCTTCTCTGTTTTATTCTCTGCAAAGAAGATAAAAAGTAATTTTACCAGGAGATAATGCCAACTAAAGAGCTAAAGTCTATTTTCATTCTTTTCTCCCTTCATCTACACTTCAACCTGCCTGTACAACATTATTTTGCAGGAATAAAATTCCTATTGGTCTTATCAGATACCTCCAAGAATTTTTCCACTGCTGCTTGTGCTGTGGAAACCAATTCAAAAGGATCCAGGGTTGCAGGGCAAGGGGCAGAGTTCTAGATACCCACAAAGTGGTTAGGTTTACCTGCTGAAGAAGATCCAGGTGCTCCTGTGAGTTGCTGAAGTTTTTCCCAATGTCAAAGAGGCAGAAGGTCTCCTGCTGGCAGATGCTAACCCAGTCCTGGTACTCCTCAGTGTCAGGGATGCGATCCAGGAAGATCCTGTATGCTTCCCACACCACTTCCTGACACACTGCAACACAGAGCCATTAGGGGGTGGAAAATGGCCACATTTAAAGAAGAAAACCCTTCCCCCAAAGCATAATCTCATGATATGGAAAATTCTTTTATGGTTTATATTGACACACTAATTTATAGCCCATAGAAATTAATTCATTTAACAAAATATTTGTTAGACCCTTTCTATGTGCTATGGGAGAAAAAAGAATATAAGGAATGTAGCGTGTGCCTGTGTGTGTGTGCACATGCACAAGCATGCATGTGCAAATGCAAGTAAGGCTGCAATGTCAAATAGGGTGGATGAGGAAGACCTCACTATAAAGGTGACTTTTGAGCATTTGGAAGAGAAAGCACTCCCCCAACCCAGGCTCAGTGCTGTCACCATTCTGCAGAGCTGGTCTGTCAGTGTGGCTAGAGCATCACAGAATAATGGAGGATGAGGACTGGAAGAAGATATGGAAAGGGGGTTACAGATTGTATAGGGCCTTGGAAACCAGTTGTCTCCAAACTGAGGTAGTTACCCTGGCTATACTAGAAGTCTTTCCAAGGGATGAACAGACAAATGGAAGTTTAAAAAGAGTCAATTTCCAGGCCTCATGTTCCCTGTGCATGCTTTTCTAAAAGGACATATCTCTCTTTTTTTTCAGTTCCCTTTTGGTCACAATCCTCCCTCTCATTCATCCTTTCCTACTCTTATCGGGGTTCAGTACCTCTAGGTTACCATAGGAATGTATGGTTTTAAATAATGGCACTGAAACTGAGAAAAGGAGTGAACTTAGATACAGAATGACACATTTTGACCACTCAGGTGATTTCTGATTCTTTGCTTTCAACAAATTAGGAGTCCTAAGGGAGTTGACAGCTGGATAGATCATTAAGAATAATGATGACAGATCATGATGTATTATTGATATATAATGCCAAAGGAATTAAAGAAATAATGATATTATAATAAAACTTTGTTCCCCTCTATTTATTTATGTGAGCAAGTTTTCTTAGCACTTAAGTGAAATTAAGTAAAATAATAGGAATAAAATTTATGCTAAACTCTATCTAATCTTAAAAGGCACAATATAAATAATGACTAATAGAAAACCAAAGCAACATCATCAATCTAGAGATAGACACTAAGGTAGCTTAAGCTACAGAACTGTCATTTATACTGGATCCTTCCAAAGCTTTGTAATTTGGCATTTATACTTTTGTATTTATAAACATAAACAACTATAAAACCTTTATCTCACCCTACATCCATCTGTCAATAAAATTATAAAGAAATTTGTCTAATTTTTATATTTTGTTTTAACCAGTTACATGTTAAAGATTACTAGAAATGCAACTGAATCCAGAAAATTTTATTTTAGACATAAACCCTAGATTCAGGGGAAATAAAAATATGTAATTTCAATGTTTATACTTTTTCCTTTTTTTTTTTACAGAGAAGTATTTGGAGCAATCAATAACATTTTAAAACGTAACATAAGTTACATTGAAATAAGACTGTTAGGGGGGTGGTAAAATAGAAATGTGGTGAAAAGGGGACCATGTAACATTTCCTTCTCTTAAGAAGAGTTTGTTTATGTATTTGTTGAAAGAATTCGATGGTTCAATAAGAGTATTCAGTGGATGTAGTAGATTCCACTGGATATGTAAGAATGATCCAGTTCTTGTTGTATTTATTTATTTATTTTGGACCAAGGATTGAACTTAGGGGCACTCAACTACTGAGCCCCACCGCCCCCAGCCCTATTTTGTATTTTTGTCTCACTGAGTTGCTTAGTGTCTCACCATTGCTGAGGCTGACTTTGAACTCACTATCATCCTGCCTCAGCCTCCTGAGCCACCTGGATTACAGGCATCCACCACCAAGCCCAGCCAGTTCTTGTTTTATTTTAAATATCGAAAGTTACAACATTTCTAGTTATTTAAACTTATGATGAAAAACTTTGCAAGGGGATCAACTGAAAAATGTACAAAGGGGAATAAAATGTTAAATTGTTTTGAGGAGTTAAGTTAGTAATCAATACAGAAGTCTCCTATTATAAAAGCAATTGTATAAGTGGATTTTTACCTCTGGAGGATGGGAAGCAGTTGAAACCTTTGGGGCAGAGGCTGACATCATCTGACTTTCTAACTAAGACTAGTTGACTGCTGTGCTGAGGAAAGGGGTGGTGGGGAGGAGCAAGGTAAGAGGACAGTTTGGAGACTCTTGCTTTTATTGCTTTATCTCCTTCCTCCCAACTTATTCTATGTCTGGATTTTCCCAAGCTTTCTGTTTTAAAAGGCAAAGGGAATTCCAGATCAGTAGAAGCTCAAGTCATTTACCAATAGAAACCAGATAAGAACCTTTAAGGTAACTAATTTTTTAATTAGTAATTCCCCTAGAGGGTGCAGTCCTACCAACTCAAATGTGCCATCTAGTTTCCCAAATGGCAGGATCAACATTCATGGGAGCAAAAAAGTAGCTTCCCCCTGGAGAACCCACTTTTTGTGATTATGACCTCTCTCTTGTCAGGCAAGGATCAGGGATCAGTTTCAATGTCTTTTTCAGTACCAGCCATCACATGGTTCTTGAGCCTTCATTTCTACTCAAGGGTCTACATGCCAGTCATGAGAGAAACAAGACTTGCATTTTTTTTTTTCAGATTTATCCAAACTCTGAGAGTTATTTGTTCAGCTTGAGCAAGTCAACTGCCTTCACTACCCTTCTCTCCTACATACTCCATACTCTTTCTGGGGACTCTATTTTGCCCTTCCATTTTTTCCCCCCAGTATACCTGCTAGTTTAGGTCAAAACCCATCTAAGTGCCAGAGATATAATGATATATGAAAAAAACTATCACTGCCTGCATGGTATGTTGACCCTTGACTAGAGTTGATCTGTGATCCCCAGTCTTGGCCTAGGCCTGAAATCTGACCACAGAGGCCCTATCTCTCTGCTCTTTAATGTGTAGGCAGCACCCCAGGAAACACAGGCTCTGGAGGCCAGTGTGGCTGTCTATAATGGGAAGTTCAGCCCTGCAGATGGTTATTCACAACTGGGAAGAAGAATATGAGACCAATGGTGTGAAAAATTTAGGACTAAAAAAGCGTTTTCACACCATTAGTCTCATCTAATTCTTCCCAATTGTGAATAGTTAGTAGTAGTGTTCATGTTTACTGTGATTTGTATGCTTATGCTTCTATTTGTTAAACATCGAATGGGGCTGGGTACACATTCATTGGGAACACACACTGGAATGGGAATCAGGATGTTGAGTCCTACCCATGTTCTTCTGCCAACTGTGCCCCTGATCATGCCAATTTACTTCTTCAGATCTCATCTGAAACGTCTCTAGATGTTTTCCAGATCAGTGCCTCTACAGAACTTTGAGGTGTAAACAGATGACCCAGGGATCTAAAATGCAGACTATGACAGTAGGTCTGGAGTGGGATATGAGAATCTACATTTCTAACAAGTTCTCAGCTGCTGCTGATCTGTGGACAATGCTTGGTGTAGAAAGATCCTTCCCATCTTTCATCCACTCTAGGTTACATGTCACCGAGGAAGAAAAATCTAGCTTTTGATATTGGAATGCAGGGAGAGTGGAGATAGGAAAGACAGGGAAAGCCTGGAGTGAGTGTGGTGGGGGTCAGAGGGGACACAACTATAAAGCAGGGAGCTTGGATGCTTGGATGGGGAAGAGCACAGAGCTCAGCCTGGAGAGGGCCAGAAACAAACTTCCCTTTTTTATTTGTGCTTTGGGATGAGCGTGAGCTCAGAGCATTTTCCCTTGTGTTGCTTTAAGCATTGGGAAAAGAAATAGCTCAATATTCCATTTGATTTAGGAATAGCGAGCTTTCTCCCCTGAGTTTGAAAGATGTCAACAGATAATTTTATAAAAGCGGTGATGAGATCGGTAAGTGGGTTACTCCATCAAAGGAACACTGTAGCTAGGTCTTATTTCTTGTTTCTTTGTGAACCAATTTGTTAGACTTAAGAAATCCACACTGATGAATAGTAAAATTTAATGTCACCCAGGGACAGCTATAAAGATAATGGACTGTCATTGCTGTGGGGAGAAAAACAGTGGTTTGTTTCATCCAGGGAAACAAGAATGAAAGAGGCAAACCTAATCAAGAATAGAGATAAGAATAAAAATTCAGGACTAAAAATTAGGTTGCAGCAATAAATAGTCTATTCTTCAAATACTTGCAGTGAATCCTGTTTGTGAGTGTTGTAAAGAGTTACAAGTTACAAGAAAATAGTTAGCAATAGTGTTCATGTTCACTGTGATAAAAAACTATATATTTGTATGTTTATGCTTCAATTTGTGAATACTATATAAATGACCAGTGTCATTATCTGTCAATATATAGGCACATTCAAAATGAATAATTTATGTGTTTCTCTCTCTCTGTCTTTTCTTTTTGCATTTTCAATGAATGGGATATTTGCCTTCTGTATCATCAAGAAGTATTTATTGAAAAACTGCTTTGGTAAGATGCTATGCCAGGACCTCAGAATATTTATATAGAGTACTTCTTTCCTACAACTGGAGTTCTCCTGACTATAACCCAGTACTTTTCAATTTTCTATGGATGTGGTTTCTATCAGAAAACAAATCTTTTTAATTCCACATAAAATGAGACATATGAGGAATTATAAGGCTTGATTTTTTTTTGAAATTCTTAGTTGAGTATGCCTCCAAAATACAATAAGAACTCCTCAGATTAATTTAACCCTGTGCATGTTTTATAGATACAGACAGCCAGATGTGGTAGGATTCATTTGTAATCCCAGTATATCAGGAGACTAAGGCAGGAGAATTGCATATTTGAGGTCAGTCTCAGCAACTTAGTGAGACCCTGTCTCAAAATTTAAAAAAAAAAAAAAAAAAAAGAAGGTCTGGGAATGTAATGAATCTCACTGGTAGAGAACTCCTGAATTCAATCCCCAGTACCACACACACAAATCTCCCTCCTGTAGATGTAGACTTCTAAGACCTTTTTGGATGTTAGTATAATGATGTAAGTTTTCAGTCGTCAAAATACACAACATATCATAGGCTAGAATTGAGCCAGCTTGCTCTACTGAATGGGCTTTAAGTAGAGCAAGAAGGTTCTGTATTTTGGAATAGGTTCAAGCATCTAGAGTGATTAGGGTGGGAAATCTGCAATATAATCTCCTTAATTTCCATGTATAAGATGAGTTGAACTTAGGCTTCACAGAGATAGGTCCTTTGTGTTATTTGTGGCTACCCAGAGAAGTGAATAGCAGCTAGAGAAAAATTATTTTTTATTTTAAAGAAGCAGCTCTGGGACTTTCTTTTTTCATCTATGGTATACAAACAAATAAATAATAAAAAAAAACTAGTCACGGATGGCTGTGATGGGATTTAACCCCTTAATGACTTGTGGGAATGCAGGAAGAATCCTGTTAAGCTGTCATGGGGTAGAAGCTGCACTGTGCCTCTGCTGGGAGCTGGTCATACCCTGCATTATGTCTTGGCAGTCACTCTTAATTAACTGTTTCCCCTCCACACTCCAACCTGCCTCCAGGTTTCCAAAAATTAGAAGTTTTTTTTCCCTGGATTTGCAATAAATAGCAGGCTTGTTAAGGGGAGGGAGGGAGGGGGGGAGAGAGAGAGAGAGAGAGAGAGGAGAGGAGAGGAGAGGAGAGATCTGGATTGAAATGTTGCTTTTGAAAAATGAAATCTTAAGTCATAATTCAACTTGCTCAGATATCTGGTGTTGCAATCATTCTGTACTTTTCACTTCATAAGAACAATATTTAAATTCAATATCGGCTTCAGCAAAAGTAAAACAAAGAGGTAAAATCTGTATATCAAGGCTCTCTATGACTTGTCAAGTGCCATTATGATCTCAAGTTGCACAGGACATTGTTTTAAATCACAAGAGATGATACCCACCATAGTTTTGGATGTTTATTATTCATTAGTATCAGATTAGTGGGCTGCTTTTTTTTTTTTTCCTCTTGTGGCTAAATGAGAGTCTCAGGAAGCTTTGGGTAAAGACAGCCTACAGATGAATGAAATAAAAGAGATGAAGAGAGAAAAAAGCCTAAACAGGTTTCAGCTTTTTCCTTACCTCTCAATCTATAATAAGCTTGAAGACTGGCTAAAATCTGTTTCATGGATTCCTGTGGACAGACATTAACCCCAGTTGGGAAAAATGCTGATCTTTTTGTTCGAAGTTTTGCCAAATCGAATATTCGTCTCATGGTTGACACTTTGTACATTTTTGCAGTATTTTCAGCTGTTTCGATTCTTGGGGCATTGTCTATGTCTTTAGTTTCAGAATTGTATAATCTAATGGAGATATCTGTAAGAGAAAGATTATTTCCTGGTGAATATATGCATTTATGTGTTTTATGTGACATACATGGACAAATGAATGAAATATGCTAAAAATCATAATGCTTTGGCTTATAAAATACCTACTTTGGTGCACCTGCCAACTATAATATTCCTAGGACAAGGTATTTTCAGAAATAAGAGAATAGCATAATGAGCTGATCAAGTATTTTTTTTTTTTTTATAAAAGCCAACATCTCAAATCATCTTGCCTTTAGGAACTGCCAAATATTGAAACCATTTCCCACACATCTCTCTGAAAATCATTCCTCACTTAGCACTCAAGACTCCCAAGAGATTCTTCTTTCGATAGACATTATAATTCAAGTGGGGAATGATGGATCATTGTGGTACCCAGAGGTATACTCTTAGGGAGGAAATGGAGTGCTTCTAAAAACCTAGGAGAAAAAAATACAACAAAATAAACTTCCTGCCGATTAGTGGCAGCCTAGGATTTCTAAATGACAGGGTGCAGAGTGTGGCAAACAGGTTGAAAATTATTTGGGGCAAGGATGAGTCTTAAAGGTACTTTACAGAGAAAGCTTGCTTTTTTATGAGGGTGGTGAGAAGAAGGATGAAGGGGAGGTCAGAAAGAGGATCTGGTGGCAAATGTAACTGCCTAAGCTATTTCATGGTGCAGGAACTGCTGTGTCTATTAAGGTTAGAACTAGATTTCATTTTTAACTTTTTGGACCCCTTATACTGAATAGCTTACATTCCTGAGCACTTTTTAATTTTAAATTCTTCCACATGTTTTATTTTGTACCATTCTCACAAAAGCTTTACTATTTACATAAATATTATTTTTCTCAGTGTATCATGTAGCAGGATACACAGGCTCACAGGAGGCAGAGCATGTTTACAGTATAATGAAGTCTCGATTCCTTCTCTGGCATTTAATTTCTTCCTTTTTACTAACTCTACCAATTAAGAAAGGAAGCTTCTATGGACAATGGCCATTCAGTCTGGCCCCTTGATACTCCAAAGCACCTGGTTTATGGAGATACATATTACCATTTTAACTAGGGGAGGCTCTTTAACACATCTTCTGAAATGTGATACAGATGAGACAATCAAGCAGAAATTCAAGCAGGTCAGCTGGAAAGCAATTCAAATGTTGTTACAAAGAGTAAAAGTCTCTCCTTCATTATGGGGGGTAGAGAGGCCTGGTGGGAACATGTATTCTCTGTCACTTTGAAGGATCTCAGAGTCTTGGGCAGTGCTATTTTTTTTTTTTTTTTTTTTTTTAGGCAAGAATCCCCAGGAAGAAAGGAAGTTTAGAGATTAATTGGCTCTATCAACCCCACACTAGACAAATAAATCATAATTCCTGGGTAGAATACAGGCATCAGCAATTTTTGAAGATCCTCAAGTAATTTCAATATGCAGACATGTTTGGCAACCACTGTTTTATGGATCCATAAGGATGCTTCCAGATGCTTCCAGCTGGAGTCAAGATAATCCATCTCAAAATGGCTTAACCCGGGAAGTTATTATCACACCCAAAGGGAAGCTGCAGGTAGGGAACACCTGGTGAAAACGGAGCTCTGGCTCTGGCATTCTGCACTTCCTTGGATTCTGCCCCTCAGGTGGTGACCTTATTCACAGGCGGTATTCCATCAAGTTCCTTTAATGGTGGCTAACAGCAACTGGGGCAATACTCTTGCCCTTGTTCATGCTGAAAGATAGCTTTTCTATTACATGTGTCTGACTTATGCCCCAAGAACAGCTGATGAGAGTATGTGATGCTGTTGGTTTGAGCTGAGCAATCGCAGGGCAGGGAACTGAGATTACTTGAACTGGTTCCTTGTTACTGTGGGGGCGGAGTCAGTTTTTCCTGAGTCAAATTGGTGGCATGGCAAAGTGAAAGGTGCCCATTCAGCATGAGGATAAAGTGCAAAAAGAGGACTAGGAACTGGGTCCCAGATGTTAGTGCCTGCTGCAGTCAGTAAGTGTAAATTTATGTTTATGCAGGTTAATAACCTTCTAAAATACGTTACAGATTACAATAGTGTTATAATAGTAAAAATTAACTTTTTGTTTGGTGACTGGCACAATGTGAGCAGTCAGATTTCTGAGATGTTTTGTAATACTAACCTGATCACAGTGTAATTTTCATTATAAATAATTGCATGTATTTGTTCTGTTCATTAAGACAAATTTTAAGAACTTTCTTCTCTCTCAATTTTCTATTCCTTCTTTGAAACTAATTATTCATTGTCTTGGTTTCGATACTTTCTCTTTATCAAATTTTGCCAAATAAATAAATATTTAAAAAAATTAACCTTTTGCCATTTGGAATAGAAGGAATGTGTATCAGATAAAATTTCATCCTATCTGATTTAACACAGGCCACACTTAGGAAAATTGCTCCCCATTTCTCCTGTCCTTATCCATTTTTCTCAGGATGCTAACAATATGAGGAGGAAGTTCTGTTGTTATGCTGATCCTGTTCTCCACTTTGTCACCTCACAATCTAATTTAGTCCATTTGTGTTGGTCCTCTTCTTACTTTTTTTTTTTTAAATGTTATGCTCTGTAGAACTTCCTGGATAATTTGGCTTGGGCAGAGCATATACTCCACCCTCTGGGGCTGTGGAGACAATGGTCCTGTTCTGGAATTTTCCCCAGGTGGATACCTGTAGACCTTAACACTTGGCTCATGTACAGGCTGACTCTGTAGTTCTATTTAATATCAGGCTTTAATTTCATCCTCCTATCAGGGTGGGGATGAGAAGATCACAGATTTGCCCCAGTATCCCCACAAGCTTCCGTGTGTCCCCCTTTCCCAGCTATGGTTAGTCTTTTCCTATCCTCCACATGTCAACGAGCTCACAATTAGTCTAGAGCAAGGTGAATTAAGGTAACATGTAAATTAATTTGCATTGGATATCCTTGTTCTCAACTGTTATCCTTTCACTCTTAAGTGTATCCTTGTTTAGAAAGTAAATTATATGGTCACCCAGTTTTAAGTATCTCCTTGCTGGAGGAAATCCAAATTGATCATTCTACAAGTGGCTCTCTCTCCTCCAGGAAGTGCCCTGTTCCATTTTTTAATATCTCCACTTAGCCAATTCTGTCTTTAGCTGAAAATTACCCTCCAGTAACTTCCACACATTATTCTTCCTAATTCTGCTCTTCAGTACAGCAAAGACCAAACTATAGGTACTTCCATAAACAGTTGATCATATATTCCAACCACTGTTCACCACCATACGTTAAACATTCTCCATCTTTCTTTGGTTTCTTCTGTCACATTGTTTTAGTCAGTTTTTTTGCTATTGTGATTAAAGACCAGACTGGAACAACTGTAGAGGAGGAAAAGTTTATTTGGGGGCTCATGGTTTCAGATGTTTCAATTTATAAATACTAGACTCTGTTCCTTAGGGGCTCGAGGTGATGCAGAACAACATGATGGAAGTGTATGATGGAGGGAAGTGGCTCACATGAAAATCAGAAACAAGAGAGACTCTGTTCACCAGATACAAAATATATGCCTCAAAGGCATGCCCCCAATGAACTACTTCCTCCAGCCCCACCTCACCTGCTTCCTGTCACCACTCAGTTAATCTCATCAGGGAGTGATTCACTGATTAGGTTAATGCTCTAACCTTAATCATTTCTCCTCCAAACCTCCTTGAGTCATCTCACACATGAGCTTTTGGGGGATACCTCATATCCAAACCATAACATACATTAATGTTAGATCTTCAGCTGATCTTATTCTCTATTACATAAAGCCAACCATGGGGCATTCCTTGCATTGACACTATAGCTTGGGCTAGGATCAGAATCTTTCATCAATGCTCCTACCTAATATCATCACTAAAGAAGGGGCAGGCAAGATCTTTGAGGTTACGGACTTAGGATTACCTAAGTCCAAGTCTGTTTGTAAGACAGGCCACACTGACAAAGTCTACTTAAAAATTTTTCAAGGATTTCAAATAAAATAAACAAAAAAGTTTATTTTATTTGAAGAAAAAAATAAAGAGGAAAAGAAGGAATTGAAACATGGTAAAAAGAGTTCATATTTATAGGAGCTAATAAAAACACTTGGGTAAGGCAATTAAATCAGATTAGATGCTATTCTTCAGAGTTACATAAGTGATAATAATATTGAACTGAACTTTAAAGATTTGTTGGGTGCATTTCCATGAGTTTGATATTTTTATCTTGAGAAAAGTATTTGGAAAAAATAGGTAAAATTTAGTAAGAGTTAATTGATAGTTGAAAGACCTGCTATAAAAGGGAATATATTTAATAGAAGCCTGAAAAATATTTTGAGGCAGAAAGTATTTCTCTAAGATGATGAAAAACTTGAGTCTAACATGAATGATGAATTGGCTGCTATCTACAACTCTCTGGTTGAAGTTTGAAGTTACAAAAAGAAGAGAAGGGCAAAGTAACTTCAGGAAAAAACAAATACACAAACCGTTTCCTAGAGTAAAAGAGTATGAGAAAAAATTACATATTTTATGTATTTGGAATAATAAGCAATTGTATTATTTGAAATAGTAGATTTTATACCAGCAAAATAACACTTAAACCTATTGTTTCGGAAAATAGTCATATTATTGAATGAAAATGTTGAAGACAAAATGAAAATTAATCAGAATGTTTAGAACTTCTAAGCAAAGATGAGGAAAAGGTATAATATTCATGGTGCTTAGTTTCTAAATTTAACTTCATTATGTTCATCATTTGTGAAAGCAGTAGTAGCAACACAAATCATATAATGTCACCAAATTATTTAAATTATTTTAATAGTACCAGTGATACACAGGGAGTTGACTCTCTATATATAACTTGGATGTTCTTGATCACCAAGTACATCCTGAGTTCCCATACATATAAAATGGGGAATAATTATAACCTCCCTGAGTGAGTCTCTGTGACATTAAAGGAATGACAACATGGGTAGTCCTTGACCTAACGTTGGGCAGAGGTTCAATAAGAACTCCTTTATCTGACAACCCATGCATTCCACTTGCAGGGTTGCTCATCTGGCATGACCTTTCATAAATGCTCCTCAGTCCTCAGACTTCCCTATGCTGGTGTCCTGAAGTCTTCTATGCTTCCACTGGCAGTGCTCATGTTTGTCCAGGCTTTCATACCAGAGGGTCCTTCTCTTCCATTTTTTTTGGGCTCCTACTTTTTTGCTAAAGACCAGGTGAAGTATTTTCTCTTTTAAGCTTGCTCAGATCCCCTGTGCAGAATTCATTCATATGTTTCCTCATGTTCCTCTAGTGTGGCTTATATTGGTATGGCATTTTCCGACTCACCAATGTTCTCAAACCCTTACTATGTTTCAGGCCCACTGTGGTATACAGTGGTAAGTTAGATGAACACATATCATGCAACTGATGTTGTAGTGCTTTTTTCTCCTGCTTTGAGTAATTTGTTGTAAATACGAATTTCCCCCTTTAGATTGCAAATGCCTTGAGGTTCTGTGTTGTCATCCCAGCCCTCTCTCCTCTCTTCACCTCAGTGCCTATTTAGTATGTAAAATGTTTTGTACACGACAGATATGAATATATATATATTAAGTGAATAAATGAAAAATGACTATAAAATATTAATGGGTTTTTAATGATATATGTATGAGTTAGATTTATTTTAAAAACCATTAGACCATGAAAAATAGCTTTATATGTCTGGCCCACTTACATTATTGCAATTTCCCTTTTAAATTTCTGCCTACTCTCCGGTATATAATATCAGAGGATTAGGACACAGATATATTAAATAAAGTTTAGTCAAAGAATTCTTTTGTGAATGAACATTGAAAGAACAGAAAGAA
Source organism: Marmota marmota marmota (assembly GCF_001458135.2). NCBI lineage: Eukaryota > Metazoa > Chordata > Mammalia > Rodentia > Sciuridae > Marmota > Marmota marmota. The sequence goes on along the minus strand of NW_025999842.1, from coordinate 1,118,460 downwards.
AATGGTTTATGTATTAAGTGCATATTGCTAACATAGTATTCCCAGACACTTTCAATACATCTATAAATAGACAAATAATCAAGGAAACCAATTAGAAGTGTGGGTTTCAGTGAGAAAGAACATCAGTGTTACCTAAACCTTAATAATGACAACCCTGAGTTTATTTGCCCCTCAATGGTTATATCCAACCCTTTGCCTAGTCCTCACCTGCATCCTTGTAGCTGAGCGTGGATGGAGAAAAATAAGCATTAGAATTTGCTTTAAATTTAAGATCTTAAGTAAACTCATACTCCCTTTCTGTAGTCTGTTCAATGTCCCACTCTCCTGGAGAACTAAACACAATTTTTCTCAGATTTCCTGTACCTTCTTGCTTATGTATACTTCCAGCTGATGAGTCCTTCACATTTTACTGAGAACAAGGTGAGCCAGAAGAGAACTTGCACATCTGCCCTCTGGCTGTACCAGTGGTCATGTACTTTGCTTCCCCTCTGTGGCTGATGAGGGGTGTGTGCTATAATCTAAGCTCCTTTACTTATGCATCCATCCTTGGTCAACTCTCAAGGAAATTCTTCCAGAAATTCTTGCACTTTCTTACATCATTACTTTTCCTCTTTGTACTGGATTATTCTTATATGTGCACAAACATGTTATTACTCTTCCTTCTATTATATTTTTATGTGGTGCTAAGGATCAAGCCCAGGGCCTCGCACGTTCGAGGCGAGTGTTCTACCCCTGAGCCACAACCCCAGCCCCTCTTCCTTCTGTTATAAAAGAAACAAAAAGCACCCTCTTGAAATTGCATTCTCTATAACCACTGATTTACTTTTCAATTCATATTTACATCAAAACTCCTTGAAAGATCCGTTTTTACCTCCTTATCCAGAACAAAGCAAGGGCCTACATAAGTGAGAATTCACCTGATATCACATGCGTAGCTAACAATACCCTTCCTTCTATTTCTCAATGTTTCCTTTTTAAAAATTATTTCAACATTTGTGATGTGTTCATAGAGCCTGGTGTGACACTTCACAAGAATGGGTTGCTATAACCGTGAGGGTTGGGAATAGATTAAAAGACCACCAGTGGCTGCCTGAAACCTTTAATAGTACCAAACCCTATTTACACTATGTTATTTCTATACATCAATGCACAAATTTAATACTCGCTAACTTTTCTAGTTTAACAGCAAATTTGCATGGATTTCTTTTTCTCTCTTTATAATTCCATGAACAGAAGATTTGTTTTTACACTAGATCTTAGCATCCTAGAAACCATTGAAGTTCACATTATTTTCCCCCAGAGTCACTGAAGAGTTTATTTTTTCCTTCCTATACACAGTTTGGCCTCCAGTCACAGAAGGATGACAAAGTTTCTATTTCAGATTTAACTTTGCCCATGAACTGGTCTCTTTCTTGGTTATATATTCAAGCTGATAACTGATACAGCATTTACCAACCTGTTTGGACCTCTCCTAAGCACTAGAGAAATATTTTTTAGTTTTCTATTAGAGGCTTACGATATAAGGTTACTGTACACTTTTAGTGACAACAGTATATAAGAGGAATAGGAGAATGGAGATTTCACAACAGCATTGCTAAGAAAGCAACAGCCATTGATACAAAGCACTTAGCAAACCCATTATGACTTCCTGGGGGAAAAAAGCCTCAGTGTCTTAATGAATGAAGTAATGGGAGTGAAGACAAAACTTACTGGAATTTCTACAGAACAGAAATCTCAATTTGAAGAACAGAACTCCATAGAGACAACAGGGATAACATTTCAGGATCAAATCAGTGACTGAAAGTTTTCAGAAAAAAATAATTTAATCTTGCATAAACTTTTCTAATCTTACTAAAAAGAATGAAGGGTTGTGGCCTTTATGCAAATGTTCCACTCATGTGTGGTCCAGGATATCCTGGTGTTCCCCCTACATTAGCAGATTCTCAATTATGCACCTGAAATTTTTTTCCAGATAGCAAAGGCAATTAAATATACATCATGCTTAACATACTTGAAAATGTATGAACACATTATGCAAAATTGCTGAACACCTTATTCAAGGCTGTTTCAGAAAGTTATATGGACTTTAAGCACTTTGTTTTCTGGATGATCAAGTAGAGAACATAGAAGTTTCTCCAAGTTGCTTTTCCATCTGTCCTCCTACATCCGATTCCCAATAAACTCACACAATGACAACCCTAGTCTGTGGCCTGAAAATCAAAATATGTTGGAATAAATGATGCAAAAAATGATAAAAGAAATTAAGAAAACTTCCAGTTACTTCCTTTAATAAATTATGAAGTAAGTAAACATTCACAACAGTCAGCCTGCAGGCCGATTATCAATGATGCATAGAGGAATGGCTACATCATTTCCCTCGCTGAAGCTTCTGAAAATTCTATGCCATTGCAGCCTTTCTTACCTTCAAAACTGGCATTTGTTCAATAACAGCACTCCCTACAGAGGATGCAAATCAGTATTCCCTTCTCTCAAAGAATTAGAAGAGTTGCATTAACTTTGTCTTCATTTCAAAAATCAGGCTTAGCCATTAACTTACCTGTGTCAGGAGGAAAGGGGTTAGAATGACAACCCATTACAAGAAATAAAAGGTTGCTAGCTCTTAATTTCTAGGTTTTATATATATATATATACACTTGTATTAAGCTTCACTTTTACCCCACTTACAAAAAAAAAAAAAAGAAAGAAAGAGAGAGAAGAAGAAGAAGAGGAACCAAATCCGAAGGTGAGATGCTGAGAAATTTGCAGAGGTACAAATCTGTTTATTGAGGAAACATGCAGCTTCATGAGTGGGCATTAACAAAACTGAAGACAAATGAAAATTAGAAAAAGAAAGGAGATTGCCTTTTTGTGTCTAGAGTAGATGGCCCTTTGAACAGGTGGAATTGCCAGCAATTCAGGTCTGGTCAATGTCAGGAGGTGGAGTGGCAGCAGTGTAGCAGAGCTGTGTCCTTAACTGTCCTCAAAGCAGAAGTGTGTGCTAATTCCCCATCCTCTTAGTAGGGACAAAGGGCAGGGCATATTGAGAAGAGGAGGTGTGTTCTCAATGTGGACTGGTCTCTCTGTGAGCTAAAGAAGGAGAGAAACATGTTGGAGGTACTTGTTACAGGGTGATAAGAAGATGAAGTAGCACGTGGGTATCTTCATTTAAGGCATTAAATCACTTGATGAGGTAGCTCATGGGCTGAAGTCGGTCTACTTACAACCAGCTGCCAGCTTTGGGGGTTCTGCACCTGCTTCAGAACCATACCTCTGGACATAGGGAATGCCTTTGCCTCTTAACTAAGGGGACACACAGCTTCAAGATATGCAGTTTGTGCCAGAAGTGGTGAGAAACTGCAGGATCAACATGTTGCTTCCTCACGGAGCCCTAAATTTAATTTAAAATTTTAGCAAAAAGTGTAACATGTAAAGGACCATAAAAAATTTTCCACATGAATACATAAGCTAACTCAATAAAATCTTCCATCACATTTGAGCCAGTCTTGAAAATAAGGAGAGTAGGATATTTTCATAAACTGTGATTAATCATAAAATGTATTGCTTTGAAAAGGGCTGAATGGAGTTTGATGAATGCTGCAGTAGAGCTTAAGTGAACAGGATAAGAAACTGGAATGGGAGCAAGTTGTGGCAAGTTGTTAGCTGGCAAAGCTGAGATCTCACACCTGGATGCCTGTTTTGTATTTGCTGGCTGGAAGAAACAAGTGCTTTCTCCAGCAACTGAGTTTGCTATCCCTTAAATAATCTGAACATCTTATAGCTGGAACATCAGCCCTATTAGGCCACTTCTAATCATCTCATTCTTACATTAACTTAAATCTTTTTTTATCACTTCTGCTTCCCAATTCTTAACCCATCACATGCATTTTTTGGTAACATCACTGTAAATTTCAGAATATGGAGTTGAAATAAGTATACTGGCTACTGGTAAGAGAACTGAATGGAATTCTATAAGTAAGTCGGAGATGTATGGATGATGAGGTACAATTGTACCTTACAGATGTATGGAACAAAATATTTTTCAGAGCACTTTTAAAGCCTAACTTGACTTAAAGATTAGAAACCAACAGTTTATGCCAGAAAGTATTAGGCAATTCATGAGCAGGAGGTAGATCCAACCCATGCTTTGTGAAGCTGATTTGGAAGTGGGTGGGGAAGACAAGTAGCAGGAATTCGCAGAGACCTACAGCAAGAACCTATAAAATAAATCTGCAAAAAATTCAGGAGGAAGCTGACTTTAAAAACTGGGGTGCAATGAGATAATAGTAGGTGTCCAGGAATGTTGGTTTACTTATGGGATGCATTAATAACTTGTGTCAAGTACCCACTTTCCTTCTGTTTCCATCAATGTTAGGGGGCTAGAACACAGGGTATTTTTCAGTCCATGATTGTTAGGGGTGCTGTGTATTTGAGGACATCAAAATCTTACCATATCTGAATTATTCATATCAAGATCAGCTCTAATTTAGCTCAGCATCTCTGTTTTCTGGAACTTGGTGCTGTTAATGATATTACTAACCCTGAAACACACTGTCCCTTGGTTTTAGTGCTCTCATATGAACTTAATCTTGGAGTATGATGCAGTTCTAAGTAGAGAATAGCATAGATAGTATTTATTGCAAATATTGCCACAAAAGCATGGCATTCTAAATACTCAGGGTGGACAGAACTGGAATAGAATAAAGAGAAACAGATGTATATCTTGGTAAATTTCTGATCTGTAGGACCTACTACAGTTCCTGCAGAAAAGCAAAGTTAACTTCATTTTGGGTTCCCGCATCTCTGGGGTTACACTGAAGGTGGCTCTGCCATGTTCTACACATGGACAAATATCTCTATATACTTCTGGTCTCTAACCTAAGAGGGAGATAATAATAATTCCAGCACTATAATTTTGATTTGCACTTTTGTATTGTATAGCTTTGTATTGTTTTAAAAATTAAATGAGAAAATGGATACGAAGAGCTTCGTGAAAGGCCTAGTACAATGTTAGTTGCTATGATTCTGTGCCACTTTTTCCTGAGGTTTAGGATTAAGCCTGAAAGGAACAGGGTTTCCTGATTTGTAAAATAAAAATATGGGGCACAGTCAAATTTAAATTTCAGATTAACAGTGAATAACTTTTTAGGAAAATGTGTCCTGTGCAATATTAGATGTGTATAGACCAAATGTTTTTGTTAAAAGACAGGGATTATCAGACTACATTTTTAAAAGTCCAACTGTATTTTGTTTTAAGAGACTCATATAAATCAAAAGATTCAAAGTAAAAGTATACAAAAAAGTCACAACATGCAAACACTAATCAAAATAAATCTAGTATGGTAACACTAGTATCAAATGAAGTCAGAGCATTGGTGGCAAATGTTAAATAACCAATGCTGGGGCATGAGGTGAGATTTGTGGTATTTGCCATTGTTCCTGTGTTAATACTTGCCATGACTAATTTTAAGCTACCAGTATGACATAAGTGAGTTGGGAAGACATGTTTTCAATTGGCTCTTTTGACTCATTACAGGTCATTTCCAGCATACCAGTGGACAAAGTTCATTATTAAACAGAAAACATTATAAAGATAAAGACAGACATGGCATAATGATGTAAGTATTTTAGAATGATGTAAAAAGTTAAAATTTTATGCCCTCAAGAATTTTATAAATATATAAAATAAAATATTTTAGATAATGAGGAAAATAAAATTCACATTAGGTACATTTTAAGATTTCTTGGTTATCAAAATAATAAATAAAAATCAGTAAGGGTAGAGATTTGAAAAACATGCTCAAACTTGACCTTTTAACATATATGGAGGAATATATCTCCAAACTATTAAATATACTTTTTTTTTTCAAACACAGAGAAAACAAACAAAAATAGAGTATATGCCTAACTAAAATGCAAATCTTGATTTTTAAAAAGAGTGATATCATGTACATTATGTTTTTAGACTAATGGGAAATCAGTGAGAAATTAGCTTTATGAACAAGGAAAATCCCCACATATTTAAAGAGTAAAAAGCCAAAAAAAAAAAAAAAAAAAAAAAAAGCCTTCTAAATAACCTATAAGCCAAGAAAAATCATGGTTATTATTACAACACTATTGTAATCTATAAGATATTTTATAAAGTGATAAAAATAAATAAAATACTTTCATCAAGTGATAAAAATAATATGTAATAAAACATGTAGTTTAAAATAAAGTGGTATCTAAACGTTAAATGATATGATTAAAATAACAAGTTTATAAAAGTAAAAAAGCTAAATATTAGTATGCATCCTTCTCAGGAGGTCAAAGAAAGCAAAATAAAACCAAGAAAATACAGAATAACCAAAATACAAAGAAAAAATGGAGTAGAGAATAAAAACAAAACGTAAAAGAGAATATCACATATATAATGAAAAGAAAAAGAACTTACACTTCTTTTACAAAGTCAAACAATTTTTCCTTTGAAAATACTAACAATGAAAATGAAAAAAATCGAATTCTGGGTTCGAGACGGGGGAAGGAAGCGGTCCATCTCGGTTCTCCACACCGGTCAGACCACAGAGGAGGCCAGCAGCCACCATGTTGGTAAACTGACGTCACCTCCCCTGTTTTCGACTGACCGCAGCTCATTCAGCCATAGAACAGGTAATTTCAGGCTGCAATTCGCCTGCGGCTTGCAGACAGATTGCTAGGGTTCAGCGCCTGGGTGCTTCTTAGAACCTGA
>NW_025999842.1:1013292-1108396 GCF_001458135.2 Marmota marmota marmota | reverse complement strand
GGAGGATGGGAAAGGCAGCGGAGCACAACAGACACTAGTATGGCAATTTGTAAATCAATGGATGTGTAACTGATGTGATTCTGCAATCTATGTATGGGGTGAAGGTGGGAGTTCATAACCCACTTGAATCAAAGTGTCGAATATGATATGTCAAGAAATTTGTAATGTTTTGAACAACCCACAATAAAAAATTAAAAAAGAAAAAAAGAAAAAAAAAAAAAAAGAAAATGAAAAAAATCTGAACAGGTAAGATTGAAGAAGTAAGGAACACAAAATGAACCAGTATCAGTATTACGAAAGGAAAACATTAAAGTTTTTACAAACTTGTATAAATATGAAAAAGATAGAAAGAGAATATGAATAATGTTTTGTCAATACATTTAAAAAATAATGAGAACTAACTGAAGAAGAGACAATGTAACTACATGTTGTGATCACCTTTAAGGAACTGAGTAAAGTTTCCACACACAGTAAAGTCTCACGGTTTAACAGAGACTTCTACCAAATGTTTAAGGAAAAGATAATTCCATTTTTATGAAAAATCTCATCATATTTGACAAAAGAAGAATGAGAAAAATATTCATGATCCAAGCTTTGTTGTGAAAGTAACAATTCTAAATAAATTATCAGCACATGAAATCTAGTGATATATAAGCAATGTAAGAGCAACTTGGATTTATTTCAGGATTGTGGGATTGTTTTAATAACTGAAAACCAATTACAGTAATCTATCAACATTAATGAATTAAAAGAGAAAATCATTTATATAATTAAGATTATATAAAGATGATTTTTTAATATAATCTTAATAGATATAGAAAAACCACAATAAACTTCTGTATCTATTCATGATTAAAAATTCTTAGCAAATTAAAATTGGAAAGGAACTTTTTTACTTGGAAAGAACATTCACAAGAACAAAACAATCATAAAAACTGAAATAAACACATTTAATGGTGAAATATTAAAAATAATCCCTTTGAAATTGGTAATCAGATAAGAATGCCTGTTAGAGTGATAACTACAGTTTCTACTAGGTGGCCTATGAAAGGTGTAAGAAAATATAAGGAAATAAAAGTTTCAAGAGCTGGAAAGAAAATCTACATACTCTTTGCAAATGGTATGACTTTTTAAAGTTAGAAAACCTCAAAATTGCTAGGGAATTTTCAGAATTAATAAGATTTTTTCAGCAAAGTTATTGAATACAAAACCAATATGAAAAAAACCAACCACATTTTTACATAGAAAATGTAATAATACCATTTCTATTATCACAGGTTGTATAAAGTATCCAGAGAGGGATAAGTCTAAGATATGGATTCGATTTATTAAAATAATTGTGCAACTTTATTGAAAGATATTATTACAAGGAGAGATCTTCCATTTTCTGGAATAGAGAAATTAAAAAAACAGGTATTGATTCTCCCCAAAGTGACCTATTCAACACAAGTCCAATCAAATCCCAAGTAGCAGCTTTGGACATTCTACAATGCACACACACTTCAAAACATTATGTTGCACACAGTAAAGCACACAGTTTTATCTTTTAATTTAAAAAATGAGTGAATTTTGACGAAGTGTTTTGTGGAAATTTGCAAGCTAATTTTAGAGTGTAATTTAGGAGAGTTTAGGTCAGATATAGCCTAAATGGTGTCACGGGAGGGTAACAAAGCAGGGAAACATGCTGTACAAGATATTAATATTATTATAAATTTGTAATAATTAAAGCAATCTGGTTTTGGCTCAGGGTAACAAAATGGAATGGATGGGCTGACATATTTATGACAGAAGGGCATGGTAGAGAAGAACTATCCAGGGAATGATACTCAATTGACTGTGTATACTAAAAGTTATTTCTTCACAGCAGACACATAGACACAAACACAAGATTAATTCCAAGGACTTAAATGTAAAGGGCAAACCTATACAACTTATATAAGATAATATGAGGAGTATTTTTTTGTGATTTTTGAAATAGGCAAGGATTTCTTAAGACAAAACAAGCAAACCAAACCAAACTCTGAAGTAAAAAATCCCTGTCCATGAAAGAATACTAGTAACAAAATAAGAAGATAAACTACATCTGGAAAGCAGTATGGAATGGAGGTTCCTTAGAAAACTTGGAATGAAACCACAATTTGCCCCACCTATCCCACTCCTTGGACTATATACAAAGGACTTAAAATTAGCATACTATAGTAAACCAGCCATATCAATGTTTATAACATCTCAATTCACAATAAGATAAACTGTGAAAGCAACCTAGATGCCCTTCAATAGATGAATGGATAAAGAAATTGTGGTATATATACACAATGGAATGTTACTCAGCATTAAAAGAGAATAAAATTATGGCATTTGCAGGTAAATGGATGGAGTTGGAGAATATCATGCTGGTAAGTAAGCCAATCCCCAAAAAACAAATGCCGAATGTTCTCTCTGATAAGTGGATGCTGATATATAGTGGGGAGGGAAGGCATGAGAAAAATGGAGGATCTTTGATTGGGAAAAGGGAATGGAGGGTGGGGATGGTGCATGGGGGCAGGAAAGATGGGAATGAGATGGACATCATTACCCTAGGTACATTTATGACTGCACATATGGTGTGACACTACATTGTGCACAACCATAGAAACATAAAGTTGTGCTGCAATTGTATACAATGAATCAAAGTGCATTCTGCTGTCATATATACCTAATTAAAATAAATAAATAAATTTATAAAGAAGATAAGCTACAGACTGGAAATGATATTTGAAAGACATGTAGCTGCAAAATATTTTTTAAAAATGCCTCTAAATCAATAAGAAAAGAAAGACATCCTAAACATTCTAGTAAAAAGTGGACTAAACACTTGCTTCTGTATTTTCTAGGAGAGGAAACATAATGGACCCAAAATATATGAAAATGCATTTAACCTCATTCGTTTAATTTATTTTACATCAATTTATAATGTAATAATATATTTAATTAGTAAATGCGCAATATTAATTAAAAACCTCAATGAGATAACATTTATAATATTTCATCCTCTAATATTATTTATCATAAAATAATATAATTTATTTATTAAAAAATAAAGTTAAGCAACACCAAGTATAGGTGAGGATTTGAAACAAATTGTTCTCCAAGTTCTTTCATATGGTTGAAAATATCAAGATTTCTATACTTTTTATGAATGAATAGTATCTCATTGTGTGTATATAACAAATTTTCTTCATTGATTCAACATTGAGGGACTCTTAGTTTGTTTCTATCTCGGCTATTGAATAGTGTTACAAAAAACATGGGAGTGTAGATATCACTTTGACATATTGGTTTTAGTTCCCTTAAATGTATACTCAATAGTAGAATTTATTCTGAAGGTGTTGGGGAGGCTTTTGATGTTCTTTTCTTTCCTTTTCTTTTTTTAAGCAGAAGTTGGTATATAGATAGCAAAGCTATGTGATATATTTATTTTAAAAAATCAGATTAAAACAAATCCCCTGGTGGTTCATAAAATGATGACCCACATATAGTATCTTTCCAGAAGGGTACTAATGTTTCTTCTTATTAAGAATAATATTATCCTGAATCATCTGGATAATTTTAGTAATTATTCCATCTTGGATTCCATCCTAGATCAATGAGATTAGAATCATCAAAGCTAGAACCTCAGCACTGGTGTTTTAATGAATGTCAAAATGGTTACATGAAACCTTTTAGTCTGGGAAATAAAGTCAACAGAAAAAGAGACTGGCAGGGGAAGGTCTAATGGGAATTGGTGGTGAGTGTAGTTAATATCATAAGTAGATAGAAATAACATTAGCAAAGACATGAAATTAATTTTCTCTGAAATACAAGAGAATGAGAAGAGTTTGGATAGATTCAGAGAAACTTTGAAGTAGAAAGGACAAGGGGAAGGAAGTCAAGTGACTCAGTCTTCTCAGTACATAGGAGGAGGTGATAGGACAATGGCAGTAGTGGTAGTCATCATATCCATTTTAAGAGTCAGCACGTTTTGAACTTTGTTGTACCAGATGCCTCACTAAAAGCTTTAGCTCTTTTGAGGCATTCACTGCTATTATTATTCCTATTTTATAGATGAGGAAACCATAAGAATGAGTGATGTACGAGGTTGAACAATTTGCCCAAATCACAGAGTGAGTGACAGAGTGTTCCAGGCAGAAGGTAGTTCTGTACAAGCCTGAGAGCTTTTGCTCTGAACTCTGCTGTTAATCACTGCTTCTGTGAAAGAGTGAAATCAGGTGGTAGACTCAGGTGAGAGGGAAGGTTTGGGAATCTCTTTAGGGGACTAAGTCAAGGAATCCAATGATGATGGAATTGCATATAGGACTCAGATAAGGTAATAGTGCATTGATTTTCTTCATGCAAGCACTCTATTTGGCACTCTAAAAATAGTTGGCAGCTCGGATCATAGAAAAAGTGAAAGGTAAGTTTTCCCAAGTAGAATTAACGAAATAGAAGGGAGAGGTCAAGGAGTAAGGTTCCTATCATACAAACAGAAAAGACCCCTGAGAATTGCACATGAGCTCATAATAGGTTCTAGGGTTAATGTGCAGCACACTGAGACCAGGATGGGCTGAAGAACTGGAGCAACTGCCTGAGGGATTGGATTATTCTGATGAGAATAGGATTAGATATAATAGAAGGAAGAAAGAGAAATCATTAAAAAGGAGTGTTTCAGAATTTGATATCTCCAGAGGCCAAACATGTTGTGAACTTCAGGTGAAATTTTAGTGTTTAGATGAGGATGTTCTTATTTTTTTGTTTTAGAAGTTTTTCCCACTGTTTCATAAAACATTCATTAGGCAAGTTACGGCCTGGAAATATGTGACACAATCTTAAGTAAATTACCACTAAACTGAGATTTTAATGATGGGCATTAAAAAACAAAACAAAACACCATGATTTGTGGAGTTCAAAATATCACATCTTTTTTCCTAATGAAGAGTAGAAGTCCTAAGACAGGTACTTCCATTTCCAAGGTAGAGCTGAAGGACATGACCAGGTATTCTGAGATATTCATGAAAAACAGATGTTAGAAATGGCCCCAAACTAACCATCATCTGGTGGTAGCAGAGGAAAGTTGGTTTTTTAAATAATAGGGAGGCTGAGGCAGGTGGATTGCAAGTTCAAAGCCAGTCTCAGCAACTTAGTGAACTAGGCCCTAAGTAACTCAGCGAGACCTGTCTCTAAATAAAATATAAAAAAGGGCTTGGGATGTGGCTCAGTGGTTAAACACCCCCGGGTTCAATTCCAAGTACCAAAAAAAAGTACTAAAATCATATTTCTTTCATTCGTAATATTATATTGGACTGATGTTAGACTAAGTAGACACAAGATAGAACCGGACACTGCTCAGTCCTCAGCTTTGGTTTTATCTCTCCTACCTTAAACAATACTTACCACTTTCTGCCTTATAAATGAGTGCTCATTTCCCAGATTAATAAAATTAGCTTGTGTATATATGTCAGTAATCAAAGAGAAACGTATTAAAGCAAATGGTTACTAACATTAACATGATTGCTGTGTACAAAACATTTTGATGAGGTCTGAACTGATCCGAGTACTATGGGTTAATAATAGTGCCATTGTGTTTCACAGTTCACCTTAATTAAATATGACTTTTGTTTATTTATTAATGCAGTAAAAATCTAAGATGGAAAAATTAGCCCTATACATGTTATTTTCTGAATAGAGTTAGTCTTTCTGAAGCAAAAACTTTTTCGTTAATTTTGAGGTTCTGACATATCTTTGCAAAATTCCTTTTGGTTTAGCTTTCTTTAACTTTTCTCCTGGGGGCTATTATGAAAATAGATACCAGCTGTGGTGAAAATCCTTAAGATGACTGAATAAAGAAAACTACGTTGGCATGAATTAAGATGGCTTTACAAAAGCACACAGAAAGACACCATTTCCTTGGGAATAACTGAATGTAAATGGGAACCTATTTATCTACTTAATACAATCACATGCTTAGAAGCAGCATTGCTGTTCTACAGCTTTTCGTATTCTTCCTACATTCACTGTGGCTGGAAGAGAGGCACAGCAGTGGGAGAACATTCTCAATAAATAATTATAGTGGTGCATGCTGCAGTTCCGAGCTTGACAGCAGCATTTCCATATTTGAATTCTCATTACCATGGCTATGCCACTCAACCTCATCAACTCATTGTAAGATGAGCTTTGGCATGCAGTTTGCCTTGGACCCAGAGCAAAGAGCACACCCTCCTCCTTTATTAAAATGGTTCCATCTGACTTGGTGCTCTTGTTTTGTGGGGCTGGAATCCTAGTCTTGGATGAAAAGATCTCAGACAGTGAGCTTAGGCTCCATGGTTGTTGAAAACTCTCCTTTGGGATGTTGAAACTCACATTTTGGTAAGAACTCACATTTCTTCCTTTCAAAATTCTGCTTTCTGTGATTCTAAAGCCTGTATGACTGTAGAACTGTCTTTCCGACCCTTAAGCAAAAAGTGGTAGTGTGGATAGAGACCTCAGGGATAAGGTAGTCTGATATTTCACAGTGCAGTAATGAGGTCAGCATTTTACTATGGTCATTAAAAAAAAAAATATATATATATATATATATAAATTATAATATAAACCTAGACACTATTGTAAAAAACAAACTTTGTTGTCTCAGGTGGATTATTTGAAAATAGCATAACAACTGTGAAAACGATTGTGGCACCAATGTACATAGGATTTGAGTTTCTAAAGATAATTAGCATGCAAATCCAGTTGATCGTTAAGGTGGTTGCACCCTCATGATTGACAGAAATGGCCAAGAAAGCAGTAGGTCACATCAGCCCTGTCTAATTAGCTTACACATACAATAGTCCTCTAATGTGATCAGTGGTACACGCACATGGGCCAAAAGGCAGCCACTATATAATTGAATAGTTTCAGGTGTATTGCCACAGTTTGTTCAGCATCCTTAATTTACTTGGCTTCAATTTTAAGAACATCTTTTCAGATATAATTGAGCAAAACAATCTGCCTTGGAACTTTTGAATTTTACTGTCCTGAGACTGTAGCTCAGACAAATTAGGTACAGGAGCTGCACAGTTAATGCTACTGCCGTTGGGCAGCTATCTCAGGTATACAAATGAAGCCATGTTCTTTGTTAATGGAGCAACAATGAGAGAAAATACCTTCCTGGACAATTTTATGAAATGAGAGCATTTCCCAATAGAACAGGATTAGTAAGAAGTGGAATATCTTCAAATGCAAATTTCTTGACATTCCCAGCCACTAAAATAATTATCCAACTTGGATGAACTAATAATAACTTTGTTAAAGGTTTCATTTGGTATAGCCAAATGTAATGCAAAAGGCACACACTAAGATAAACACCATTTCCATTTTTAGGACTTGCTAACAGTGGGTTTTCTCTTTTCTCTTTCTCCCACACATTGAATGTCACAAGAAATGAAATGAAATTATTTATATGAAAAAGAAACGTAAGAGCACAAAGCAGTGCCACATATATCACATGGAACTGGCATCCTTGTTATTTGTCCAAAATACAGGAGACTTGGTGTTGATGAAGTGAAATAGTGTTTTGAAAATTTGAAGTATCTTTTTTGATGCTGAAACAATTTTATTTAATGAATATTTTGAAATCAAATCCATTCCACCTATGGAAAAACTACATTCAGAATCTCCAAAGAAAACTGGCAAGTTTTTAAATCTCTTTTGTTTTTTGTGTCTAGCACAGTATTGGGTACATGGTAAGCATTCTTGAATCAAACTGGGAAAAATCACTGAAGGATGTTAGAAAACTTTTAGAAGCAATTTATCAATATGAATAAATGCCACAAAACTGTTTATATTGTTTTGATCTAATAATTTTATTTTAGTGAACTTATGTTAAGTTTTGATTACTGATATATATACCCAAAGCTATTTATTGTAATATTATTCATAAAAACAGAATAATTAGAAATAATTAGTTCTCTTTTGTTAAATATTTGGATAGAACAAATCTTGATATATCTATAGAAGGGAACAGTAGGCAGCCAATCAAATGATGTTTGTCAAAGCTAGAAAGCAATGTAGAAATTCATATAATCTAATAAAACTGTAAAAACCTGATATAAAATTGTGTGTGTGATAGAGCAACAATCATGTAGAAAAGAAGCATACCTAGAAAAGAAACTGAGGAAACGCTGAGGTCCCCGTGTAGATTATGTTTGGATGGAAATACTATGGGTGATTTAGAAAATATCTCTTTGATTTTTCAAATCTGTAATTTTTAAAAAAGAAACAATTGAGTTTATCTAAATACTCAATTATTATGCTTAGCACCTAGTTGTATTGAATTGAACCCTCATTTTTCTCCCCCAAACTATTTCCTATGTAAATATAATCATGATGTTTAATTAGTCACAAATAAGAAACCAGTATGCCTGAAGTACATAAACTCTGATTAAAGTAGACCTCACTAATTGAAATTAACAGATATTCACGATCTTAGATGCTTGTGTAATAAAAAGTCCAAAACTAATAACATGTTAGCACTTTTTATTATGCAATTAGAGCACATTTTTGATAGAAGTTGGCATAAAACAAATTGTAATTTTTTGATGAGTTTTTAAAATTTAAATTGTTATATGTGAAATTATGCTATTTGTAATTATGTATAATGGCCAATATATATGAAAATAGAAAAAAAATTAGTTAATATAATTAAACAAACATATAAAAAATTGCAAATCTTATTTGCCTGGTCAAGTTCATCAAACAGACAAATTGGTTTGCTTCATTAGTTTAATCTTAGGATACTGAAATATAGTCATTTGTTTTTAATCAAAATGTTTTCATAAATATTATAGAGGGGCTAGGGTTATAGTTCAGTGGTAGAGAGCCTGCCGAGCACATGTGAGGCACTAGGTTCAATACTCAGCACCACTTATAAATAAATAAATAAATAAATGAAGTTATTGTGTCCATCTAAAATTAAAAATGTATTAAAACAACAACAACAACAACAACAACAAAAACCCATTATATATAATTGATAATTGAAAAGAAAGGTAAATAAACTTTTGCTTCATCCCCTATCATTTATATGTAACAGAACATGAAGGAAATTTAATATGATCTTTTCCAGAAAAAATTTTCTCCCTCCAATGCAGATTAAGAGAAATTAAGTATAAAATAAGTATAAAATTAAGTATAAAATAACTGATAGAATCACAGTTATTTTTGACTTAATTTGCAATACATATTTAAAAATTTTTTTTCCATAGACATTTTAAAACCACTACTGTAATCAAAATGTTCATTGAGTGTTTTAATGTTATCCTTAAAAAAGAACCTAACATTGATTTCAAGCAGCTTAAAAAGATTATGTTGTAATGATAAGGGTTATTTTTTAAAAAATCAAGACTTTGACATGTTTTTTAAAAAATAAAACACATTATTTTTCTTATAAGCCTGTTTTGTGCCTTGGTTTCATTTCAAATTCAGTTAAAGCTTCACCACAAGAAGTTGTCTAGTTCTCTTCATATAACCTCAAAAACAACCAAGTTTCTAGGATTGCCATTATGAACACTGAAGATGAAACACACTTGGCTATTTTCTAAGGGGAAACAATTCATGATTTAATTGAGAGAAGTTAGGAAATGCATTTTGGTCTGATCATAAATGTCTTATAATTAATTTCAATTTTAGGTTTTGTATGTTGAGTTTAGGTGGATAAATGGGATTGATTTCACGGACCTATTAATGTTATTGATATTAATGATATGAATTTGCATTTTTTTATAATGGCAAAAAGGATGCATTAATCTCTCCTATTTTGTTAACACAAATCACATTTAAGATTGTGTAATAAACATTAAATCATCATTATCTATCCTTTCTAATAATCAATCAATCAACTAACCAACTAGTTAATCAATTATTATTCAGAACCTGCCTTCTATTCACCCTCTAAAATTTAGTAGTAACTTTGTTGTTTCTGAATATTCGCTTCTATAAATAGATTTTATAGATAAACAATTTTAAAAAGAAAAAAAATGTTTAAATAACTTACCTTTGTTTCCTTGAACTTGGAGAAAAATCCAAACAACAAAAATAGCCCTTTTAGTTTCCAAATACATTCTGGCTTTTGTGTATTGGTAATTCTGAAAATTACAGAACACCCCCAAATTTCATTAAAAGAAATAAAATGACAGAAGGATGAAAAAAAATAATTAAATGTTGGTGCCAGCTGAGTGAAAATAACCTTTTTGATTTATCTTTATGAGGGTGCTAATTTATGAAGAACATGCAGCAGTGTTTCTGGAATAATCCGCTGATCTTCCACTCAGGTGTAATCTCTGCTTATGAGCCAGCTGGAGGAAACTTTATCTCATTAACCTTTTGGAGGAGCATCTGTCAGCCCAGCTCTAGCATTTTAAACAAGTGTCCACAGGCAGACTTTTTTTTTTTTCCTAGTCACAGTGACACAGAGAGCTAGGAAAGTCCCTCCAAATATAGAAGAAGGCTAGCAGTTGGGGTCAGATGTTTTCCAAAATGACATGTCCAAGAATCATTCATAGAAGGAGCTTAATTGCTATCCCTGGAAGTATATGTTTATTCAATGTGTTATTATCTACAGATAGCAGAGCTGCTACCATCCTATGTTCTGCTTTGTAAATCACTTTCTATCTGGTATTACATACAGATGTTTTTTTTTGGTTAAATTCTGGTTTCATTTTTAAAATCTGTTCATGCACAGAGTTCAAGGAGTCCAATGTTTTTTAAATCATGAAAAATATGCCTGCCTTCTCTTCATTTCTCCATTCAAAGGAATTATTTTTAACTCTTTAAGCTAATTCTTCTAATCTTCTGATTTGTACTTCTAAACAGTACACTACTATTACTATTTTGGGGATATTCACTTTTAGGTATTATTAGATAAGGGAATTGAGAATATTTTCTGCCACAGTCTGGCTGGGCACAAATGCCGCAGTCTGGCTGGGCACACAATCACGAGCCACCACACAGCTTGTAGATTCAAACAGCAACTCTTTATTCCCGAACTCACACCAGCCGTCTACAAACACGTTCTGGGGAAATCCACGTTCTCTGCCCAAATCCACGTTCTCTCCCAAATTCACCTCCACTGAGAACTCAAGGGGAACTCAGGCAGCAGGATACGCCCTATTCCCAGCAGGAATAATCTTAAACCTGGAACGCCCTAAACCCGATTATCCTAAACCGGGAACACCCTAATCCGCCCTGGTCCTTGAGCAAGGTCACCTACATTCAATGTCACTGCAACATGGGGTACACTGGCAAGGAAATTGTCATACCTACTTGGCTAATGGCTCCCAGCAATTTTCCTTATACACGCCCTTTTTACTCAGCATAAGGACTCAATTGTCACATCATCCTTTCATCTTTCTCCCTCACTAACACTGTATTTTCACTTTATTGAATATTCAGTTTTGCATTATCATGACTGCATGCATGTTAGATATACCTGAACCATAAAGCATACTGCAATTACTAGTATGTATTGAGCTCTTGTGTTGTGGACAGACACTGTTTTTAGAGATTTCTATAGATTATCCATATATGTATCAATACAACATACAAGGTAAATGCTACTATTATCTCTGTTTTACATTTGAGGAAAATTAGGTGTATGTGACAGAGTCAGGGGTTGAACTCAAAAGAGTTTGGTTCAAGAGCCTACACTTAAAATTTTTTTAGTTGACATATAGTAATTGAATATTTTCTGGGGTACAGTGTTGGTATTTCAACACAAGTGTATGATATATAATGATCAGATCAGAATAGCTGGCATATTAATCACCTCAAAAATTATAAATTCTTTATGAGGGAACATTCAAAATCCTCTCTACTAGTTATTTTGAAATACACAATTAATTATTATCAACCATGGTCAACCTACCGTGTTATAAGATATTAGAAGTTATTCCTCCTGTCCATTTGCACTTCTGACTCTATTAACCATCCTTTCCCAGCACCTTTTCCTATCCCTGCCTCTTCTCAGCCTCTGGTAGCCACTATTCTACTCTGTATTTCTAAAAGATCTATTTTTGTAAGCTTCTACATACAAGTGATAACATGTAGTAATTGTCTTTCTGTGCCTGATTTGTTTCACTTAATGTAATGTCTTCCAGGCCATCCATATTGCTGTAAATGACAAGATTTCATCCTTTTATGAGGAATTTATACTATTTTTAAAAAATGTATTCTTTATTTTGATTAGGTATATATGTCAGCAGAATACATTTTGATTCAGTGTACACAATCACAGCACAACATTTTTCATTTCTCTGTACACGATGTAGCATCGCACCATATGTGCAGTCATACATGAACCTAGGGTAATAATGTCCATCTCATTCCACCATCTTTCCTGCCCCCATGCCTCCTCCCCTGAATTTATACTCTTAATCTGCCCCTGATGCCTTTTGCAATTTTCCCATATTAAAATTTTTTTCTTCATTTTCTAAATGAAAAACATTAAATTATTCCCACATATTATCTTACATGTGTAAATTTTCTCTTCATGTAGTTAAACACTGCAGATTGCCTTTCCTGGGGCTTTTTAACCCCCTCCTTTATGTATTGTTTAATTTCTTGTCATGGTTCTCAGCAGTCATCTGAGGAACTGCACTTCACAGTTATCCTGGGGCTTTTCCCACCTCTCTCTCGTGTTATTGAATCCTGCATGTTCTGTACTCTGTGTTGTCTTCTTTCTTAATCTCTTCTTTTAGCAGAGCACATGCTCTGGTGGATTACTGAAAATTCGTGGTAGATAAATTTGAACTTTCTTGTTTGAAAATGGTTTCCATCTACCCTTGTACTTGATTGATAGTTTCACTAGATAGAGAATTCTACGTTGGAAAGAGCATTCACTTTGAACACTGAAGATATTTATTATAGAAATTCCAGAATTTTCTTACTATTGTTTCCTTTCTCATTGTTTGTTGTGGCTTCACACTTAAAAAAATTTTCCTTTAATATTGTTTTCTTGGGGTATCCATAAGTAGCAGAGGGTAATGGATGTTTGGCTCTCATCTTTAAATTCAGATTATTTGGTAATGTTTAAAGAAAATTATTATCAAATTGGACTAGAATCATACATACAACAGTGGGTCTGAAAATGAGCAATGCATTACATGGAAGATAAATCTGTATTTAGATAACCATATCTAGGAAAATGATAATAAGAGTGCAATAAAACAGATGCATGCTTATATGTAAACATTTCTAATATGTATTTGAACAGGCTGGAAAGGCGGCAGGAGCTAGTGAAATGCTTCTCTTTTGGTTTGCTGTATAACCTTGTGTTATGCTTATGTTTCTAAGTCCGTTGTGAAATGTCAAGGTTTTATCTCTAGAAAAGAAGGCAACAATTTCAATTTATGAAAACAATTTCCACTTCATAGTCATCTTAGTGAAACATGTTACTTCAAGAAAACTGTGGTGTAGACTAACTTGTCCTTAAAAAATATCCTATATGGTAGATATGGATATAAGGATATTTAATTTATTTTAAAGTGACAAGTATTTAAAAGTTCTTGACAGCAGCATCATATGCATTTTCCCCATTGTTGATTAAAAACTTGGGTAAATAAAATGTAGATAATTGCTACTTAGGAAGCAAACAAGATTGATAAACACTCATTATTCTTTTTTTTTTTTTTTCTTTTTTTCAAGAGAGTGCAGCCCGGTGCGATCCTCATTATTCTTTAGATAATGCTTTCTGGGAACATCAGGTGTTTCTCTAAGTACTATTGTTTAATTATGGGTCATGGTGGTTAATCCAGAAATGCTTCTTCAAGCTGGTTGACTGTCAACAGTAGTTACATGTTCTTAATAAAGGAAGACTTTTCCTTTAATTTTGGCAGAATTTCAGTGATGCATTTAAAATGTACAAGGTAAGGTAAAAGGTTAGTATGTCTTTGTAGACACATTCCTTCATTTGAGATTAGAAGACATATAAATGAGATATGATTACCAAAATGTATAAGATAATATCATAAAGAAACAATTTCATTTTTTAGTTAAAATAGGTACAGTTTTTTGTTCCCCTTGAATACCCAAATCTCAATTATGTACTTTATATGCATAGCATCTTACCAGCACACTGATGAGTTAGGTCCTAATTTTATTTCCACTTCACAGAAAAGGAAACTGAGGTTCATAGATGGTAAATGTATTATCCAGCTTTGTAACTTGTAGAACTGAAGCAAGGTTTCCAACTAAGGCATTTTTAATTCCAAAGCCTGTGTTGTCTCTGCATTCCCTTTATAAGGCAAACAGGTGCCAAGAGAGTAACAAATAGTCACAGGACAAATTCGCAATGCTAAAGGAGAGGAGCTGTTGAAAACATGGGTCACGTTCCAAGTTCACTGTTTTGCTTTTCCCCTTCATACTGCATCTATTAATTTGGCAATAGGTGAGGTAACTAGGTAAGAAGCTAGAAAATTTCCACCTCTGGAACTGCATTGCTTTTTCTTTGGCAGAAGGACAACTATTCTTAGATTTTTAGCTTTTTATTTGCTCATATTGTTGATTTGTCTCTCCATTTCAGGCAGGTAAAGGGGATTCTTTAAGTATTTTCATCACCATCGATATGTGTGACTAATCAGGAATAGCTGAACCACTTCTAAAAGGAGCCAGTCTTAGGAGAGGCAGGTAGGCAGGGCCTTGAGTATTCTGTGATCTGGAAAGAATAGGATCTGTCACTTCTGAAAACAAAGCAAAACAGTGTCCTCAACTGTAGGTCCTGGTGTTTTGAATAAGTACTCTTCTTGTTAATACAAGATTTATTTGGTGTAGCTTAGAGAATTTTCCCTGTATTTTTACTCATATCTTGGGAAGCAGAGATACAATATACAGAAAGAAACACAAGGGCAATACCAATTGGAATGCCATCTAAGGTAGCCTTTCATCATCTGAATTTATGCTCCAGTTCCATCTTACTTTGGCTGTCAGCTAAAGACTACAGCATCCAACAAGAAAGGGATGCTTTTGGCATAAAGAGGAGAGGAGCAAAAGATACAGTCTGGCAAAACTGACTGCACTAGGACATGAATTCAGGGAGGTAGTTATAGGGTCACAGGATGACAGTTTTAATGAGGATGAGAATGATAACCACCCAGGAGGAAGACCCTATGTCCTCAACTACCCTCATTATTTTCTAAGAACTTTTTGCTGAATCCTTGTATGGGACGTCTTGAATAACCCCAGTTTTCTTGTGGAGTGTCAGCCTTCCTCCCAGACTCTTAATGTAGGGCTCTTGCCTGTCTTGCCTCCTTTCTCCTCTTAAAGATAAGAATACAGTGAATGCAGAATAAATTGACTTAGTTTCTCAGTAAAAATAATTAAAAGGTAAACACTAGAAAAGTAGATAAACAGTTAACTTTTTTATCTTAAAGGTGTCAAATGGCATATATTTTGGAATACAGCTTTTTCTAAAATAATTAGCCACATCTGCTAAGAGAATCAACCAGATATATTTGGTGTTGGTAAGTTACATACACTGCCTTTTGTGTGTGTGTTCAGAGGCCATAATAAATATTGTACATTCTAAAAGCACAGGGACTTTCTTTAGTGACTTGAATTTTATTGACATTAAAATTCAGTTTAGGGGCTGGGGATGTATAGTTTAGTGCTAGAGTGCTTGCCTAGCATGCAAGAGGCCCTGGGTTCAATTCCCAGTATCAAAACCCAACCAACTAAGCAAACAAAAACCAAAAAAAGGCAAGGGCTGAGGAAACACTGTTGGATCTGTTATAGGAAAGAATTCACAACCTTTCAGAGACAAGTTCAGTTGCATAGTGTGGAAGGAAGTCAGTTTATGGTTCATTACATAGTAATTGGATTGGGAAAATGGACAGCAAGTGAGACTTTTTTAAAAACTATAATCTACAAGTGAAAGATCAAAATTAGTTTGATAAGTCAATTGGGCCAAAGCACTTTAAAAATTGTTTAAAGGCAGGTCAGGAGAGGTGTGAGTTTATATCACAGTTGGATCCTATGGTAGGTAGGAAGAGAGAGAGAGAGAAAGAAAATCACCACCATATGCTTAATAAGCTTTTACCTTAAAAGGAAGTTTTCAAATTGCTTCATTTTTGTAGGACTCAAAGAAGTGCTATAGCATGAAGCCTAGAGGTATTACCCTGGGAGGGCTTACTGTACAAAAGTGATATGAAGTACTATGCCCAGGGAGATAAGGAAATGGAGTTATCAATTCAGGGTCTTTCAAAGCAATGCCAGCCCAAAGATGATAGGTAAAATACTTTAATCACAATAACAAACATTTTGAGTACCCACTAAAATGTTGGGAACTGATCTAAGCACTTTAGATGGTTGTCTTTCATATGTATATTAACCATATATTATCATGTTTCATATGAGGAAACTTGAGCTTAGACAGGCTTGGAAAGTTCTAACTACCTCACGGCTAATGAGTGGTTGAAGCCTGGTCTTTGATCACAAGCTAGAATTCCATGACCAGTAACTGTCAAGAAAGATGACGTTGAGCCTCAAAAGGAAGTTCAACAGTGACTGTTTTGTTTTACACAAGGTAATATCTGTAACTTACTTTAAAATGCTTTGGTGCATGAACAGATGTTTGTATGAATGTTTGTCTATATGAATTTGAGCTACATTGTAGGTTTCCTAACACTTTTGTCATCAATATAAAGTCTAAAAGAAGAAAGGCTGTGGTTGGCATTTAATCAAAAAGGCCACATTTCAGAAATGGCACTTTGGTCTTCCACAATTTTTAATTCCAATTTACGCTAGATTTTAAAACATCAGCATAATGAAAGATAAAGAAAAGGCTATTCATTGGTGAGATTATCAGCTTGTTACTTAGATAATGGATGATGGATATGGGCATTCATCAGTGAGATTAGTAACAATTAAAATTTGTGAATTGGTTACAATATTTTAGAAGTACTCCCTGTTCTGGCATGAGTCTAGTATGTCAGTGTTCACCCGTAGGATGAAGTTGGAAGCATGGTGTTGAACAATTCTCTTGTCCAGTTATCTCTTTGGAGGGTTTGGCAGACTAAATGATGGACATAAGGCTAACTGTGTTCTGTCTTCAGGATGTTCTCATGTTTGTCTCAGAAACAGCCTTTCACTCAAGGTATGGTGGAGAGATTTCATTCCTTTTCTGAAATTAAAAAGGGACTTAATTTGGCTTACTGAGCAGGCTATATGATCTAATTAGATTCTGCTTACTGCTTCTCATTCACTTTCAACTCTCAGTGTCCACCATAGTCTACTAGAATCAGCTTATTTATGTTTAGCCTGAGTGATGTCGGTCATTTCAACACATAACTTTGTGATTTTACTCTGTAAATTCACTTTCCCATTCTTACAAAGATCTATTCCTCCTGTTCTTTTACTACTTCCATTTTGATGGCTTTCTCCCCAGTTTCCAACTGTCTTCTCTCTAGTTTTCCTGAGAAGATACTTGTGGTCAGCTTTTAAGCTCTCCTCATTTTCCATCATCAACTTTAATCTGAGTTTAGTGTTTATCATGTTCATGGGTGATTTCCCCCCCATGGGTGTTTTTATACTCCACTGCATGAATATACATACACAGTCCAAGTATTCAAATGCTATATATAAATCATTTATTGTACGTGTCATTTTACAACATTCATCTTTGGCCAACATTATGTCTTGAGTTTTCTTTAAAAGTAATAATAATACTTGTTTATATTAATATCAAATCCTCTATAGTGTTTCATTGGGTAACTACTGTCCATATTATTTCTCTCGGGAATATCACACCAATTTTTATCCTCATCAATCATAAATAAGAAGTTACTTTTTTTTCCATATGAATGTCAACCCTTGAATTGTCAGACCTTTGAGCTTTGTCAAAATGACGATTTTGAAATGGTATCTCACTATGATTTTCATTTGCCTTTCCCTGTGATCTAGTAAGATAGACCACATTCGCATGTGTCTATTGGCCATTGGTGTTTCTTCTTTGAGGATTGCCTGTTTCTGTTGCCCACTTGTCTTAGCATTTTAAATGAGGAGCCCACCTTTTCCCCACTGCTTGGTGGTGCCACATCCATGTGATGTTATTTCCTGGATCTTTCTGTTGTCTTGTTGGTTTGATGGTGTATTTGAATAATCCTGCATCAAGACCACATAATCTTAACTGTAGTTTTATAATAAATTTTGGTGTACAGCAGAGCATCTTTCCTAGTATGTTTTTCAAAGTATTTGAAAAAAATTTCTAGCTTTTTGTAGTTCAATATAAATTTTAGGAATATTATTTCAAGATCATGGCAACTGTGGGGAAATTTTCACTAAATTTTGTTCAGATTTACAAACAAAATTGGGTAGGATTGGAACTTTAAATCTTGAGTCTTTTTTTATCCATAAATATGATACATACATAATTTCTATCTTGGTTTAAATAGGGTTCTTTCCTCAATATTTCATTGACTCTGGTTTGATTGTCTCTATTAAGACTTAACCTCAAATCATGAAATGTGATGGTCACTTCTCTGCTCTTTTCTTGCTGTATTGAATAACCTGAAGACGTTTTTTCCACCTACGTCTTGGTAGAGTTTCAGTTTAGATGCCTATTCCTTAAAATGTTTTAAAAACCATTACCTAATTTAAAGTAACCACATGGTAACATTTTAAAAATATCACTTTGTTGTAATTCTCTTCATAGCCCTTAATTCTATATAATATATTTTTTGCCACCCTCCTTGACTTCTACCCCTTTTCCTGTTGCTATCATGGTTTCTTTGTTCCCTTGGATATGCCAAACTATTTATTGTATCATGGACTTGGTACTTATTTTTTCTTTCTGTCTAGATCTCTCTAATCTTAAAGGTGTTTACATGGCTCTCTCATCATTTAAGTATTCACTCAACTATTACCCCCAAAGAGGACTTAGCCAATGACCCAGACTGTAGTTACTTTCCAGTTATCATGCCAGATCACTTTGTAGTATTACAAGTTTGGTTCTGATTGGACATTTTCCTGTTTATTTATGTGTTTGCTTGTTCATTGTTAATCTCTCCTTCACCCCCGCCCCACATATGCTACATAAGAGTAGTAATTTTGTTTTGTATATATTAATACACAAAATATCCCCTGGCACAAAGTGAGTGTTTAATAAATATTTGGCAAATAAATAAGTTACTCTACAGCCTGCAACTTATGAAATTAAACACCATTACTTGCAAATGGGCAGAAAAAAAGGATGTAGGTATCAGGTCTTACAAAATAAATCATTATAGTTAATATGTGGCCTTGATGAGCTAACAAATAATTGTTTATAAATAGTATTTGAGTGATTGAGATACAGACTATAATAGACATTGAACAATCTTGAATAAAACATAATATACACACATATATATATATATACATATAAGTTTTATATTCATATTTATAAAAAGAAGCAAGGAAATTAGAGGGGAACAAAATTAAGGTAAAAGTAGATTCAAAATTCATTTAAAGTGGTTGAAAAATTTATTTTTAGACATTTCAAAAGCTACTCCAAAAGGAAACCCTGATTAGTTAGTTGCACAATTCATGTTGTCCATGAGATAAAACCAGACAGTAAACTAGGGGAGTCCTGAATATTTTTGGAACGGAGCCCAGAAAGACTTCTCTTACAGGTTGTCATAAAATTGTCTTCATCAACAACATTTGAACAGCTAATCAGATGTGGAGTGTCATGGAGTTCTTTCCTATAATATTCTTTAATATATGTTAAGAACTTAATGCCCAACTGCGGCAGTCTGGCTGGGCACAATTCAGGAGCCACTTGTCAAACAGGAACGAACTTTATATTTAGAATGCATACAGCACCATGCAAGCTCTCCAGGAATTCCCCGAGAGCCCAACCACCACCTCTGGCCTTCCAGCTAGCACCTCAACCGGCACTCTTCCCGCTCTTGAGGCCGATTGGCTGGGTCGCGTGAGCGGAGCCAAAAGAGTCCCTCAATGAGCAGCTCCGTGGTCTGAAAGGGCAGGGAACCAGCCCAATGAGCGTCACCACAGAGGAGCCAATCAGCTGGAAGTTTGCTGGGGCGCTTCAGCTGCGGCTCTCAACACCCAACAAACAAGTAACTGGTATGAAATCAAGCAATCACATGGCCTTTTTTTTTTTTTTTCAATGATCTTGCTTAACAGAGTCTAGCAGGAAGGATGGATGGATAATCCTTCAGGCAACCCTCTGTGCCATTTTAACAAAGGATCATATGATAGGTATTGGGAAGAAGAAAATATGAAGTTATATTTCTTGACTACTACCTTCTGTGCAGCTATTTGTTACTGGATAATAGCAACTGATGTGCAATAACTATTGGTTGATCTGGAAATAAGGTTAACATCTTTTCATGAAACCCAAAGCAGCTAATGAAGATATATGCTTCACTACAGATCTGCTTTCAGAAGGTGAAAGGCCAGGGTTTCTCTTACAAAGCAGTCACAGTTTTGTTCTGTAACAAGAATGAATGGGTAACATGCCCCAGAGTTTTGCACCAACGGGCAGGCCTGTATGTTTGTAATCCTGTATCTGATAGGATGTGTTTTTAACTGGGAAATTGAAGCTGGGGAACAAGTCAGATGTCTCTTCACAAATTCAGATATAACTAGTTCCAGCTCTTATTAGGCCCACAAGAACCTGCACCCTGGTCCCCTCCTGGAGTTAGACCTTCCTTAGCAATATCAGTTGCTCCTTGTTTCTGCAGGTGCAGGGGTCTTTATCGTCTTCAAAGATTCCTTGGACATCACTTGTTCACATTGTTCTCTCTGGCTATTGTTGCCTTATATTGGTTTGTTTATTCATCCAACAAATGAATACTATATATTATGCTTCTCAGGGTATCACATCTCGGGGCACAACACAGATTGGTTAATTTTGATATTAGAAAACCAAGTTGTACTGTTGCTAAGGCAGATAGATCAACAAGTCTCTGGTGGACAGGTCAGAGCCAGAGATTTTGGTATATATTGTTAAAACCTCAGGATTCAATGAGGTTGCTGAGAAAGCAAGAAAAGTTTAGGTGGGTAGAATATTACTAAAGTCTCAGTTTTCTTTAAGCAACATCAGGTACCTGGCCTCTGTAATGAGACCCTGATTGATTTCTGCTTCTCCCTTCCTGCAGAGAGCCAATGCTTCTTGGACCCAGTAGCCCTTTTCCTACCTATAATAGGCCTCCAAAGTTCCTAGGAATTAGTCATCCTAGCTGTCTTTCTTGGTTAAAAACATTTAGTTGCTTTCTTGGATATTTTGTTGAATGTATTTGAGAAGGCATGAGCAGAGAGGACAAAATCAGGACTCCAAAGCTCTAGTTCAAGTCTGTTTTGTTATATGTGCATTCCCTGAGTTCCTTGTAGATTGATTCTCCATGATCTGTTCTCCATTAGGAATTTTCAAGTCCTACTAAGAAAGAAGACTCATCAGGGAGCCTCTCTGGCTCATGATTGTCCTGAGGTTTATTTATTTTTAACCTTTCCTCCTATTGTTTGATGAATGGTGAGAAAGTCATTAATAGTAAACTTAAAGCATTTCATTAAGGCCTGTAGTCCTGAGTCTACACTAACCCTCCTTCTGCTCTAACCTAGGGCACAGCTAGCTTTAAGAGAATGGTTTCTACTTTGCTGGTACCCAAAAGGATTGTGGGAGGCTGCTGTAACTTGAGCTTTGACCATGTGGTGGACACTGTTTGGTGTGTTTTCTCTGTCATTCAGTCTAGTTGTATTCCATGGGGATGTTTTCACTCTCTGGGAGCATTGTGGACATTTGCAAAGGTGTTTTTGTTGTCATGGTGATTTGGGAGTTTCAAGACTTCCTGCAAAGTAAGGAACAGTCCTAGTGAAGAATTGGCTCATATATACATCTCTGAAGTCCTGTGGCAGTTCCTATGGGTAAAATTCTGTTTTTATAAGTTGTTAAGCCTAGAACCTTCTTTTATTTTGCATGTAAGCAGAAATTAATTGTTGAATGGTTTTGAGATAGTAGTATTTCCAAGAGTGCATCTATCATATAGATTGAGGAAAGAGTATATTCATTTTGTTTGGAACCTTATCAACAACTTTTCTGTGTCCCTGCCCATACCTCATGACTTGTGATGGCTATAGCTTCTGCATTAATGGTAACTTATATGTGTGTGTGTCTGGATCCAGCAATTTATTGTATCTTCTAGAATAATCATGTCTCTTTTTTTGCCCATGAATACACATATTATTTTATTATCAACTGACTTTCTTTTATTCCGTTTTTTTCTTTCCAGAGCCGGGGATTGAACCCAGGGCCTTACACATACTAGGCAAGTACTCTACACTGAGCTATACCTCCAGCTCAAAGTAAAGGTGTGTTTTGTTTGTTTATGGTGTTGAGGATTGAACACTGAAGTGCTTTACCACTGAGCTATATCCCTAGCCCTTTTATTTTCTATTTTGACGCATGTTCTTGTTAAGTTGCTCAGGATGGCTTCAGACTTGCAATCCTCCTGTATCATCCTCCTGAGTTGCCGGAATAACAGGCATTGTGCCCTTCTTTTATTTCTTCCTTATAATACAGTTAAGATATTACATTAATTTTTTTAAAAGTATCTTGGTAGATAGTATTATCTATCAATTTCATTTCAGGATATTTAAGAGGAAGCAAATGAATATTTGTAATAGAATGTTTGATTAAGAACGACTTATGTATCTTCATGATAGCCCCATGATCTGGATGACTACAGTTTTTTCCATTTTAAGGTCAAGACACAAGTGACAACTTGCCCCAACCACATGCCTGCTAAGCCAGGAAGTTAGGGTTTGGACCTGACATTTTGGTTAAAAGAACTATAGTCTTAACTACTGTTTTTCTATTTCCATAGACCTGACATTTTGGTTATAAGAACTATAGTCTTAACTACTGTTTTTCTATTTCCAATTATAGGAGGCCAATAGAAACATCATGAAAAGAGAAGAATATTGGGATTTAGGGAGTAGACGTATGAAATTGTATATCCCTATAGAGATGCCAAGTAGAATGGCTTGTACCAGGAATGGCAAATGTGACTGAGAGTCTTGCTCGCTTCTGCATGTGTTGTAAATGAAAGTAAGAGTGTCTCCTGATGCTCATTCTCAATAAGTAACCAGAGTCAAGCTGAATGGCTGCCATGGATAGTTTCCTCAAGGATTTTATAATCTTTTCATTACCCCTAGAAAAAGAAAGATGAACAACCTACAGAGTATTAAACTTAAGCAGTGATTCTACAACACCCCTGGTGTAATCTATACTATTATTCAGTAGCACATTCAACATTCAAAAAAAATTTTTAAACTGATCTGTATTTATTACCCTTGAAAGCAGAAGGGTATTTGGATACTAACATTTAACTTTTATTAGGTATGTAGCATGACCCTATTCTATACTCTTGAGGTCAAAGAAATACTTGGACCAAATTCCTTCACACTTTCTCAAGTGTGTATTGAGAATCAGATCATCAAGTAGCCTTATTTTTATTCAGTCTATCAATACATTTTTCATATGTTAATATTAATATGCTGGATTTCTTCTTATTTGAAAATTCCTCTTAAACAAATTCCTGAATGTTGAAAGTCAAGACATGTTTTCATGTGTGAATGCATGCACTTTCAACAACTTATTTTTACTTATTTATTTTTACAGTGGGTCAAAATGCTCAGCATGGACTTTACCAATGAAGATTAGAAAAATCTGCCAATCTAGATTTATTTCACGTAGGCCTCATGTGCTATGCTTAACTTTTCATCTTCCCAGGGGATAAGATAGTGATGAGTGCAGTTCTAATGAGCTGGTATATTCTTCTTCAGCTACTGTTTTGACAGGTTGTTTGCATCTAGCTTGAAGAGACTCTTAGTGAGATTAAATAGACAAGACTCAGCTTCTAGAGAAGTTCATAAATAAGTATATTAAAACGTATCTGCTTGTTCTGTTTTAAGACAACCGCTCATGGCAGTTCTTGGTGTTTTTGTTGACAAATTGCTCTAAAATGACTTAGGCAGGAGGTAGCAGCATGCATATTTTAATTGGCTGCTCTTGCCTCCAAAACTTTATCAAAAACTTTTTGATGGATCATTACTGTGAACCCAACATTGGTATAATTCTTTTCTTCCCTATAATTCTTTGACTTTATATGCATATGAAAAAACACATGTATATCCACACATATGTTAAATGAAAACAATTCTATATATGTGTAGGATTTAAGAAGAGAAAAATGAGTGGATTTAAAATTGAGTCAGCATGGTAGTGACAACTTTATTTGGGATGTTTTTATTGTTTCCTTGTATGGAGAGCCAGGCCTTTCTATTTCTTGTTTATAATGTATTTGTTCAGGTGATGTATCCTGGTACCAGTCCAAGAGCTGGTGAAGGTTATTAACTTTTATGCATGAATGATAATCTAACATTTATTTTACTTAAAAATGGAATTCCTAAAACCCTGTTAAAGCCTGTCTCCAACTTACAAATAGCTTCTATCTTCTCTGATAATTCTTATATTGGCTATTTGGAACTGGGAAATCAATTATTTGGAGTAGTGTACAATTTGTTTTTCATAGGTCTAAGAACACTTATAATACATATCAGGGGTCAAATTTTTTTTTCTGTAAAAGGCCACATTGTATGTTTTTTAGGTTTTGCATATCATATTATCACAGCTATTCCTGTTGCCATAGATAATACATACAAATGAGTGAAGCTGTAGTCAATATATTTATTCAGTTCTAATTTATTTAGGGATATTGCAATTGAAATTTCATATAATAGTCATATGTCACAAAATATTACTCTTTATTTTTTCCAACTGTTTTAAATTGTAGCATTTCTAGCTCACTGACTACAAAAACAGGGGACAGATTGTATTTGACTTCTAAGCAGTAGCTGGTGGAGTCCTGTATGCAGGATATAATTGTATGCATGTTAAAATACTTGAGAAACTTGAGGATTCTGGAAGAAAAATTATTTAATATCCAATTGGAAGTGTCAGGGACACATCCATTGAAAATTGCTCTAAGGCAAGTTGGCAATGCACAATGAATAGCTTTCATGGGTAGGTGGGAAAAGGGGTCTCTTTCATTCCCACCATCCTACTCAGTAGGTAGATTATAGGAAAAGCAAGTCTCAGGTTCTTCGTGTATGTCCACATCGTACAGCAAGTGGCATGAACACACAGCTATGTAACTTGTTCTTACAATCACAATGGAGTCTCACTCTTCAGCACCCTAATGCCTTGTGAAATGTGTACTAGAAGAAGATAACATTATACAGTTAGGATTCAGATGACCCAGGGATCTGGTGAAAGGATTCTCTATTAATGGCAAAACCAAAAACATCAGAGAGCCTTAGGCCAAGAATGTTATTCCAAGGGAGTAAGCTGCAGGGTGACCAGAATTATACAAATATAATTGCTGAAGTTCTCATATGATAATTCTAGCCATTTTCCATGTCTTGAACACCTCTCATTTCACCAATAAAATAAAAATAAAAAGCCATTTCTAATATCTCTTATACTAATTAACCAACTTTCTCTCGTGCTGATAAAAAATTAAAATAATTTAAAATGTTATAGCAGCTGCCTTGGGAATATAAGCTTCTGATTAGTATCATTCAAATACTAACCAACCATCCACGGATTGAGCCTTAGGAACTATCAGATATAAGTTAATATTTTGGTGTAGATTAAAGCTTATATACATACACATCACAAGTTTGTGTACTCACATGTTTTAAAATAAATTATAGGAATTTGACATTCTGCCAGGAGACCAATTGGCAAGATTGGGAACTACTTCTCCCATTCCATTCTATCCACTGAGAAATGAGAAGAGGTACTTTTTCTGCACAAATTTGGTTTAGTTGTCCATTGGAATGGGCAAGGAAAGAGTTGGGGATGAACAAGGAGAGCATTTTTATGGAACTAGAGTTATGAAATCTTTGACAGGGGCCTTCTTGCACAAATCCATGGGGATATATGTTGGGCTTAGGCCAATTTCATAACCATTCCTTTTCGTTCTTAGACCTCTAAATGCCCACTCTTCTTACTGTTGCCTCAGACTATCATCTTCATCCAAAGCCTGGCTTTGTATGCTTCTCTCCATGGGATAGAACAGTTATACTACATTCTTTCTTTTTCTTTCAAGCTTTCTCCTGAAACATACTGAGGTCTGCAAAATATTTTTTAAAAGTTTTATAAAGTAATAAATAGACAGTAGATGCACATAACTATCAAAAGGATTGTTGCTAAATTCAAATCACAATTAAACTGACCCTAATAAAGAAATACCCACAAGGTAATTATTTTTCCTTTTCTACATTTGTTTTTCTGTAGTACAGCATTAATTAGAATATTACCAGACTATGACCCTTGTTAATTCTATTTGCTGTACTACTGCATATTTGCAATTTTGGTTTTAAAATCATGAGATGTGTAAAACATATCCAGATATAAAGTGGAATTCATAGACAATCTTGTCTCAGCTATGTTCTTTCTTACTTTCTCCAATTCCATGTTATTTTCAAGCAAATCTTATATGTTTTTTTATCTATAAATATTTTAGTTTGTACCTGTAGAAATATGAACTCACTTAAAAATAACCATAATTCCAATATTACACTAATAAAATTAATAATAAGTAATTAATATCATCAAATATTCAGCTACTGTTTATATTTCTTTTTTCTCCCACATTTTTATTAGTGCCTTCTAGTTATACATACTGATTTGTTGTTACATATTTTTACATGCACACAATACACAATATAAAAAAATAATTTGGTCGATATAACTCCCCAACCGTTCTCCCCTCTTTACCTCCTCCCACTCCTTAGTCCTTTTTCTACATTCACCTCTCTTTGATATGATTTCATGAGATCCACCCCAGTGTTTACATTTCTAATTGTGTTATAGGATCCACAAATTGCAACTGGTTTATATGTTATTTAATTATTTTAATCTATAACCTTTCTTCTTCTTTCTCTCTTCCTTACAATATACTAAGTGAAGATAGTTTTTGTTTTCATAAATTTCTCCAAATACAGGTTTTACTGATTCATACTTGATTTTGAGAATTCTGCTTTATTTCTTACTATATTTTAAATAAATATAATACATAGTATCTCAAAGATATTTTGGAAATGTAGAGAAGTAGAAAGAAGTTTTTTTTTTTGTTGTTTTGTTTTTCTTTCAGTCTTAGGATAATCCCCCTACTAGACTTCTTTAAATTGTTAACTAATGATCCTGGAGTCTCAAGAACAAAGCTGTGATTGGCAAAAATTAAACATTAAAAGAAATGAGAAAAAAAAGAAAAACAAACAAACAAGAACAAAGCTGTGGCCTTTCCATGTATCAACAAATAGCTTTCCTCCTCTCACCCCTTCATGAATGAAAACAGTGGTTCTTAACAATGATGTGTTCCCAAAGGCTATTCTGGAAATTTGGTGTGTTGTTGTTAAATGACTGAGTTGGAGGGACATGATGAACTCCATGAAGAATGGCCTTCATATTATGCTGCTTTCAATTGTTCTCCTTAAATTCACGTAAGTAAAAAAAAAAGTTGTAATTATCTGAGACTGCACTCAGTTCTGTTTTATGATTCATCACAAAGTACTTTTTACATGTTTCTACTACACACTGGATTTTCTAACAATACAACGACTGGCTTGTGCTGCCTGGCGTGTGATGTAGGTGATTTGCTCTGCCATGTTGTAAAGGGAGGGAAGATGGCACTCTTTTGTTTGTTTCCATTTCAGAAAAACACTAGCAGCATGGCCACGAGCATTATTTGGGTTGCCAACACAACCCAGCTGCCTGAGGGTGGTTTTTGGTTGTTGCTTCCACAGGGCTGCTGTGAGCACAAGCACAGGATCACTTCATCATGCCTTTCTATCTGTGCTCCCAGATCTAAATGTGAGGGTGCTACTATAGCCAGCACACACATTTATCTGGTGAAATACAAATTACTTTATTACAATTCTTAATGCCTACTTATAGGTAGGGAATCCTGTGCTTGGAATATGGATGGATATCTCCTAAGATTATGAATTGAAGGCTTGGTCCCCAGGATGGCACTAATGGGAAGTAATGGAACTTTGGAGAGGTGGAACCTAATAAGAGGTCCTTAGGTCACTGGGGATGTGCTCTTGAAGGAAACTGTGAAATCTTAAGCTCTCAGTTACTCTGTGCTACCTGGCTTGTGATGTAGGTAATTTGCTCTACCATGCTGTCCTGTACAATGTGCTGTCCTTGCCAGAGTAAAGGAGCTGCCCAGTCTTGGACTGGAAGCTCCCTAACTGTGCACCAAAATAAATCTTACTTTTTATAAATTGATCACCTCAGATATTTCATTAAGGTAACACAAAGCTGGCTAATACAGGATATTATGTTAATGATCTTGAAATTTTGTTCATGGCTATGTTATAGTATTCATAGATTTTATTTTAAGATTTATTTGTGGAATAAGATTTTTTGTTATTAAATGTGGGGTTGTTTCTGATGGTGAGCTCCCCACGTTTAGGTAAGTAGGGAAGATCAAGGCTGCTCAGATTGGTCAGGCACCACTACATAAGTGGAGCATTTTACCAGTAGAGTTTGCATAATAGCTTATACTTATCTAGTCTTTAATTAACATGCTAGAAAGTCTCCCTTATTCTAAATGCTTTACGTAAATTGACTTCTTTAATCCTCACAAGAGCTCCAGGAGGACAGTAGGAGCTATCACTTTTCCCATCTCATAAATAAGGAAACAGGGACCTGGAGGCAAAGCAGTTTACCCAGTGTCACACAGCTAAGTGTCATAGCTGAGATTCAAACTAAGGAAGTGGAGATATAAAGTCTGTTCTCTAATTCATTGATTTTGATTGCTTTTTTAAGAATGAAGCACAAAGGAAGAAAAATCAAGTGTGTCGGTAGAAAACACACAGTGGTGTCAGTTTTTTTTTTTTTTTTTTTGAGAGAGAGAGAGAGAGAGAGAGAGAGAGAGAGAGAGAGAAGAGAGAATCTTTTTTGTGTATGGACACAACACAATGACTTTATTATTATTTTTTTAATGTGGTGCTGAGAATCGAACTGGGGTCCCGCCTGTGCTAAGCAAGCACTCTACTACTGAGCCACAATCCCAGCCCCAGTGGTGTCAGTTTTAAAGGATATTGGTAAATTGGTACCTTGTAGAGGCTAGGTGAGCTGAGTGGGAAAGTGAACATTGAAAGTGCATTCTAGCTTCCCAATAGGGCATAATAAATTTTTGTTAATTTAATGTTATATATAGTTTTGGGGCCAAAATGACCTTAGAGTAGACATTTGTGGTGGAGAATCACTTGAATGGCTTCTTAGTGATGCTATAGCCAATAGGCCTCCTTTTCCATAGGGGCAGGTATCATGCATTCATCTAAGACCTCTTCTAAACAGAACTCAGTAATGACTAGAAATTAGATCACTATATATAGAAGGCCAAAGCCTTTAGTAGGAAAAAGAAGAATCACAGCCCTTATTCTCTGTGACACTATCTGGATAACACTAGCATGATGGACTGGGGAGCCTAGACATGTTGGCAGGAGATGATACTATATATGAAGGGGTCTTGCAAGAGGGAGTCTGGGCTGATGATTTCCCACATCTACAGGACCTTATGGGGACTAGAGAACAAAATTAGGGATGTGTCTCAAAGAAAGTAAAACAGTCATTTAGGCATCTATACAACAAAGGGGACTGTATCATCTGCTTTGTGAAATAGCACACCCAGACAGGAGAACTTAACAAGAAATCCATGATGGGAGGTGCCTAATTTTCCCAGTCAGAATTGATTGTTAATTAGACTACACCTGGTTCAATTTCCAACCAGATACTTTCTGACCAGTCATAGGTAAAGGAACAGAACAGAAAATTTTATATAAGTCAACAAAATCCATATTATATAATGAACTGTAAATATTCGTGTAAAGAGTTAACTACAAAGATTTACTCCAAGCTCTCCTGAACAAGGAGTTGATGGAACTGTTATTTAGGAACACTTCCAGAAATTGTCTTTGTCCTAGTCTTATTTGGAGTCCTCTTTGGCTTTTCCTTTGATCTTCTGCACTTCCCTTCACAAGTCTTGGGTCCCATGCCAACCTTGTCTGAGTGACTATTTCTCTTCTGGCTTCTGTCCCAATTGTATCTCTACAGTATTAGCTATTACAGAGAGGATGAACTCCAAGAGGCATTCATCCTTAATTTTCCTTTTGTATTCCATGCAGTTCTTGATGTCTTGATAAGCTTTAGTTGGGGTGTGATTTGGAGCAAATGCAAGATTTTGACATTTGGCCATGTCTTTGGGATTCTACTTCTCAGCCTCAGAAAAATGCAAATGATATGAGTGAGCATTCTCAATTGTTCTGGGGATGGTGTATGAACAAACATTCTAGATGCAAAAGAAAGACATTAATTTATTACATACAATAAATCCTTTTTTTGATAGGTCTTCACTTTTACATGCATGATACCTCTTTATTTTCACAAAATATTGCAAGGGAGAAAAATGTTAACTCTCCCTTTTTAAAAAGAGGAAACCAGATTTCCCTGGTTAGGCAGCTTGAAGTTATTTTTTTACACCTTAATTTCCTTACATGATTTGTCAGCATACCCTGTCAACTTCACCTCTGCAGTGTTTCTCAGTTTTATTGTTTCTCTCTGCAACTGCCCTGGAGTGACACCTCATTAACTCTCACTTGGAGACCTTAGCATCTGCCTGACTGCCATCTCAGCTCCTGTCTCTCTGTTTTCCTATTAATTCTGCCCTATGTCCAGAGATACTTTTCTCAAATACAAAACTCATCATGTCATTTTCCTGCCTTAAGCCTTACTTTCCACTCCAGCCCCTTTTGACCGTAGAATAAAATTTGGAAACTTAGCATGTGCTTCTGCACCTTCACCAGTCAGGTAACCTGCCATTCTAGTCTTTTTTTTTTTTTTTACATCATGTCTTTGAGCATCTTACACCACAGCTAAACCACACTTCCTACTGCTTCTAGAACAAATCTTATAATTTCCAGCCTCTATAGTCTCCTGCAGTTCTTTTGCCTGCTAGGTCTTCTTTCTACTTTATCATTTTTGCCAATCTACCCAGTACTTTAGAATTTGTGGACTCTAACTGAACCAGGTAATCAATCCTCTGCCCTCACAACCTCTCAATATTTATACTTTTCATGACATTTTTCATACCTTTCATTGAGGTCATTTGTGTGCTTTCCTATTGCTTCATTAGAACATTAATAGACTTCTACTCTTCAAAGTGACAAATGATGTCCTCTACCTTCAAACATCCCATAGCACCTAAGTCAGTTCTCTGCATACATTAGGTACCAACAGAAGTAGGTTGAGCATGTAGCATATTAATTTGAAATGAATATACATTTAGAAATGTTTAGGAAAAAACATCTGAGTATTCATACATCTGTTGTGTGGTTTTCAGTTTGGGGTTCCTATGAGTCTGTGAAGATGGCAAATACAGTCTTTGAATCATTTGCAGTATTATAATAAGCCCAATGGAAACTGTACCTTTGCCTGTAATGAGGTTTGAAGACTAACTACAACTTTATTTTTGTTTATAATTATATTATCTCTGCAACAATAGCTTTAATCTCTTAGCATAGGATTGTTTGGTATCAAGAAACAGAATATATACTCATTGAGTTTAAGGAACAGAAGAAATCTAATATGATGCCATAGCAGTATCTTGTACAAGCCTAAAGTAGGTAAGATGGTTTGGTCTTACAAAGGACTGAAGTCAGTGAAAAGGGACTCATCCAGACCAAATGCAGCTCTCATGAGTGATCTCTCCCTAGGGCCTCTGTGTCCTTCTTCTACTTCTGTCTTTCTCGGTTTCATCCACCTTTCTGGGTACTGAGCTCTGCTGGCGCATGGCTGTCATAACATCTATAGATTATTTAAAAACACCTCAGTGAAGACAGTATGTAGAGATGGTTATGAATATATATATATATATATATCTACATATATGTGTATGTATGCATATAGGGATGTGTGTGTGTGTGTGTGTGTGTGTGTGTGTGTGTGTGTGTGTGGGTATACACACATATATACATTAGTTAAGATTTAAAGTTCCCACTCAGAACTTCTCCAGAATGGTAGTTGGAAATATATATTGGTTTGTTAGCATCTGAAATAACTTAGCTAGAAATCCACACTCCAAAGACAGTTACTATAACTTTCAACCATATTTATCTCAGATGGTTTCTAGACACTTTTAAAATTAGCAATGGCTTTTTGTTGGTGAAATATGTTATGTTCAAGATGTGAGCCTGGTTAGAAATATGGTACTCACAACTCTTCTGTCATAGAGCAAGTGTAAGATTACATTTTTGCAGCAGTATTTTTTTTGTCATAGGACTTAGTTTGGTACTATTTATGAATTCTGTCATCCAGTTGCAATGAGAAGTTTAGTTGAATCCTGATGCTAAAATATTGTTGCCTCTGCCTTCAGTGAAATAAAATGATAGTTGTAAATGCTCAACTTATTTTTGGTCTGTTTGCAATAAGGATGTACCAGGGTTACTACAAAACTGGTCACATCTCAGTCTTTAGACCTGTAAGAATACAGGTCCCTAGATTCCAGATGATCAGAACCTTTTGGTCCTATATTTCCTGTTTCTCTGGAAAGAGCATTGATTGGCTCAGCTTGGATAAGGTGCCCTGGCAGTGGCCCAACCAGTTTCTAGGTTGTGTAGTAGTCAGCAGTGCCAAGCAATGCCTGCAGGCAGGAGATGTTGGTGAGCATCCTCTGAAAATGGATTCAAATGGGTGCTGAGTAAAGAGTAAATTTCATAGGTGTTGGTGGGAGTTGCCCCGGCTTCAAAGACTAACTTCCCCATCCCCCAAGAAGAACCATCCAATGGTGAGCCCTGCTGGCTCACATGATCCTTACCCACCAATCAGACTAGCCCTGCTGGCTCACATGATCCTTACCCACCAATCAGAAAGCACCCCTGCCAACTGTCAAACCCTTCAACCATTAAACTGTCATAACTGTCAAACCACCCCCGGCTCTATAAATATGCAGAGCTGTTCCTCAATAAACGGGCATTTTCTCTGACGATGAGCCTTGTTCGTTCTTTCAGGTGTGTTGACAAAGTAAGGACCTTGAGACCTCATTTTGATCTGACCCAAAGATATGTGTCTTTATGTAAGAAAGAATAAAATTCTTAAAAACTCAGCAGTTTTTTAGGTAGGTTAAATCTTATAGACAGTAAGGTTAATTGGTAAATAAGGGTCCTTGACATGCCATTACTTTTGATTTTAATGGTTTTATTAGTGGAGGGACTTTTAATTTGGAGGGGGGCTGATCTTTGGAAGAAGGAGGCGCTTTTGCAGAGGCAGGAAAATGGACCACTTATTCATGGGATGAGGAGGACAAGGATTAGAAGAGAGTGTACAACTTAGCTGACAGACTATTTTCATATTTATATCACAAGCTAGCTCTGCCTGCTTACAATGCAAACAACAAACAATACCCAATTAAAATTATTCTTCCTCCATGGAGAATGAGTCAGACATGGAGTGTGATTATGACAAGGCCATGGAACAGAACAAGTGTTTGTTGTGCAAAATTTGTTTTGACTAGACCAACAAGGCTGTTTCTATGGGCCATCTGCTGGGGTGTATATAGTTTGCTACTCAGAATCCTTGTTTAACCTGCATCTATAAAAATGGTGTTGCTAAGTAAATTAATAAGGTAAACAAGGAAAATGTTGTGCTGACTTAGAGTGAAGGCCTTCGGCTGAGACATTTGCATTGGAACAAAGGATGTACTAATTTCAAGTGTACTTCAGTTTAAGTGCTTCAGCTCCTCTTCCGGTGACATCAGTTTCACTCATTTTTCCTGGGATGTTTTGAAACTCAGTTTCTTTCAGAAATGTTCTCTTTCTCCAACTTTTCCTTAAGTGACAATGACCTTTTTTTCCCCTCCCCAGTTATGATTAATTTAAGAGCTTTACTCAAGCACCTTGAATCCAAATGTCAGCAAGTTTCAGGGAATCAATAGGGTAACCAATAGGGAAACAGGAGGAAAGGGAGTGGGCAAGGGTAGGAGGATGGGATGAGAAAGGAACTTGGCAAAGGGAGCTCAAAGTGGTCAATACAGAGGTGTGTGTGTGTGTGTGGGGGAATCCCACAGAACAAAAGTGGGATAAAGAAAAGCAAGAAGGAAGTGGGGTGGTGCTGAGAAGGAAGAGGAAGACAGAAGGAAGGGCAGACCTAGAAGAAGGACAGTGGCATGTAGGACATGTGAAATTTGTTGAAAAATGATTG
Source organism: Marmota marmota marmota (assembly GCF_001458135.2). Lineage (NCBI taxonomy): Eukaryota > Metazoa > Chordata > Mammalia > Rodentia > Sciuridae > Marmota > Marmota marmota. Next base: position 1,074,078 of record NW_025999842.1, on the reverse strand, counting down.
ACTTGTATTATTTATTAATCAGTTGGAGGTGAAGTCAAAATAAAATTGACAGTGAACTTGGAAGAAAAATCTTTCAGAATCGGCTCCCTCTCCTTTTCTACTGTAAGAACATAGGAAGCATCAGAATGGTATTGACAGATAGGTGATCTGCATACATGCTGCTATTTGCTCTGTCTTTCCCAGCTAATTGGGTTGGTTATCTCTACTTAGACCAAGGACCAAGCACTTTCTGCTTAGCCAGGCTCCCCGGGAGCAAGGTGATGAGTATTGGTTGATTTGGGATGTAAAGAAAATGATATGACCTCGGGCAAAGCATATAGGTTTAGGAGCAAATTCTTTCTCCTAATGTCTTTCCTTTATTTCCCCTGTTTCTTTTCTCTCTGTGGGTCTGCATCTTTGGCTCTGTCTTTCTCTTTGTGTGTGTTTCTCACACACATTCACACACTGGATACAGAGGGTTGCATTGGAAGAGAGGGATGTGCTTGGTAGGAGTAGGGAAGAACCCATAGCTCTACAACTTGTATATGTTATAAAAAAATCTCTCTTAGGCTGGAACAAGGACACAGCATATTCACTAGTCTTTGCCATATTCGTGCATTTTTTGATGGCTTTAACTTAAATACAAATGTTATTTTCCTTTAAAGTAACCATAATTAGAGAGTCAAAGGCAGGTATATATATATATATATATNGAGAAAAATTGTCCACACTTTTAACATATATATATATATATATATATATATATATATATATATATATATATGTTGTATATGGACACAATACCTTTATTTTATTTTTATGTGGTGTTGAGGATCAAACCCAGGGCCTCACATGTGCAAGGCAAGCACTCTACAGCTGAGCCACATCCCCAGCCCCTCAACGGCAGTTTTTATGCTATTTCCTCCCACTTTCCCCAGCCTGCCTTCAAATTTGAGGACTAGGCAGAGGGCAAATTCTCTTTGCCAATTGAGATTAATTTGCTGGTCGTGAGTTTTCCAGGGAAATAGTGCACTCAAAAAGGCCATTTGAAAGCAGGAAATTAATGACAATCTCTCCTATTTTCTTGGCAACTTTGAAAAACTCAACTGTTGAGCAGATTGGGGATGTATTAGTGACTCCCTTAAATTTTCCAGTATGTCTTGCACTCATCATGTTATACCTGGACTCTGGTATCCATTATGGTAATGGTGCTTATTTTCTCACCTCACTTTCTTGTCAAAGATTTTCCCTGAAGCTGATTTCATTATAATTTAAAAAATTCCATCTGTGTGTCTAAGAGTTTTTCTTCTCTTTTGAACTGATTTGTATCTGATTTCTTTCATGCCATTCTATTGAACCCCAGGTGCTGAAAGTAGCCACTGCACAGGTTCTGTTCAAAGTCTGCCCCCCACTCCACATTATTGCTTTGCAACTATTGGTAGAATTTGTCACTATTAACCTTGGGCTTTTGTTGCAGTGATTAAGCTCCTTTATTGGTTTATCCAGCATGACACCAGCATAATTTAAAGCACATCCTCATCCACATACTTCTCATTGCTCTAACCCCTGTATCTGCAGCACAGCCATCTCATAGCACCTTAGAGAGATGTCCTTGGGTCCTTTGTATTTGCACCTGTGTGTTTTTCTGCCTGTGGTATTCTTTATTTGTGTAATACATGCATCCCAGTGACCTGTGTACTATTTTGTTGGTCCTAGCCAATGCTCACAATGGCTCCAGATGTATTGTTTAATTGCTTTTTCAGCGATTAACATTTTTGGTAGCAATATCTTGGCAATGAAATGTAAGAAAAACTTGGCAGTTTTCTAGGTAACTATTTTATTCTGGTTTTCTTTGATTATGTCCTCTGAAAATTTCTCTTGCCTGCAGCCTTTTTTTTTTTAAAATAACTTTGCTTCCTTCTAATAATTACAACCATTCCCAAATCCTTTATTCTTCTTATTTTCCTACAAATTTCCAATGCATATAGATTTTAAGGAGATTTTAAACAATAAAAAGCACACACATTAGTTTTTGTTTTGTGTTTCTGCATTCTTTTCACTATTTGATATTAATAGTTAGATATTGTAGCCCAATAACTTACAGACTGATTTCTTCTCTGTTTTTTTTTTTCTAGCTTTACTGAGATATAATGGATAAATAACAGCCTACTTCTTTTCATGATTTCAACAAAGCAAAGTGAGTGCCATTGATATTTGTGGATGGATGACAATCCAGAGGCTATAATGTAGAAGTTGCATCATTATTCATTCACTCATCAATTTTTTTGGAATGCGTTTTATGTCCCTAGCATTTGTTGTAGATAATAAAAGCCACAGCATTTACAAAAAGGCTTCCCTGGTGATACAATTGCATTGCAGGAAGGCGAGGAGAGCTAACTAGCTGGGGACCATCACACCCAGTTTGTTAACATGAAAAAACTACTGGCATGTTTTGGTATCTGGGCATAGCTAAGACCACCTGCAAAATTTCTCTGTGGTCAGAAAAGAGTCTTTGTGACTTGGGGAAGTTGATAGATCAAGATGCCCAGAAGGGAAAGCAAAAGGGACTTTGCTGTCATGCTACCATCCTCCAAAAGATTTCTTTCAAAACATTTAATGGCAATATTGCAAAAAATGTCATAGTATTTGAACAGTAAGATACTTAGGAACTATAAAGAGGTTATGATATTTGTAAAGGGGAGTAGGACATACAATCTCAATTGGTTGAGATCTTCACCTTTTGGAAGACACAGTCTGAGGTTCTGTTGGTTAAGGAGGGGATGGTTTCTCATCATATTATGCTATGTGCTAGGATATGATGGTAAGCAGAATGCTTTGCCCTCATGAGCTTTACCTCACTTATAAAATGTAAAATGATAAAAGTCCATCACTGTTGAATATTTGAGAATAACAAATTAAATTTTAGAGACTATTAAATGACTTTTTGCCAAATCCAGTGATTTTTACTTAGGGATTTTTACTTAGATATCTTTCTTCTTCTTGAATAATTCTTGTGGTTCTTTTGCCTCACTCTTCTTCCTGCATTTGTTTCCTGATCCCAATTATTTTCCCAGTCACTGAATGTAAACCCTGTTTCAAGGTTTTGTACTAGCTCCTCAGCCTTTCTTTAAAAAGTTTTATCTGGACTCCACATCAATCACTAAATATTCTGGAGATAATTTACAAACAACAGCAAAACACTATTCTCTTTTCTTCCTTTAATTTCACTTCTTTTTGGAGTTGTTATAGGTGATTACCCTTATAGTTGGCTGTCTTGCAGATTTTCCCATCCCAGACAAAAAGGCAAGCATTTGTTAAGCAAGCCTTCAGAGAAAAACAAGTATACTTTATTCTCCTGTTCAAGAATCTGTCTTAGTTCTCTCTCACAACTTGAACTCCTGGTTCAATTTCTCCTTGAATCTGCCTCTTTCCTTCAATCTCTATCCTACTACATTGCCTTTGCTGTACCATACACACCCTGCAAGACTTGGCATGTGCCATGCAGCTCTGAATCTCTTGTATAAAAAATCTTCCTTATTCTCCATCTTAACACCGTATTCATGTAAGTTAACAAAGAAGACATCATGCCCTAACTCTTCCATGATGTTTCCCAGATTACTCTAGCCTCCCCCTCCAATACTTTTCAGTGGAAACTCTGGGGGCTTCTCTATTTCAGAGAATAAAAACATAAAGTAATGGATTAAAGGTCTTATACTGGTACAAAAATTGTGCCCTGGTTTTGAAATAGGCTACATGGTTTATTTTCCTCCTTATTTTGAGTCTTTTAGAGTAATTCAATAGTTGATGTTAGTTGACTCATCTTCTCTGTTATTATTTGTATTCTATTTGGAAGCTTCCAGTCAATTCTGCTGAATTAGGACTCCAGTAAATATATGGTTTTTATGATCTTGAAGCACTTGGGCAGGACTAGCTTTTAATTTCCAAGACCCAGTGTAGAATGAAAATGCGAGGCTGCTTGTTTGAAAATTATTTAAAAATTTGAGATATCAGGCTGGGGTTGTGGCTCAGTGGTAGAGCACATGCCTAGCATGTATGAGGCAGTGGGTTTGATCCTCAGCACCACATAAAAATAAATAAATAAAATAAAGGTATTATGTCCATCTACAACAAAAAGAAATTTCAACAGCAGAGCACTAAACCAAATTCAATGCTCTTCCAGATATAGGCCCTGGTGAGGCTACACAGGTTACATACCCTTGAGACTGGCTCTCCCCTAGGCATGAGGATATTTGAATAGTTTTTCCTTTATCGGTAGTGTTAATTTTTCCTTATGGTCAAAGGCTCCAAATAAATGCATACCTGAAGTATAACTACTTTATTGTGTTTCTAAAATAATAAATTTGAGCTGTTGAACAACCTCATGATATGAATGCTTAGTTGCTTAATTATCATTCTTTTTTTTCCACTTAGAAAAACTTCATTCTTTTTGTCTCCCACCCCCAGCTTTATTGAGATATGATTGGCAAATAAAAATTGTATTTATTTATGGATCATAACATTATATTTTGATAGACATGTGTTGTGAAATGATTACTGCAACAAGCTAATTACATATCCATCACTGCCCAATTATTGGTTTTTTTTTGAGGTGAGAACATTTAAAATCTATTCTCTATTTCAGGAATACAACATAATATTGTTAACTGTAGTCACCAATCATATTAGATCCCCAGAACTTAGTCATTCTGTTTAACTGAAACTTTGTACCTTATTACCAACATCTTCTGATATGAACACTTAAAACTCCATAGGTGATTGTGAGAAATCCTGATGACTTAGGGCACAGATCAATGGATAAAAGATTTGAAATTCCAATAGCATGTTCAGCCTTTCACACAATAAGGCAAAATAAATATTTCTGGAGGGGTAACAACTTGATTGCCTTCCTTGGCTTATTCTAGGGGCAGTGCCAACCTTGGAGATCTGTGAGCATGAGACTCTCATCTGAGAGAGAGATGAAGATTGGGCTGAGCCCGAAAAGTCTTGGGGGGCCTATTGTAGGCTTTTTGGACCCAAATTCCATATCAGAGTGTCCAGACAGTAGCACATGGAGTCAAAGGAGATTGTTCTCCAGATTTAGGGATTACTGATGCTTTTTCTTTACTTGGGACCAGTAACTCCTTTCTTCTTGCCCATCTCTCCCTTTTGGAATGGCGATATCTATTTTGTGCCTGTCCAACTGTTGTATTTTGAAAGTAGGTAACCTAAATTTCTTGGTCTCACAACTGGAGAAGAATTTTCCTCAGGAGAAATCATGTCTTGAGTGTTACCTATATTTAATAATTTAGATGTGACCCTAGACTTTGGAATTTTGCGTTGGTATCGGAATGAGTTAAGACTCTGGTACTATTGGAATGGAATGAATGTAGTTTGAAGGTGAGAAGGACATGATTTTGGGGGGCAGAGGAAGAATATTGTGGTTTGAATGTGTGTCCCGACCAGCAGGGCACATCAACAAGGGCAGCGAACCTAGATGGGGAGGAATGAAGGGACAAGAGACACGAAGGATGACAGCAAGACAGGAATTCTGATCAAGTTGCAAACTTTTATTGTTCACACAGGGGTATTTATATGCTGGGGATGGGGAAGCTCTCTTATCGGCAGTTGCTGGATGTCTGCACAAGGTGAGATAACCGCAGGATGTTTCAGGAAGATAGGTGGCCACAGGATGTCTCAGGGAGATAGATGGCTGCAGGGTGTCTCCCAGGCAGGATGTCTCCCAGGGGGCTGTTTCTTGTAAATGTCAGGCTATTCTTTGAAGGAGAACTTCCTTCTAGCCCCTGACAAATGTGCTCCCCAGAGTTCATATATGGGAAACTTAAACCCGGTACAGCAGTACTGAAAGATAGGACTTCTGAGAGGCTCTGCCCTTGTGTGTAGATTAATAATGTCATTGTGGGACTGGGTTAGTAATCAGGAGAATGGGTTTCTTATAAAGAAACTGTTCAGCCCCTTCTCTCTCTCCCTAGGCGAGGGTACTACTGCTGAGCCACAACCCCAGCCCTGTCTATTCCTTTTACATGCATTGTTTTGCCCTGTTGCCTTCCAGCATAAGAGGATATAGTAAGAAGGCCCTCCTCAGATGTAGACCCCTTGATTTTGGACTTCCTGGTCTCAGGTATTCTGTCACACCTGCACAAAATGAACCATGCTGGTTCAAGGTTCTGGGTCTTTGCTAGTCCTGGGCCCTGTACTGTGTCAACTTAGCTTGCTGTTGCAAATATGCCCACCTGAGCCTGAGTCCCTGAGATGACGATGTGCTCTTGTCTGAACATGGCCCAGACTATTGTCCATTCCTTCTTAAAGTACTTACTATTATTTTTAAGATTCCCAACAACTCATTGGCCCAGGAATTGGGGCATCTTTTCTGCCTTCCCATCTACTGGCCCAGTGGTAGGAAGTTATCCTTAAGTTTATGTTCTCTACCCTTTCTCTCCCAGAGGCCACATGTCTCAGAAATCCACAGAACTAGTGATAACCCTGTGGAAAGTGTCAACAAGCACAGAACTAGTGACAACCCTGTGGAAAGTGTTAACAAAAGAGGAACTTGCAGGGGCTCAAGGAGCAGGTTTAGACATCTTTGTCTTTGGACTTTTTCTACATAGGAAATTTAGGAGAGTCATTGGCCAATTAACCCTGCAGGGGAGTTGTCAAAGTAACCTCAAAGATAGTTCTGAAGGCATTGGAACAATGCTTATCTTATTTCCAGGAGTATTTGCAGGAGTATTCAGATCCTCTATGGGTAATTGCTCCTCTGAAATTCGTGGTTGTTGACTGTTGCCAATTATACTGAATGCCCCTTATCACAGACAGAGAAGGAAATATTTGTTTCCCTTAGGGAAGGATCTATGATTCAGTTTCTTAGGTCTAATGCTGGAGAACTTACAGCATCCACCAAAACTTTTTGAGGAAAGGTCATAATCATTGGAATATTTTTTACTACGGTTGACCTATTTCCAGAATATACTTGAGAAAATTGATTTTCCTCTGTTTAAGGAATAGATTACAAGTTTCTTCATGTTTTGATATAGTCAGCTTTCTTTCAATTATATAAATTCATCCTCATTTAAAATCTTCCCTAGTACAATGAAAGTTTCATGAAGGAATGAATTATATTTTTATATAATCTCACCATTGAATCTCTATCATCTATCACAATCCCTGATAAAAAGATATTCAATAAACATTCAATGAATGAATAAATTAGTGAATCATGACAACTCATACATGAGAATGGCAGGAAGGACAGGCCTACATACTGTAGGGAAGGAGAAAGCTCTTTGTAAATAGCTCAGTTCAATGAAAGGAAACACCAAGTTATATTTTACATTAGTCCATTTTCTGTTGTTAATAACAAATACTACAGAGTGGAAAAATTTTAATGAAAAGAGTTCTATTTTGGCTGATGTGCGGGGGGTTCATGGGTAAGGGGCTCATCAGATAATGACTTTCTTGCTGGTAAAGTCCCAAGGAGGGGCGGGCCATCAGATGGCAAGAGACACGGAGCACCTGTGTGGGTATATGTCCCTTCTGATCCCCTTTTCTCTTCTTATATAGTCACCAGGATTCAATCATGGACTTTACCCTAATTACCTTGTATAATCTTATCACCTCCTAGAGCCTGACCTCCACAGACCAAGGTTGGATTAAGTTTCCACCCTCTTAATATCTCACAATGGGGATTAAATTTCAACACATGAAGCCTTGGGGGATGCACTCAAGGTATCTAAACTAGAGCACACTTTGATACTGATATGGATCAGGGTCTTAAAGGAGAAGGGATTTTTTGAGGATGGTAAAATGTGGTCCTCAGGTTATGCTCTGTGCAGCCTCTTCAGGCTGAGCTCTGGGGTCCAATTAAACTTGAGAGAAAGCTAAAGGAACCATAAATAAAATATCAGCTGCCTCAACACCAGTAGCTTTTACAGTGACAGCGAATAGCACTGATGTCTCTGCAGGGATGGCAGATGGCACCCCTGTGACACAGCACAGTTAGTAGGTTAATATTGTCTGCTCTAAGATAGGTGGCACCTCAGGGTGTTACAGTGGTGACACTGCCTCAGGAAGCAAAGCAACATAGCTTCCTTCAATAACATGAATGGGACAGAGAACTCAAATTAAGAGGAGGTGGAGAATGCCATAGACAATGGAGTTGATGCCCCACCCTTTGCCATGAAATACTCACATGACAACACTGGAGACACTCAGCAATGTTTGTAGAGTATCTGAGGGGGAATAAGTGCCTGAAGATCAGCCTTGAAGGGAGAGAGGGAAATTGTGATTAGTTTTTAGTGGTTATTCTCCTTCTTGCCTATTACTCTTTCCCATGTATTAGTATGTCCTGGAAAATTTAAATTGATAAAAAAAAAGCAGATGAAGGCTGGAGTTTCTCCACTGGCGTTTTAACTCTGAGGGTTTACATCTCAGGGGTCCACAATGCCTTGAGATCAGGAAACCTAATTTGGTCCCTCGCTTGAGAAAAATATAACCTTTCATTGAAAAGAAAATCTATTTATCACAATTAGGTAAAGAAGTCTGTCTGCAAACTTCCCTTGTTTACCTAGAAAAAAACTGAACAGTTTTTTGGTCATATGCAAAACATACAAAATGTATACACATAGGGCAAATGTATAACATTGGGACTCCAGAATCTAGCAGAGAACCATTTATTCTAAATAACCTTTCCACAGTCTTAATTTCCCAATCTCTTTTCTGCTTGAATTCATTTGTGATGTTCATTTGGGTTCTAATACATAGAGGCTCTGTACTCCCCCACAATTGCGAATCTCATTCAGTTGATGTCCCCCACATCTGTACACTACCCACTTTTTACCTGAATGTAATTCCCTTACAAGTTTTCATTTTATAGTCCCAGTGTTTAGCTCCATGCACATCCAATCTCCTTCTCATCAACCTCTGTGTATTTTCAGCTTGCAAAGCTAGTGGGCTCCTCCCAGCTGCCCTTTTCCTCAGGTATTAGTTGAGAGAGTCAAAATTCTACACCCCCCCCCCCAAGAAATTGGTCAAGTACTCTGTATTCACCAGGCTTGTCAAGCCCTGTCAGAGCAGCAAATCAGAAACTGCAGACGCATCCAACTTTAAGTTACAAAAGGCATATAGCTGCACATTCCCTGATCCTGTCAGCTTTAAATCTTTCTGGAAATAAAGAAATAAAAAAAGAATTTTATTTTGAAATTTGGCAGGGCAAGGAAGTAAACACATTGGTGCTCTCCTGAAATTCCCTCCTTTGTGGCTCAAGGGGGCTAACATGCTCTGCCTACAAAGACCTAAATTTCAAAGAATAAATTAGTTTCTATTCAAGGTTTTCCTCTATGATTTTTTCCATCAGACAATGAGGCCAATAACTCGAGGGGATCAGTGTTATTAATTATTAATTGTTATAATGAAATTCTAGATCACTGGGTAAAAGTGATGGTTTCTCCCAGAATCCCAACATCCCATCCCTCAGTACTAACCATTTTAGCTTGTTTGATAGCATCCAGAATTCGAATGCTGTGGTGGGAGGTTCAGAAAGCTCAAAGAGGGAATGAAAGCTTTTTGTTGTGTTAGTCATCCCCTAAGTTTCCAGGAATAGGCTACCCCTTTCCTATAACTTCTTTTCATATGATACTTCTTAGTTTTTTACCTGATAAAAATTAAACAGATTCAGAGCCAGGTATGGTGGCACATGCCTGTCATTCCAGCTGCTTGGGAGGCTAATGCAGGAGAATTGCAAGGTCAAGGCCAGCCTGACTCAAAATTAAAAAGCAAAAAATTAAAAAAAGGCCTGAGATATAGCTCAGTGGCAGAGTGCCCCTGGATTCAATCCTCAGTATCACAAGAAAAAATAAATAAATAAACAGAAGAGGTGTGTGTGTGTGTGTGTGTGTGTGTGTGTGTGTGGTAAGGATCTGGAAAAAGAGGTGAGTTGTTAGACTCCTGAGAAGGGATGGGAAGGGATGAGTCCAAACATTCCTAGAACTGGACTGTGTTTTTCCTTCTAGTCATGTATTCTTCCAGCCCTGTGTACCGGTTGGTAAAGTTAGCTGCTGAGCACATTACTTTCAAATGTGTAAAGCTCAACATGCCAGAAGTTTATTTCACAGTCCCAAGTGGCTTGTCATGACCTGCAGGTTGTGCTGTTAACCCTATATATAGGGCCCCTACAAAAAATTATACAATTTTATAGGACACCTGTATAATTGCTCAATTTAAGTTTTTATAGGTATCCTATAGAATTTTATATATCCATATATCTTATATATGCAGTGTGATGGGACATATTGGGCTAAGCCATAGCTTGAGGACCCAGGCACATTTTAGAGAGGGGACCCATGTAAATGTAGATTAAAAAGCTCTCCAGATGATCCTGATGTTCAACCTTAGTGGCCTATCTGAAAAAAAAAATTACATGTCCAGGGAAGAGCATTATATGGGAGAGATCTTGAAACCCTTTTTTGAGTTTGAATTCTTGCAATAATAGTTATTCTAATTTACTTCTTCAATGTGGACTCCATAAGCAGAATACAAAGTACTTTCTTGTCTTCAAATATGCTAATCACCCACCTCCAACATTACATATACATCAGGATTCCAAACAGCTTCTCAGATCTTCACAACAACTTTTTCTAAGGGTGGTTCTGGTTTTATAATTTATCTTCTTGCCAGAGAAGCAGAGATGATTTAGATTTAAATGTTCCATAATTGATCACAGTTTTAGTATTCTGCTTCACCTTTGTAGGAATGGTTATACTTTTTATAGCTTTTTCTGACTTATCACTGACATTTGATTTTACAAAAAATTGTTCATGGATTGGATTATATGCTCTTCACATGTATCAAAAGATATTTCAGATTCTTTCAGAGAGTTTTTATTGCAAAAATAGTTACAGAGTCAAATCAGGCAGAAATAACCTCCATGAGGAAAAATTCTTACTTTAAATGTAGCATATCAGGGCTTTTCTTTGCCTTATTATTTTAAACTTGTTTCTGAATAATTTTAGATAAAATGTGCATAAGAATTTCTTCAAATAGGATTTTCTGTGCTAATGACATGGGCTGTCTTCCACACTTAGCAGCAATCTCAAGAAGTAACTTAAGTTTTCTGAAAGAATATCTAAATATTAAGTATTTCAAATGAAATTCATATTTTTCTTTGATGTACATTACACTTTATATTTTTACAGTTTTATGCAACAGGTATTTTATTTGATTAACTGGGGTCTGTTTGTGATTAATATTTTATCAAACTCTGAGATTCAACACTGTTCAAAATCATTTTGTGTCTGTTAAAGTTCCATAATTGTAAAGGTAGTAACTTCAGTTTTCAAAAATCTTTTAGGCCACTGCCATTCCATCCATATCTTATGGAGTAATATTCAGTTAAGGATAATTTGAGACATTTGACCTTCTTTAGAGCTTGAAAAAAAATCTTGCTACCCACTTGTGTATACTCCTGTTCAGATCTACAATTGGTCAAAACAATATATCAGACCCAGCAATGGCCCTTGTAAAGTAGCATCCTTGTTATATACATCACAGCTTTCCAAACTAAGGGATTTTCTTTGAATCAACATCATAGAATACTGACATTTTTAGAAGCATCAGTTTTAATGGGTCAATTCATCTAATATCAACTCTTTTCAAAAGCTGGTTGGGATAATTGATCTTTGAGAGGGTTAGGATGGGGTAAGTTAGGCAGTCTTCCTATAAGCTTCTTAGAACTTTATTTAATAACCAAATTATTAGAATGTTACATACCTACATCATATCATTATGTTTTGCCCTTCATTTGAATTTCTTTAAAAAACTATAACTGTTCATCCTCAGCCTTCACAACTGCCTAATATAAAGAATACCATATGTGTAAATTCTTTTCAATAGTTTTATTAAGTAGCTTTTGAAAACATGTGAATTACTCTAAGACGTGGCTGCTATCAAATTTAGTCTTATGAAATTTTCTAGGAATATTGAATATTGGATATTTCTTGAAGATTTCCTTAGGTAAAGCCTTCATAATTATATTATTTCCCTCTTTTTGCATTTCCCCATTTTTGATTTTCTATTTTTTGCTGCTGTGTTATTTGTTGATAAATTCAAACACCAAATTTGGTATTTTTTGTTTGTTTTTAGGTTATTTATTACTCATTAATTCAGCAAGCACTTTTTGAAGACCTACTGTGTTCCTAGAACAGTTTTAGGCTTAGAGGTGTGGTGGTTAGAGAACTGAACGAAAAGGTATTCTTTGTGTCTTAAATATGTAAAGTTTGCAATATTTTATTGTGAGCTGTCCCAAAATATTTTGGAAGGATTTAAATGTAAACCTGGAGTCATCTTTACCTGCTATTTTGATGCCTCCGGCTCTGCCCTTTCCTGCAAAATAATTCTCCATTTGTATCTCAGAGTCCACAATGGTTGCTTCTGGCATGTTCTCTCAGGCGCTTGTGTCACATGTTAATCTTTCTCCTCTGGCTTTCTTGAAGATTGGTCTTCAGAGCTCTTGCAGTGTCTCATTGCTGCTGCTCTTCCTTCCTCTGCTCCTCTTGATTCCTGTTCCTGTCTGCACTTTCCAAACTATCCTGCACCATGACCACCTTTGGCCAACATGGGTGGGATTGCGTTCCCTTTCTTCCCAGCCCCCATTTCATTCTATCATGATAAAGCTCGAAAGGACAGTGTACCTAACGTTGTATAGAGACTTTTCTACGTGAGCTACCTCTTCCATTTTCATTTGTAGCTTACTCTTTGGGACTCAAGTCCTTGCTTCTGGCCATGCACATCCCCTACAGTTTGTAGTCCTTCCTAGGTTGGTATTTTATGTAGATGTACTCACTGTACACTGTTCACTAAATTTGTTGAATGAGTATAAGCTGATATGGGTTTTTAGAACTTTTCCTTTGCTGTTGCCAAAAGTCTTTCTATTAGCCTTATTCTCATTGGTCAGCACTTCAAATGGTTAGTATGGTGACATTTTTCCATCACAGTTACTGAAGCTATAGTGGAAAATTATAGTTAATGGCTTAGTGACTCACAGAGAAGAGCTCATGATTATCTTTCCAAAGCCCTTATTCATTTTCTTTTGCTGGATCAGGAAGGCAACTCTTGATTATTATTGATGAATTTTTGCTGAATATATGCTGTACTCTCTGGTAATTATCATGAGAGCAAAAGAAAAGGTAGTTAATATGCTCTGTTTCTAATACATGGTCAATAAAACAATTAAATTACTTTCAAGTGAATTGAGAAGACTTGTCATGTTAGCATTTTGGTTCAGGGAATTTAGCATTACCTCAGGGAAGAGAGAAAAAAATCGACTAATATAAGCAATGAAGGAAAGAAACTTGTTTTATAGAAAGAGATAGAAGTGTTTAAAACCATCTTTTAGTTATCTCTTTGGTTATCCACTTGGTACTTTTTGACCTGCTGTAAGCATTGTCCTGAATTATTTATTAGTTTAATGTCAGAAGTGCACCTAGACTTTGAATTCTGTAGCCAGATCAGGATACTATGCTGATGATGAGGAGAGGAATAAGTTCAGAAGTGGATTTGACTTAAGACATGTGAGAAATCACCATGAAATATGCTTAAGAACTAATTTAGTTATAGCATGTAGCTATTCTTTACAAGATTCTTAAGAACAGCTTATTTTTGGAAATACCAAAGGGACCTTTATCAGTCAGGATTAGTATGGTCACTTTCAGTATCAGGTGGGATTTTTAAAATAGAAACTAAATGTCCATAATAGTTGGGGGGATGAGAAGTGAAGCTCCATCTGCAAGGGAGAATTAGAGGAGACCAACCAATCTGCCTGATGTCCCAGAGTAAGTGGACAAGTTGGAATCTGCAGAGAAATCTGCAAAGATAAGCACATCCAGCTGCTGAAGTGGGACAGGGAAGGGGCATCTCAGAGAGTGGGCCATAGGAAGTGGCTGTCTGTACAATGACACCTCATGCAGTCAGACATTAGGTAGCCAGAACCCAAAATTGAGAAAACAAGCTGGATGTAGAGTGGTAAGGAGTTGAGGCACAGGAGACACTTCTATGTCTGTTCTTAACTGTCTCTTACCACAGAGACTTCTGAAAATAATAATAGCTCCTTTTCACATCTGCCTTTTAATGTGCAAATTCCTTTTTGACCAACTCTAACTCAGAAGTATAGACAGATGAAAACACTGGGAAATGTGATTTCACCTTATCCAAATAGATATATCAGGATCCAGCAAATTATGTCAATTTTTAAAGATAACCTCAGCTCTGTCCAGAGGATGGAGCGCAGTGGAAAGAGCTTTGGTTTTAATTTTGACTATATTATAAGATCCGCAAAGGCATGACCACATACACTTATTTTATACTGGTGACCCCTAATGAATAGCTGTCTCCATGCCTGGCTCAGAGTAGTTTCATAAACACACATTAAATGAAAGTAATTGATGACTCTCATTCTGAAGCCCCAAGTTCAGATGTATTTCTACCACTTGTCAGTTATCTGTTTCTTGGCTTTTACCTTCATATTTGCCCTTCTTTATTCTCCTCTGTATTGCATATGGCTGGAAATGTGAAAAACCATGTTTCCCAGAGACCACTGACAGCCAGTAAGAGAATTCACATAAGATCATGAAGTGGGAGCTAGAAAAAGGCTATATTTGTTCTGTGTTTGCCTTCAACAGCTATAGGAGAAGTGGCAAGTGGCTTTGGGCTCCAGCAGGGAAAGAAACTAGAAGTATGAGAAGCTTTAGAAGACCTGCTGGCTTCTCATTTCCAGAAGGAGGCACATAAGTCCCCATATTTCTGATCAGTGGTGCAGTGCTGTTGTTTCTATGTAAATCTATTTTCTATTCTTCCACCTATGGGGGATGGTAGTGGCTCCCCGCCATTACTGATCATCTTCTCTTTCTATCTCCCTAGCTCTTCTAATTCTATAGCAACTGATTATTTGTATTAACCTTTGCCCTTGCAAAGGTTCAATGCAATAATATTTGTAAAGTTACCCTGAATACTATAAACTACTTGTGCATGTACCAGTTATTATTTGATAACATGTTTTTTCTAGAGGGAGAGTAGTAAAATGTTTGAATACATGGACTCAGTTACTTCAACTATTGATCAGCTAAGAGAGGTTGGATAAATAGCACACTCCAAGTTTCCTTACATGTAAACTGGGTAATAATAGCATTCATTTCATGAGATGGTGGTATTAAATGAGCTGTGACATGTAAAGTGAGTTAGTGTCCATCATATTGTAGGTGCCCCATATTGCAGAGATAGTTGGTAGTATACTATGGGGAAAATTGTAAGATAGACACAAGGCAGAGCTATCAGCGATATGAACAAATGATAAAAATGGGTTAACATAAAAATAATTCACTTTTGTCATCTAATAGACAAAACAGAAATGAGTAAACTTGTGTGGTTTTTGAGAAAAGGAAAAGGGCAAAACATTTCTTCAAAGCCTGGAGTAGCAAAACATTGATTTGTGTTTACCTTAAAAAATGTAATTTATTCATCATTAAAAATAGAATAAGTATTCACTGTAGATAGACTAAAAAATACTGAAGCATGAAAAAAAATACCTGTTTAGTCAGCTTTTCTGCCACTGTGACCAAAAGACCTGATAAGAATAATTTTAGAAGAGGAAAAGTTGATTTGGCAACCATGGTCTCAGTCCATACATGGCTGACTCCATTTCTCAGGGCCAAAGTTGAGGCAGAACATCATGGTGGAAGAGCGTGGTAAAGGAAAGTGGCTCAGGATATTGCATCAGGAAGAAAAGCAAGCGAGTGAGCGCGAGAGATCATGCTTCCCTCACCATAAACCAGATATAAATCCCAAAGGCATACCCTCTCCACATCCTCCAGCCACATTCTACCTGCAAGAGTTACCACCTAGTTAATGCATATCAGAGGATTAATGCACTGATTATGTTAACTCTCATAACCTGATCATTTCTTCTCTAATTTATCTCACACATAAATATTTGGGGCACACCTAAAATCTAAGCCATAACAATAACCTAACTCTAGTGCCTGGATATGATTAATTTAATGTCTTCTTATTAATCATCATATTCTAGACTCTGTTTAGTATACATGCTGTTATAGTTTAGATATGAAGTGTCCCTCAAAAGTTCATATGTGAGACAATGCAAGAAAGTTTGGAGATAAAATGATTGGGTTATGAGAGCCTTAAACCTGATCAGTGCATCAATTTACTTGACTGAATTCACTGAGCGATAACTGGGTGGAGAGAGTATGGTTGAAGAAGGTGGATTGTTGGGGGCATGCTTTTAGGGTATATATTTTATCTCTGGTGAGTTGAGCTTAGTCTCTTTCTGCTTCCTGATTGCCAGATCCTGACTTGCTTTCCTCTGCTACCCCTTTTACCTTGAAATTATGCCTAACCTTGGGCCCAGAGTAATGGAGCTGGCTGTCTGTGGACTGAGAGATCTGAAATGGAGAGCCCCAAAGAAACTTTTCCTCTCTAAAATTTTTCTCGTCAGGTCTTTTGGTCATCACAGTGAAAAAACTGACTCAAGCACACACATATGCACACAAGTCACATATATAAATATTTTTAGCCAATCTTGTTTTGAGTAGCATGCAAGATGTTTATTTATTAATTTTTTATAACATGAGAAGAATTAAGTGCCCACTGAGGACACAGTTCTGGGTCTCACCTATTATTCTTGTGTCAGATTAGAGCCCATACTTTTAACCCCTTCATTTAACTAGACTTGAAAAAAGTTTAACATCTGTGTTGACACTGGGACTGTTGATGCTGCATGGCTTCTCAATCAGAGATAGCTTGCTGTCTACTGAAGATTCCTGCTGCAGGGTTAGCTAGAAGCTGTGGCACAGGCCAGGACAACATTTCTAAGCCTCTCTTTGATTAAAGGTAGAACCCACAGTATAACTTGGTCTTACTAATAAAAGGAAAGTGGAAATGATGTGTGTTGCTTTTGTTTCAGTGTAAATGAGAAGTGAGTTTGCATTCTTTATCTTTTCTGTCTGGTTCCTAGGGGATTGTGAAACTATAAGATACAAAGTACCTGAATCATCATGTGAAGGATAGCTTTTCGCAGACAAATAACACATGCATTAGACTTGTATGACTGAGAAATACATTTCTATTGGGTTAATCCACTGAAACTAGCTTTAGAGTAATTTGGTACTAAGCACTCAAGATTGAAGAAGGCATGATTCACATCATATTCATGCCCACAATGCCTGGTTCGCTCTTTATCCTTTTCCTTCTCCTCCATCTCCCTTTGAAAAGTTCATCTTTATCTTTCATAGTTCTTAATGCATACTTTTGCACATAGCCAGCACTTAATTAATATTAGTTAAAATTAGGCATAATTTTGGTCTTAATATAAATCCTTAAAATGGGGTTAGAGTTTTTTAAGGCAGCTTATGGAATAGGCTGTGATATTCTTACGATGACGTGTAGACTGAGTAGAGAAAACTTATTGTTATAACTTAAAAAAATAATAAAGTAAGTTCAAATATGAGATTTATTCTCTATTTCTAGAGGCACTTGAAAATAGAAAATTGAGAAAGGTGACATTTTTGTTGGTGGCAGAGCAGTCTTAAAATTGAGATTGATTTCTCTTCATTATCTGTCTTACTGACCCCTTTCTTTTTTGCATTTCTCCAAACTTTTTATGCTCTTTCAAATAGGAGAATACCAAAAAGCTGTCTCCAATTAACCCAAGTGCATTTGACAGCCATCTTCCTGAGGGCTCGCTCCTTTGTTTGATAGGTAAACTATAGCAGTGAATATTTTTTTCTTGGGGGACATCAATCAGTGTCATGCCTGGCCTCTGTGGAGGCATTTTTCACCTGATGGGCTTGCTGGCATCTCTCACATCACTCCAAGGAGGCACCTTCCCTATGAATATGCAAAGATTACACTTCTAGACATGAAAGGTCCTGTCTAACCTAATCATACCTCAAACTTCAGAGTGGAGCTTTTGTCAGAATTAATCCCAATTTTGAAACTGACCCTTAACAACAGGAGAAATTGTGCATTCTGTTTTGTTTCCCTTCAATAATATTCAACAGCTTTTAGCTCTAATATTTCATATTTAATTCAGTAATGACTTCAAATAATATGTGTTTTTTTTTTCTTTCTGCAAAAATTCTAAATAGTTACTGGACTAGACCGATGGCATGGATGGTTGCTAGAAAACACAATTCATTTCTGTAACTTCATACAATGTTTTCATAAGTGATCATCATCTACACAGCCCATTAAAAATAAGATCTCAGAGAATCTCAGAACTTTTGCCTATCCAGTAACATTCTACAGAATCAAAAGAGCTTGGAAATTATGATTGGTAATTATGTTTTCTGTAAAAATTGCAGTTTTCCTTTGTGTATCTTCACTTGTCTAATGGTTTAGCTAAGGTGAGGAAAAGTTCAAGACATCTCACCAAGTGTACAGTTAAATGCCTAAGCTAGAAAGACAAACCTTGGTTCCTGTGTGTGGGGAATTATGAGCAATTATATTGAGCCAGAAAGACAGTATTTCATCTAATGGCTTTCACATCTAATGGCTTTAGAATATTTGACCTTCTTTAGCATGACAGCATGTGTGTATTTGTCTTACAGGATGTGAATCATGCCTTCATCAACTCTGTCTAGAGTGCTTAGTACCAAACTTAGAAAATAGTAGCAAGATTTCACATGTCTGTTATATAATGAACTTAGATTCAAAATCCTGAGTTTAAAGTCTTGTTGTCCTGTATACAGTCTTTCACTTTAGCAGTGTATATGGAGTTATGGTATCTTGTGTCAGATATTGTGCAAAATGCTGGGAATTGTGGGATGAATAAGTAGTTGTTATTGGGGCTCACTCAGCATCTCAATGGAGGGGCAAGTTCAGTGCCAAATGATAAATCTGGTGGAAGAGAGAACACAAAAGGGGAACCTATCTTTGAACAAGGTGAGAAGGAATAGTCAGAGTTTTGTTTTGTTTTAAAGAGTGTTTGAACTTAGTCTGGAAAAGTGAGTAGGACATTGCAAAATGGGCAGAAGTTGGACTAAGGAAGATATTTCATAGGATGAAATGACCTGTGCAAAAGAATGGAATGCGGAATATGGAAAAAATGGGTGTGATGTGATCAAGAGTATGTATTGAGGCACAGCAAGAAGTTCCTTGGGAAACTGATGGGTCACATCACGAAGTGCCTTTTGTGTCATGAAATATACTGAACTTTATCCTAAAAATGAAAGGTCAAACAATTTAAAATGTGGGAAGTGACATGGAATTTATAATTTACTTAACTTGGTAAGAATTTTTTTTTTTTAACCATAAGATGTAGAAAGTATCCATTACCTCTGGAGGTTACTGTGGAAATTTGAGGGATACTAAACTTAAAAGTTTTTAATAATGTGAAAAAAATATTAGCCACTTACATTTGCTAACAGTTCACATTAGTTACTCGTTTAAATACTCTGTGAATGAAGTAAAATTTTCTGGATTTTATTGGTTCAATTTTTTAAGAGACAATGAAATGTCATGTATAATTCTTTTCCTTCTCTTGTTTTCCATCCTTCAGTAATATAATGAAAATAGATTATTTTGATATTGGGAATTGAACCCATGGTGCTTTATTACTGAGTTACATCCCTGTCCATTTTATTTATTTATTTATTTTGAGAGAGAGTCTTGCTAAATTGTTGAGCTCGGCCTCAAACTTGTGATCCTCCTATCTCAGCCTCCTGAGCTGGGCTTAGAGGTGTGTGCCACCATGTTATCCTTATTTTTCAGTATCTGTTGAAGTTTTTTCTGTGATTTCAAGATAATAGAATTAACAATTACTTTCTTTGGCACTTTTCTGCAGTCAAAAACATATATCCACTATGCATTGAAAATTTTCACCTAGGCTTTGAAATAGAAGCAGTTTAATGGAGGTTACAAATTTGCATATAACAGTACAAAATAAACTTTTGATGAAAATAAATGGAATGCACATGAAAGACTAGTAAAGGACTGGCCTCATTGCTTCATCTACAGACCCTATTGAATAGGAGTATTCTCTGAGCCATGACTAATCATGCAGACCATTTATCTTAGCAATGCCCCAGGGAAACAAAAAGTAAAGCAACAAAGCCTTTTGAAGTCTGGACCATCTGATGGAAACCACTAGTCTCTTTGTGACACAGAGCCTTGGTGCAAATATATGTCCAACAAAATTTCAATACCTTACTGAAAGACGATTTTCAACAAAAATATAAATTTACTTACTTTATTAAGAGGCAAGTTTTAGAAGGTTCATAAGCAAAATGATGCTTGCTGTTTAGGTGTTCGACATGTAGTTAGGTGAATTTCTTCCCCACTTTGAGTATTCTATATGGATAATCAAGTTTTATTCTGTGTTAACAACGCTCCTAAAAATCCAGCACACTTTTCTGAAACCTTAATACTTACTCTCTTTTTAAAAGATACTGTAAGCATATTTTAATATTAGCCCAGATGAGCAATTCAAACCAGTGAATCTATTAAAAAAAGCAGAACTTTTATTCTGGGTATTCATATCTTTGCATTGCTTCTTTGGGATAGGTAATCACAAGTTAACTATAATAATAAATATCATTCTGAAACATGGAGGACAGAATCACATGCATTCAAGAAGCCTAAATCTATGCAAGATGATTCAATGGATTTTAGAGCAAAAAAATGGAAATTTCCTCAGAGTGTATAGCAATTTATAGGAAAGTGAAGTCAGATTTTGTTAAGTTCAAAGGGCTAATTTAAATACATTCATTAATCTATTCAAGCACCACTGATTTTTGAGTGTCTGCTATGTTTATTGGCTGCTATTTAGACTATCAAAAATAAAAATGACAGACACATAGATCAATGGAACACAATAGAGAGCTTAGAGGTAAACCCATACATCTATAGCCAAGTGATTTTGACAAAGTGCTGAGAACATGCATTGGAAAAAGGATAGATAGTGCTGGGAAATTTGGATTTTCGTATGCAGAGGAATGAAATTAGACCCTTATCTCTTGACATGCAAGACATTAATGTAAGATGAGTAAAAGACACTGAAACTACTAGAAGAAATCAGGGAAAATTCTTCAAGACATTGGAATGGGCAAGGATTTTTTTGGAGAAGATTCTAAAAGCACAGGGAACAAATGTAAAAAAATGCAAATAGAATTTCATCAAACTAACAGCTTCTATAAAGGAAAGGAAACAATCAAAAGAGTGAGTAGACAACATTGCAGAATGGGAGAAAACACTTGCAAACTATGCAGCTGAACAACTCAAGAGCAATAATGAAATAATCCAATAAAAAAGGACAGCAGACCTGAATAGAATTTCACAAAAAAGACATAAAAGTGGTCAACAGGTATATGAAAGAATGCTAAACATTGCTAATCCTAGGAAAATGTGATTAAAACCATAGTGATTTATCACCTCATTCCAGGAAGAAAAGCTGTTATTAAAAAGACAAAAGATGGGGCTAGGGTTGTGGCTCAGTGGTGGAGCGTTTGCCTAACATGTGTGAGGCACTGGGTTCAATTCTCAGCACTGCAAAACAAAGGTCCATTGACTAAAAAATAAAAAATTTAAAAAAAGACAAAAGATAACAAATGCTAGATACGATGTGGAGAAAAACAAACTCCTCTTGCACATTCTTAGGAATATAAATTAGTTGCAGCCACTATGGAAAACAGTATGAAGCTTCCTCAAAAAGTTAAAAATAGGACCACCATAAGATCCAGAAAAGGAAGTGAAATTAGTATATGGAAGAGATGTGCACATTCATGTTCAATGCAGTACTATATACAATATCCAGGAACCTAAGTGTCCATCAGCTGATGGACAGATAAAGAACATGTGGTCCATTTGAACACAATAGAATACTATTTAGCTTTGGAAAGGATGAGATACTGACATGGCAACAAGCATAGAACTGAAGTATATTATGGTAAATGAGATAAGCTAGACACAGAAAGACAAGTACTCATGTGGAATCTAGAGAAGTTGATCTAATATAAGATGGGAGTAGAATAGTGTTTATTAGAGTCTTCGGAAAGTGGGGGAGGGAGGGTTGAGGTTGCTTAATAAATACTGTTACCTTTTGACAGGAGAAAGAAGTTCTGGTGTATTTAAAAAATATTTATTTTTTAGTTGTAGTTAAACACAATATGTTTATTTTATTTATTTATATGTGGTGCTGAGGTTTGAACCCAGGGCCTCACATGTGCTAGGTGAGCACTCTACTGCTGAGCGACAACCCCAGCCCAGTTCTGGTGTATTATTGCACAGCAGAGTGACTATATGACTATAACAATAATGTTTTGTATATTTTTTTTAAAACTAGAAGAAAGAATTTTAAAAGTCTACAAGGTAAAAAATAAGTATTTGCAAATATATATATATATATATATATATATATATATATATATATATGTTTTACCTTGATTTGAACTTACACAATGTATACACGTATCAAAACATCACATGGTACCCTGTAAGTATGTACATTTTTGTGTATCAATTAAAAACAATAATTTAAAAAGAACATAAAATAAAGATAAGGTTAATGGCAAAAAATGAAGATGATATTTTATCTTAGAAACTTCTAGTTCATTTTTAGTTTTGCAGGTTTAGATAAGAAGAGGATCTGTTAAAGAAATATGATAAGACATAAAAACTATTTTCCAGCTAAGTAATTCTGGAAATGTGAAATTTACTGGGGGAAGAGATGACATAAAATCAAATATAAATAAGCATTTTTATCAGTGAGATGCAAAGAGCATGATCAATATCAGACGGTACATATCTCTTCGTCTATGCATAAGATACTATAAAAATAAAGCACCAAAAAAGACAGTATAGTTACTTTTTTTTTTTTTGTAGAAAGCTAAATCACCAGTTGTTCTGATTATTCTTCTTAAATTTTCTGATCATGTAGGAAGCTGACCCACTCCTGGCTAAAGATAAATGGCTAGAAAATGTGAATTCTTCCCATTATATATGGGAAGTGTGTGTTGGCAGATCAAGGACTAACAGAGGAAATCTTCGTAACATTTTGCTTAGGGCTCAGAATTTAACAGCTACTTTGGCTTCATGTAGACAAATAAAAACCATTGCAAAATAGGAAGATAAGAGGTTGATTTTTAAACAAGTTGAAAATACAGAACATGGCTTAAAAAAGAAAAGAGAGAGAGGGAGAGAGACTCTTGCCTAGACAGAGGACAGAAGCAGTTTTTCTAATTTACATGAAAATATAAAGTGTCTGATTGGTCTTATCAGTTAGAGTTCAAATCACTTCTGCAAAGTGATAAATTATGGTCAGAAGGAATATAAAGGCAGTCTGATAATAAGAAATGTTTTGACACCTGCATAAAGTTCTATAAAAACTTCAAAACGAAACTTTTGGATGTATGGATGATTCAGCATGACATCTGAAAAGATGGTGATAAAACAGACAAACATATTACTTATTTTCTGCATTTTCTGAGGTTGTTGGCTTGAATTATCTGAGCTGTGAAGAGTGATTAACCAAATATGCTTATGTCTTAGTGCAGGTATAGCCCATAGGGCATAGCTGGGCAGAAGTACCACTGACTTTGCAATATTCTATAACTGGGGTTCCTTTTCTGAGTTCTGTGTGCAGAGTCATCAATAATTTTAGTTTTCTATCTGTGGCTATATTTGGAGGGAGTTTTAAACAGGGAGGTTTGTAGGGATGATAGAAAAGCTTAGTGGGGAATGCCTAAATATTCACTATAGGACAAGAACAATGTTTATATAGTTGATTGAAGCATCACTTTTCCATGGCAATATAATTCCAAGTCCTCTTTCCTAAGGAAACCAGCCTAACAAAAAATAAGATTAAACCCTAGAAACAGTTTTAGCTATTTTATTCAAGTTTGTTTCTGATATTTTTCTTCTTGTATTGCCAAGAAAATCTGAAATTTTCCTACATATGCTATTATTCCCTTTCTTTACATCAGAGACTGTTTTAGTTGGCTAGGGCAGCCATAACAAAGTGCCATAGACTGAGTGTTTAAAGAACAAGGATTTTATTTTCTTAGTTCTGAAGGTAGAAGTTTAAGGTCAAGGTGTTGTCAGGGATGGTTTCTTCTGAGGCCTCCTTCCTTGACTTGCATATGACTGTCTTGTATGTTTTTTATTTTCATGTCTAGTAACTAATTTCTCCTTTTATTAGGACAAGAATCATATTAGGTTAGTACCCACTCCAGTGAACTCATTTAACTTCAATTACTTCTTCTAAGACCTTATCTCCAGGTGCAGTCACATTCTGATTTGGGGGGTTAGAATTTCAATAAGTGGACTTTGGGTATACACAATTTATAACAGAGACCTTTCTTAGAGGTAGAAGAAAATGATCAATCTTTCATATGTAATTGCTTATAGTTTATTTTAAATACCTTGTTTTTATATGTGGTACTTGTAAGAAATCATTATAAAAAATATCTGCTATTTAAGTACTAATAGCCTTTACTCTTCCTTGTTTGCTAGAAGAGTATTTTTCAAACATTTTTTTATCATGAATAAACTAAGAAAACAGAGTTTATGCTATTATCTACTTATACAAAGGTATGTATGTATATTATTAAAATAAAAGTAATCCATAGTCTTCTCATCATGATGATGCACAATATAGTCAATTTTTTAAAATTCTAGTCTCATCTATTTTCTGAAAAAACATGGTTTGGTCTGACAAATTGATTTCATCCCTCACTTGAGGTCAAAAATCTTAATAAGCAAGTGCTTAGAAACTATCTTTGCCATCTCTCTGACTGCCCTTTGATTTTGTGCTCTCTGACCTCATGCCTGTCATAATGAAAAGAGCCTCATGGGTTTATCCCTTGGGACAGATGGATGGCTTCCAGAGTCAGGTCTGGGTTGAAATATTTTTGTGTTGATAAACCACAGAGATGATAACACTTGTGAGTCTGCCATGTATCTTTCCTGGGCAGTGCTATAGTATTCTCAACAGCTGAGTTACTATGAACCCTTTCACCACATCTATTCTCACGTGGGTTCCATGTGGACTCTATGATCATTTTTCATTTTCTGACAGAACCTGCTATGCTCATGTTGATTCAGGGATGTGCATGTGGCAGGATGGGCTGCTAATGTGCTCCACATTCCATTCTGACTTTTAAACCTTAAGCCATGATAGATGACACCAGGGAGAATTTACTTCTTGAAATTAGCATAGTCTAAGGCTTACTTTTAGGATTCCCTATCCAGTTCCCAGTGACCATCGGATCCATAGTGGTGGTGGCTCCTCATATCTAGTATTAGACATTAAGATCACATATAACTCATTAGAACAAATAAAAAAAATTAAAAAGTTCCTGCTTCTCTCTTCCTTTCCCCATCTCCATCAGCCACAGGGAGGGTATCTGACTCAAGGTGGGAGTTGCATGAACATCTAGAATCATGGGTGAGAAAGAGCAAAGAGAAACTGGAAAGACAGTAAAGATTAGGCCAGTGTTGCTGGAGCATGGAAGGTAAGGGGCGCAAGTGACAAATGAAGCTTATCAACCTTTGCTAAAGATTTTGGGTTTTGTTCACAGATTTAAGGGAATGAGGCTAAAAAGGGTATGTGTGGAATCGCCAGATTGTCATGCTGAAAAGGTAAGTTGGGCTGCAGTATGTAGTAGTTTTCTTTACAGAAGGTGATTTCAGTAGTCCAGACAACCTATGATGACAGAATTTGGAAGGTGCTGATAGAGAAATGAACATATTGATACATTTTTTTTTTAAATCAACATTGTTGTCATTGTTATAAATTTCCCTGAGTTGCTTGAGAAATTGCTATTTTCCTGGATTTTTTTTTATTCTTAGGGAGGGGAAAGTCTCCAAATATAAAACAATGTTTAGCTATAACCCAGTAAATATGAATAGGACAAGTAAAATAGATATTAACTTTATGATATAGGAGCTGAGCTTCATTTTGCTATAAAGATGATTAGTTACTGTATTTATATTTTAAAGACTAAATATAGAATCAGATAGAAAACTTCTGCACACCAGAGACCAACTAAAATTTTTGCATGAGACCTTGTAGCACAGAAATATAGCTATCTTTCAGGATTGTTATATAGATTAAGATATAATAGACTATTATTAACTCTTTGGAAGTGAATTTGGAAATGTGGGTCACATATTTGAGGAACACATTAGTGCTATAACATTTGGTCTAATTAAGAGCATTAATAATCATGTTAAAATTTTTCAAAAGGAGTGATAATAATATATATATACAACCCTTTTTCCCCCTAATCCAATGTTACATAGCTCATAGAGACCTGAATAACTTTTTACTATGGTATGTGCATGAGGATAAAGATATTTATCATTTTGAAGCACAGGAAAAAAATCTCATGAGAGGCTATCTGATGCAGAGTAATAAAGTAGAATAAAGAACGAAAGAGATGCCACAGTAATTATAATTTTAAAATTGTAAGAAAAAAGAGACAGAGAATAGCAAGCTATAGAGAAAAGCTCTAAGATATTAAATATAACAATGTGGCAGTAGAAACCATGAAAAAACTTAAGAATATGGCTTTAATATTCTGTCAGTTAATGTGCAGTTCCTCTATATGTGCAATACTTTAATTTTATTGTAAGAGATATTGCTTAATTGTGTGATCCATCAACTAGGGCTAGAAAAATTTTTTTTGAGGCATGCATTTCCTATGAGTTGGTTTTTTGGTAGAGACATTGGTTGTATTCTTTTAACTAAAATTGTTTGTAGCTCTGGGACTTAGAATTGTTATATTTAGATCAATCAATGTTTTTTTCTCAAGCATGATGCTGTAATTGCTTTATGGGGAACCAAAGGAAGCCAGATGGAGAGAAGTGGGCAGATGAAGCACATTTTGTGAATGTGGATCAAGGCCCAGTGGGATCAGGAGGACAGGCTGAATTTGAAGCCTGACAACCCAGGCTGTCACCAGAGAGTAATCACTCAGTATGGATAGTACACTTGTCACCTGTGAGCCAGAAATATATTGTAAGCAGCCAATGGTCTTTAGACAGAAGCTGAAAATTAGGATTTTATTTGGAGGATTTAAAAAAGCATTGGTTATGACTTTTGGATATTAAAATGGCATATCAGAGTTTATTATATAACTCCTTTCCCTCACTTCTTAACTTGGCTACTTAAAATTTTATTTATTTATTCTTTACTTCTTTTAAATTTACACATAATATTTATACATATTTATGGGGTACAGTATGATAGTTTGATGCATGTATATAATGTGTAATGATCAAATCAGGATGATTAGTATTGCTATTTCCAACATTCATCAATTCTTTGTGTTGGAAATCTTTGGATTCTTCTTGTTATTTTGAAATATATCATAAGTTGATATAGAGTAGTTACCGTATAGGGTTATTGAACACCAAGGTTAACTCCTCCTATCAATTGTGTTTTGGTACAATTTTCAAAACTCTCCCCAATCTCTGCTAGCTTCTTAGTGCCTAGTGACCACTATTTCATTCTCTTATTCTGTAAGAACATTTTTTAAAGCTTTCACATATTTGTGAGAACCTGAAGTATTTGTCTTTTCATAACTGGATTATTTCACTTAACATGATGTCCCCCAATTCTATCCATCTGCTGCAAAAGACAGAATTTCATTATTCTTCATAGCCGAATAATATTCCATTATGTATATATACTGCAGTTTCTTTATCCATTCAACCATTAATGGAAACCTTGGTTGATTTCAGATCTTTACTATTAAGAATAATGTTGTAATAAACATGGGAATGCAGATATTTCCTTGATATAGCAACTTAATTTTTGATATATATCTAATAGTGATATTGCTTGATCATAAGTTTTCCATAGTGGCTTTACTGTTTTATATTCTAATGGTGTATAGGAGTTCCTTTTTCCCCACATTCTCATCAGAATTTTAATTTTTTTTGTCTTTTTGATAATAACCATTGTAATTCTGGCAAAGTGATATCTCATTTTTGTTTATATTTGCATTTCTCTGATAATTAGCAATAATGAGCATTTTTCAAATACCTGTTGGTCACTTTTATGTTTTCTTTTGAGAAATGTCTATTCAAAACATTCATCCTTTTCTTCAATTGATTTTTTTGTTGCTGTTTGAGTTCTGATATATATTCTGAATATTAATTCCTTGTCAGATTAATAGTTGCAAATATATTCTCCTGTACTGAAGGTCATCTCTTCACTACATTGATTGTCTCCTTTGCTATGCAGAAGCTTCTCACTTAGATGAAATCCCATTTGTCCACTTTTTAAAAATTAGAGCATTATAGTTATACATAGAATTTGGGTTCGTTTTGATAAAATTATACATGCATGGACTTGGATGTACTCCATTTCAGTTTCCATTCCCCACCTTTCCCTTCCCCTTCTCCCTGCCCCTATTCTCCTTTCTCTACTCTACTGATCTTCCTTTTACTCATTTATTTTTTTTACTGGTGCTTTTTATATATATGTAAAGGTGAAATTACCTGTGATATATTTATATATATATATGCATAACATGCTTTTGTTAAATTCATTTCCTCCCTTTCCCATCCTTTCTCCCTTCCTCTGGATCTCCTTATTTGATTCCACTGATTTTTCCCTATATCTTTGTGATATCCAATCCATTCTGCCCTCTGCCTTCTTTCCCTTATTTTACTCTAGCTTCCACATATGAGAAAAAACATTTCACCCTTTATTTTATGAATCTGTCTTATTTCACTTAGCATGATGTTTTCCTTTTCCATCTGTTTACCAGAAAATGAATAATTTCATTCTTCTTTATGGCTGAATAAAACTCTATTGTATATATATACCACATTTCCTTGATGCATTCATCTATTGAGGGGCACCTATAATTTGGCTATTTTGAATTGCACTGCTATAAAAATTGATGTAGCTATATCTCTATATTATGTTGATTTAGTTCTTTTTGATAAATACCAAGGAATGTGATAACTGGGTCATATATGTTGTTCCATTCCTAGTTTTTTTTTTAGGATTCTCCATACTTCTTTGCAGAGTGTGTCCCACAAGCAATGTATGAGTGTACCTTTATCTCTGCATCTTCATCAGAATTTATTATTATTTGTATTCTTGATAACTGCCATTCTGATTGAAGTGAGATGAAATCTTAGTGTATGTTTGATTTGTATTTCCCTAATCGCTAAGGATGTTGAACATTTTCTCATATGTGTTTTGTTGTACTTCTTCTTTTGAGAAATATCTGTTTAGTTCTTTTGCCCATTTATTGATTAGGTTATTTGTTTTTGGGGTGTTATATTTTTTGAGCTCTTCATATAGTCACAGGAGCACCCAGCAGGATTTTCTCCCATCCTTTAGTTTTTTTTCTTCATGCTCTTAATCATTTCATTTGCTATGCAGGAGCTTCTTGATTTGATGGCTTTACACTTATTAATTCTTGGTTTTATCTCTTGAGCTTACGAGTCTTGTTGAGGAAGTCAGTGCCTGCACCAATATGATGGAATATTGACCCTGTTTTCTTCTAGCAGTTGCAAAGTTCTGGTCTAATTTCTAAACCTTGAGTCCACTTGGCTTTGAATTGTGTGCAGGATGAGAGATAGATGTCTAGTTTCATTATTCTACACACAAATGCCCAATTTTCTCAGCACCATTTGTTAAAAAGGTTATCTTTTCACCAATGCATATTTTTGGCACTTTTGTCAAGGATCAGATGGCTGTAAGTATGTGGATTTTTTTCTCTTTGTCTTCTGTTCTATTTTATTGGTCTTCATATCTATTTTGCTGCCAATGCCATGCTATTTTGTTATAACTCTGTAGTATAATTTCAGATCAGGTATTGTGATGCCTCCTGCATTGCTTTTCTTGCTCAGAATTGCTTTGGCTATTCTGGGTCTCTTATTCTTCCAAATGAATTTGAGTACTATTTTTTACTAGTTTTGTGAAGAATATTATTGGAATTTTGATTGGTTATTGTATATTGCTTTTGGTTGTATGTCCTTTTTGATACTATTAACTCTGCCTATCCAAGAACACGAGAGGTCTTTGAGTCCAGACTCTCCTTGATTTTAAGGTCTGAGTTGAGAAGTTAGAAGTGAGCCTTATTGGCTTGCCTCTAAATGTGACATGATGTTTTTCTCTTGTAGCTTTTAGTATTCTTTCCTTATTTTCTATGTTAGGCATTTTGATTCTTATGTATTTTGGAGAGGTTCTGTTCCTGTATGCCTCTTGTATATGGATCATTGAAAATGTTCTTAATGCCTGTAGCCTGTATCTCCATGTTTTCTTCTCTCCCAGTGACTCTCAGGTTTATTCTCTTGATGCTGTCCCAGAGTCCTTGTATATTCTTATCATCATCTTTTATTTTTTTCCCTTAATGCATACTGAGCATTCAAGTTCATATACTCTGTCTTCAAGGCTAAAATTTCTATCTTAAGGCCTGAAATTCTATTTTATATGCAATGTTATTGTAGTGCATGTTGGTAAGCCTTCTAAGTGAATTTTAAATTTACACATTTCCAGGAGTTATGGATTTTTTTCATTATCTCTATTTCTTTATTGAAATGGTTTTTTATTTCTTGTATTTGCTTTCTTAATTTGTTCCTTAAATCTTCTTTTAGTCTATTAAATATTTTTTAATCAGTTTTTAAATTTTCCTTTGGAATTTCATCTACTTCAATATCTGTGGGTTTTTTGTTGGGGGATGATGAATTTTGGGGGGAGACCTTTTTTGCCTGTTTACTCATGATTTCAGAGTTCTTGAGCTTATGCATCCATTGAGATGAAGTCCCCTTCCTCTTACGTATGTGTGTCATTTTGTGTATAGTTATCTTTTTGTGTGTTTTGAGACTTCTCTCTATTTTTGATGTATGAGAAAATGCCCAGTGGTGGGACCTGAGGATCCCCTGTGTTTGTTCTTCCACAGGGTATAGTGGTTGCTTTGGGCTTTCCGTCTCCCTGCTGTATGTGTTGAAGTAATGTTGAGGTTAAGGTCATGCTAGATTATGTGTGAGGTGAGATTCCTTGTTTCTTTGTTGAGTTATGAGTATTGCTCAGCAGCAGAATCTCTAGTCTGTAAATCTGAAGTGTCCCAATCACTTTCCAGCCCCTTTAGGAGGAAGGAGGCTTGGAGCCAGGAATACCAATAAAGTTAGCAACAGGTATACAGCCTTAAAATGAATGTTTAGTGTTTACTTTGACATCTGTAACAATACTTGCCACTTATATAGGAATAGTAGAATCTGAATTTAACATCAGTACTAACAATAAAAAACTGAACTAGATCAGGCATCAGACAGCAGTGTCTGCTACACCATCCATCCACTGCATTAATAATTAAAACAACACAAATAAGTTGTGAATTACATAATCTGTACAATTCTATTAGATAGTGGTGTTACAGTTTTTTAAGTGAAGAGGAAATATGGAAGAAAGGCAATAGACAGCAGATGTCAGATTTAAAGAACTAGTAGTACAAAGTTAACTGAAATTAGTTTAAAAAAAAGGAAGAGAGGAAGAAAAAACAGGAAAATTTGGCTAATTATTGGGGAAAGAGAGTAAGAAGGGCAATAAGTGGACCAAGAATACAAAATAAGAAGACCAA
Source organism: Marmota marmota marmota (assembly GCF_001458135.2). Taxonomy (NCBI): domain Eukaryota; kingdom Metazoa; phylum Chordata; class Mammalia; order Rodentia; family Sciuridae; genus Marmota; species Marmota marmota. The sequence goes on along the minus strand of NW_025999842.1, from coordinate 1,042,477 downwards.
GATACAAAACCAAAACAAAACAACTCCCAGCCCAAACAAACATAAGGTCAAAATGGCTCAAACCCATGTATAATTATACCCACGTAATTCAAACCAAGGCTAGATAATAAACACATGCAAGAGAAAGAAATCAAATTGAGAGTAAAAATATATGAATTTATACCTTTTATAAAAAATCTGTGTAGTGAGAACACTTATACACCCATACCTGCACCATATACACAAAATCTTGCTGAATGAACAAAAGTAAAACAAAATTAAAATACAATGAATAACACTTGAAAAATTATTTTAAAATGTAGAATTTTAAAAACGAAAGAGTAAAAAATGAGAATACAAATGGAAAAGGGAAGAAAAAGGGGAAAAATGTCTTACTGAGAAATAAAGACCTTATTTCTGCTGATGTAGTCAAAACTGTTGGCAGGGATGGATTTTCATTTTTTTTTTTTTCTCTATAACCCTTGGATCAAGGCTGAGGGTTGATTTGATCAGTTCAACATCTTGCAGTCCTCCCTCAGCTGCCTTTTATTGTGGCGTGGAGCCAAAGCTCATTGTAGTGTCCCTTAGCTTCCAGTCTTCTAGTATAAGGTGGGATAGACTAGGAGTGCTGACATATTGTCTATTTCTACATCAGGGAGGTGTAGAGTTCAACTGGAAGTTCTAGTAGTTTGGGTTTAGTTTTTGCTGACCTCTGGGACTCTGTTGGTGGATATTTGGAATTTGATTCATGTCCCCTCTTGCTGGGAGATATTGGTCTCTGCTGGACGTCTGAATCTCTGGGGTCTCTGGTAAAATCTAATTTTAGGCCATAGGGTCTAAACATCCACAGGTTTCATACCCGCCTCTATGCATTTAAATTACCAGGTGAATGCCCTGGAGTATGGAAACTCCTGTGTGGCCATCATAGGCATCTTCCCAATACCTCTTAGGGGGCACCAGAAATGAAAGAAGTTCTCTCTCCTCCATATTAGAGGCTATATACTGCTCCAGCTACAATTTTCTTTGTGCCTATTTCAGTCATTGGTTCAGGCACGTTCTGGGGATCATAATAAGGATTGCTGGCAACTTACTTTGAGTTCCAGATCTTTTGTCTTTGCTTCCTGCCACACAGTGCTTATAGGTGGCAGCTGGTTTCCATGCTGGCAATTCCTGATTCCCAGTGAACTATCCACCCATGGGCTGAGCAGTTTTTGGTTGGTTTTTATTGAACCAGTTCATCCACCCTCTCTATTCCACCAGTTCCCTTAAGCCAATTAAACAAACAAACAAACAAAATTTTACCCACCATAATGTCCTTTCTGCCTGGCTCCATGCTTCCCTCAGCAGCTACCACTCTGCCAGCAGCCAAGCCAGTGCATCTCTAATATATTCTTGGCTGTATTATGTTCAAAGTTTCTGACTTTCTGTCTATGGTTTCTTTTGCAGTTCAGTATTGTTTCAGTTAGTTCCCTTAGTTATCCACTTCTTGGAGGAGAAGTCATCCTGTTTTGTAAATCTGGTGCAAAGGAATTGCTAGGAAGGGCATCCTTCCTCTAGTCTGCCATCTTCTTTCATTCCCACTTGTCCATTTTTAATTTTTTTTGCTGTGCTTGTGATTTTGCTCCCCAAATCTTTGCCTATATCAATGTCTTAAAGGGTTTCTCCTATAGTTTCTTCTAACAATTTCATAGTTTTAGGTCTTACTTAAGTCTTTGATCCTTTCAGAGTTGATTTTTATAAGTGGCAAGAGGGAGTGATTTAGTCTCAAGTTTTGCCACCACCATACAGTGTATGTTCTTGTAGATGCCAACTCATTTGAATGAATCTCTCCATCTCTTTGTCCCTCATTCTTTTCCAAACATAATCATTATCTAAATTTAATGATTTGGTAAATTATTAATTGGTAGCCTATCATGTATTGCTTGTTCACTAATTTGTAGTTTAAGGAAACATTGATTTGCTTTTCTTGTTTCACCAGATTCAAATGATCCAGGGCAGAAAGAAGGTGCTAGGGTTCTTTGAAACTTCAAAGCTCTTAGAATTATAGCCTATAGTTTTTGCTTTTTAAAATTAAAAAAAAATTAAGTTGACTAACAAACATTGTATATATTTATCATGTACAAAATGGTGTTGTGACATGTATATATGCATACACACATAATGGAATGGAATATATCAAATTATTATCACATGCATTCATGTCAGACATTTTTTTAGGTGAGAACACTTAATATCTTTTACCATTTTTCAAAAATGCAATACTTTGTTGTTAACAATAGTTTCCATGTTGTACAATATGTGACCCATAATTCTTAATAATTGTCAATTAACAGAAAACTAGAGTGGATGACCTTCAAGCTGCAACTCAAATATATATCACCAAAAATTTCAAACAAGTTAAATTCCAAATGATTGAAAACTTGTTATGATAGCACACATAAGTTCCCAGTTATATATATATATATATATATAATATTTTAAAAATATCCTTATTTTTAAAATATCCTTACTTTTAAAATATCCTTATTTTTATGTGGTGCTGAGAATCGAACCCAGTGCCTCATGCATGCCAGGTGAGCATGCTACCACTTGAGCTACATCCCCAGCCTCCAGTTTATATTTTTTTAAGGAATGAGATGAAAATTTTACATTTGTTAATCATCATCTTAGCCATAAAATGTTACCCGCAAGGTACAATAATGGGACTTCAAATTGTCCCCAAAGCAAGGGTTTCTTGTTCTTAGGCACTACAAGGGAGATTATGCAAATCCTTACTGAATTTTTCTTGTTAAATCAGTTCTAGTTGAATTGTCTCTAGTGACTGAGCAAATTTTAAATCTTTTTAATTGAAAGAATGTAACTAGAACAGTATCTTGTTCTGTTCCATATACTTTAGTGGTGCTGCAAAGTAAGGGTGTTGGAGATGGAGGGAGTCCTATAGGCTTACCTAGAACAACAGAAACTCAATTCCATAGATTGACATCTTAAAGGTAATGTTGAATACTATCTTTAAGGGGAAAATGGGTTATGTAAGAGAAAAATCAAGGATTTCCATCCCTTTGGAATAGGAGTCCATTTCTGCATTTCTCTAGGGTTAGCCATTTGCCCTAGAGCAGTGTGGAATATCAATACCTTCTAACTATTGATATTGATTAGAGGAGAGCAGTGACACATGATCAAAGTAATATCGTGGTTAATCAGCACTCCTTGGTCTTTTGCAACAGCTACTTAATTGGCCCCCTGCCTCTTTTCTCACTACATTCAAATCCTTTCTTCACGAGTCAGCCACAAGACTCTTTCTACAGGAATAAATACTGCAGAATCGGTTTGCTTTTCTGCTTTGTGCATAGGTAGCAGCACCTTAGCAGCATCTGAAGCCCTGACTGCTTCCCTGGACTCATCTCTTGTTATCATTTCTCTCACACTTTATGCTCCAGTGATCCTAAACTACTTACTTACATGTTCAAGCATAGCAACCTGTTATATGTTGCAATGTTTTTGGATACTCTTGTCTGTCTAGATCCTATGCCATTTCCCCTTATTTTCTGTTTAGTGTCTTTCAAAATGCTGGGCTTATATGAGTAGATTACATGTCAGTAAAATTTCTAAATAAAGACTCTGCTCAAATGTTACTTTTCAGAAGCCTTCTTGACTTCCACTGACAAATAAAGTCACTCTTGGCTCTCTGCTTCTGTTTTTTGTTTATATTCCCCCTATCCCCCCTTAAAATCATTGTCAATGTTATACTGCATTTGGGTGGTATCTGAGAAATATGAGGACTGCAATTGCTTTGGCTTTCTGAGGGTGGGTGAGGGTAGTTATCCAACAGAAGCACTATGAGGAAATTAAGGATTTAGCTGTGTCACAGTGACTTGTCTTTTAATTTTTTTTTTACTTTTAAAAACGTTGACATTGGGCTGGGGATGTGGCTCAACTGGTAGCGCACTCACCTGGCATGGTTAGGTGTTGGGTTCGATCCTCAGCACCACATAAAAATAAAATAAAGATGTTGTGTCCACCAAAAACTAAAAAATAAATATTAAAAAAACAAACAAAACAAAACCCCAAAAATACTGACATAAAATTGCATATATTTATCATGTATGAAATGGTATTTTGGAATATATACATTGTGTGTATGTTACCTTACTCTTGCATTACCTCACATAACTGTCATTACGAGAACCCTTAAAATCTACTCTCTTAGCATTTTTAAAAGCACATACTTTATTGTTATTAACTGCAAGTATCAGGTTGCAAATAGATCTCTTGAAACTATTTCACATACGTGAATGAAACTTTGTAATCCTTGACCAAAATCTCTGTCCTCCCTCACTGCCCAGCCCCTGGTTCATACCATTCTCTCTACTTTTAGATCAATTGTTTCCTATTTCATGTATGAGAACATGTGGTATTTGTCTTTCCATATCTGGCTTATTTCATGAATATAGTATCCTCTAGTCTCATCCATGTTGTCACAAGTGACAGACTTTTATTCTTTTTCTAGGCCAAATATTATTGCATTGTCTGTAAATGCTACCTTTTCTTTATCTGTTCATGTCTGCAATTTCTCTAAAGTTGAAACTATGACTTTCTTAATGGCACTAAATAATAGTATAAGGAAATGACCCCCAAACATGCTTATAAATGTGACTGCCTGCTAAACTGAAAACACTTGATCCCAACAAAGATTACAAGGTGGAGAGTCAAAGGTTAATAATGAACATGTGACTATGAATCTCGAGAAATGTTTTGCTTAACAAGTACTTGCACAATACCTATGAATGCCAGGTGCTTTGGGAAATGCTGGAGATTGCAGGGATAAGGAACTTGGACTTCACAGAGTATGTTGGCCAGTGGGGATTCCAGAAGCAAACGGGATCTTGTGGTGCACTAAGAAAGGAGCTGTCATAGAGGAAGTGTAGCTTTTTCTATGATGGAAGCATTTATGGGGATACCTTCTACAGACTTGGGGTGAGGATAGGTCTTCTGGGGAAAACATACTGATTTCCATATTGGTTGCACCAATTTTCAGTCCCACAACTTGGTGTGGCCTAGGAAGAATGATAAAAGGACATATATCTCCCTCATCGTGCTGCGTCATAAACATTTGTTTAAATTTCTAGCTGACATACATTCTGTTGGAGAAATTATTTTAAAATTCAATATAGGCTCAGTGTCTTCCTCTAAGTAAATATCATTTGTAACATACATATGCTCTTGAAACGTGATAAATGGACCCGTGTCATTCATAGTTGGTTAGCTCATTCAAAACGCTTTTCAAAGTGTGATTTTCCTTCATGAATATTTTAATAAATCATAAATCATCATTTAAGTGATAAGAATACTAATTGACTTTTTCCCTCTCTTGCCATAAAACATTAAGGATAACATAGAGGAAAGGGGTAAGTTACTGTCATGCTCATTTGCTATGTGAAAATAAAATGAGAAAGATTTCATGTGTACTCAGGATTAAATTTTTTCTTTTTTTCCCTGGTTAGTTTCTTGTCTTTTACACATCTGGAAATCATAAATTGACATCAATTTTAATGTTTTATTCACATTCCAGCTGTACACTGTGCCATATCACATATTATTTTAATAATATAATAAATGATTCATTGACCATGTTGGAAGAAAAATGTCTCTGCCAGGTTTGAAATGGGCCTGAGAGCAATTTGTACAGGTCTAGCTTTCTGTGGGCAGCTTCTCTCCCATTCCAATTAGCTAGGGGTTTTTCCTTCTTAGTCACAATATTATTGGTCATAACATTTTATCAGAACAGTTGTCTTTGAAGTGCAGGGGAGTGATATTGGCCAAATTATATTGTTATGTATTGTGTATATGTATAAATATGTAACAACATATCCCATAATTATGTATGACTATAATGCCCAATAAAAATATGTGGGGAAAAAAAGAAAAGTTGTCTTCAGTATATTTTGGTTATTGTAATTAAATTATGCTTGTTATTGCTCATTGTCAAGTTTACAGTAATATAAATTACAGTTAAAAACTAACAGACTTGGTGTGCGCTCTTAAAGGGATTTAAGAAGCTCCATTACTAGTTTTTCTTATGACCTTATTTTGACATTGACTTTCTCCTTGTAGTCTGCCTTTCAAGTCCACTTTGCAATGGTGTTGTTTTATAGGTGACTAGTTAAGCACATGAGATGGCAGCCTGGATCTGCATACATGTGTCACTAAGGAGAGAGCTAGAAGAATGTCTTGGATGATTTCTGGCGTACAGAGTAACATGTTCAGGATGGTGATCTCTTTGGCTTCTTCAGACCTTCATGTCTGTTAACTCTGCAGTATTAGGACCCTTCAGACAGGGGACATTTTATTTTATTTGTTTTTTAAATTTTTATTTATTTATTTATTTATTTATTTTAATTTGTTGTATATGACAGCAGAATGCATTACAATTCATATTATACATAAAGAACACAATTTTTCCTATCTCTGGTTGTATACAGAGTATATTCACACCATTTGTGTCTTCATACATGTACTTAGGGTAATGATGTCCATCTCATTCCACCATCTTTTTTACCCCCATGCACCCTCCTTTCCCCTCCCACCCCTCTGTCCTATCTAGAGTTTGTGTATTCCTCCCATGCTCCCTCTCCCTATCCCACTATGAATCAGCCTCCTTATATCAAAGCAAACATTTCGCATATGGTTTTTAGGGATTGGCTAACTTCACTTAGCTTTATCTTCTCTAACTCCTCCATTTACCTACAAATGCCATGATTTTATTCTCTTTTTATTGCTGAGTAATATTCTATTGTGTATATATACCACATTTTCTTTATTCATTCATCTAATGAGGGACATCTAGTTTGGTTCCATAGTTTAGCTATTACAAATTATGCTGTTATAAACATTGATGTGGCGGTGTCCTTGTAGTACACTGTTTTTAAGTCCTTTGGGTATAGACCGAGGAGTGGGACAGCTGGATCAAATGGTGGTTCCATTCCAAGATTTCCAAGGAATCTCCATACTGCTTTCCATATTGGCTGCACAAATTTGCAGTCCCATCAGCAATGTATGAGTGTGCCTTTTCCCCCACATTCTTGCCAACACTTATTGTTTGTGTTCTTAATAGCTGTCATTCTGACCAGAGTGAGATGAAACCTTGGAGTAGTTTTGATTTGCATTTCTCTAATTGCTAGAGATGTTGAACTTTTTTTTCACATATTTGTTGATTGATTGTATATCATCTTCTGAGAGATGTCTGTTCAGTTCCTTAGCCCATTTATTAATTGGGTTATTTTTTTTTTTGGTGTTTAGATTTTTGAGATTTTTATATACCCTAGAAATTAGTGCACAATCTGATATGTGAGTGGTAAAAATTTGCTCCCAAGATGTAGGCACTCTATTCACTTTGCTGATTGTTTCTTTTGCTGAGAAGAAACTTTTTAGTTTGAATCCATCCCATTTATTGATTCTTGATTTTAATTCTTGAGTCACAGGAGTCTCATTAAGGAAGTTGGGGCTTAATCCAACATGATGGAGATTTGGGCCTGCTTTTTCTTCTATTAGACTCAGTGTCTCTGGCTTAATTCCTAGGTCCTTGATCCACTTTCAATTGAGTTTTGTGCCTGGTGAGAGATAGGGGTTTAATTTCACTTTGTTGCATATGAATTTGCAGTTTTCCCAGCACCATTTGTTGAAGAGGTTATCTTTTCTCCAATGCATATTTTTGGTATCTTTGTCTAATATAAGATAAGTGTAATTATGTAGGTTAGTCTCTGTGTCCTCTATTCTGTACCATTGGTCTACCAATCTATTTTGGTGCCAATACCATACTGTTTTTGTTACTATTGCTCTGTAGTATAGTTTAAGGTCTGGTATAGTGATGCCACCTGCTTCACTCTTCTTGCTAAGGATTGCTTTAGCTATTCTGGGTCTCTTATTTTTCAGGATGACTTTCATGAATGCCTTTTCTATCTCTATAAGAAATGCCATTGGGATTTTGATTGGACTTGCATTAAATCTGTATACTGCTTTTGGTAGTATGGTCATTTTGATAATATTAATTCTGCCTATCCAAGAACAAGGGAGATCTTTCCATCTTCCAAGGATTTTAAAATTTCTTTCTTTAGCATTCTGTAGTTTTTGTTATAGAGGTCTTTCACCTCTTTCATTATGTTGATTCCTAAGTATTTTATTTTTTTTAAAGGCTATTGTAAATGGGGTAGTTTTCCTCATTTCCCTTTCACAGGATTTGTCACTGCTATACAAACATGCCTTTGTGCTGCAGTCTGGCTGGGCAAAATAACTGGGGGGTGACAAGCAACTTGTGAAGATTGAAACAGCAGGAGCTGCTTTATTGCAGGACAGCAGAGGTATATATACTTAACTAATTACACACAGCTTAACTCAATTAACATAAACTAGATACAGCAATCAACCAATAAGGAATCCTCATCATCTTAATGGCTCTCTGGCATTGCTTCACAGACCACTCCTGCCGCAGTCTGGCTGGGCACAATTCAGGAGCCACTTGTCAAAACAAACGAACTTTATTTTTAGAACTACACACGCCAAACAAAACAGCTCCTCAGGAAAAACCCTCAGAGCCCAACTGCCAGCACCGGCTTCCCACAAGCCTCTCAACCTCCCCCACTCCTCCTGCTCTTGAGGCCGATTGGCTGGGTCACGTGGGCGGAGCCAAAAAAGTCCCCCAATGAGCAGCTCCGTGGTCTGAAAGGGCAGGGAAACAGCCCAATGAGCATCACTGCAGAGGAGCCAATCAGCTAGAAGTTGCTGGGGCTGCTGTGAGCCAATCATCAGCTGGCAGTCTGAAAGTTTGCTGGGGCCCCTTCGGCTGTGGCTCTCAACAGATCACTTCACAGACCACTCCTTCTGGCAAAGTGCCAGGCGCCATCTTGACTTGATTTCAGCCCTCAACACCTTTTATTTATAGGTGTTGATTTTATATCCTGCTACTTTGCTGGATTCATTTATTAACTCTAGAAGTTTTCTGCTGGAATTGTTTGGTATTCTAGGTATAGAATCATATCATCAGCAAATAGTGCTAATTTGAGTTCTTCTTTTCCTATGCATATCCCTTTAATTTCTTTTGTCTGTCTAATTGATCTGGCCATTGTTTCAAGAACTATATTAAATAGAAATGGTGAAGGAGGGCATCTCTTTATTGTTCTAGTTTTTAGAGGGAATGCTTTCAATTTTTCTTCATTTAGAATGATGTTGTCCTTGGGCTTAGCATAGGTAGCTTTTATGATGTTGAGATATGGTTCCTGTTATCCCTAGTTTTTTTAGTGTTTTGAACATGAAGGGGTGCTATATTTTGTTGAATGCTTTTTCTGCATCAATTGAGATGATCATATGGTTCTTATCTTTAAGTCTATTGATGTGATGAATTACATTTATTGATTTCCGTATGTTGATGCAACCTTGCATCCCTAGGATAAACTCCATGATTGTGGTTACTATCTTTTTGATATGTTTTTGTATTTGATTTGCCAGAATTTTATTAAGAATTTTTGCATCTATGTTCATTAGAGATAGTGGTCTGAAGTTTTTTTTCTTTGATGTGTCTTTGCCTGGTTTTAGAAGCAGGGTGATATTGGCCTCATAGAATGAGTTTGGAAGTTCTCCCTCACAAAATAATTTGTAGAGTATAGGTATTAGTATACCTATTAGTATACCTAGAGTATAGGTATTAGTTCTTCCTTATAGGTCTTGTAGAACTCAGCTGTGTATCCATTTTGTCCTGGGCTTTTCTTCTATTTAGTCACTTGAAATTGATCTGTTTAAATTGTGTATATCATCCTGATTCAATTGGGCAACTCCTATGCCTCTAGAAATTTGTTGATGCCTTCAATATTTTCTATTTTATTGGAGTACAAATTTTCAAAATAATTTCTAATTATCTTTTGGTATTTCTGTAGTGTCTTTTGTGATATTTCCTTTTTCATCATATATATTAGTGATTTGAGATCTCCCTCTTTTTCTCTTTGTTAGAATAGCTAATGGCTTGTCAATTTTATTTTTTGAAGAACCAACTTTTTGTTTTGTTTCAGTTTCATATATAATTTTAATTATTTCCTGTCTTCTACTGATTTTGGTGTTGATTTGTTCTTATTTTTGGGGGGGCTTTGAGCTGTAATGTTATGTCATTTATTTGTTGACTTTTTCTACCTTTAAGAAATGAACTCCATGTAATGAACTTTCCTTTTAGCACTGCCTTCATAATGTCCCACAGATTTCAATATGTTATATCAGTGTTCTCATTTGCCTCTAAGAATTTTTAAATCTCTTCCTTCATGTCTTTAGCAACCCATTGTTCATTCAGTAGCATATTATTTAATCTCCAGGTTTTGGAGTAGTTTTATTTTTTTATCTTTTATTTTAAATTTCATTCCATTGTGATCTGACATTAGAATGCAGGGTAGTATCTCTACTTTTTTATATTTGTGAAGAGTTGCTTTGTGGCATAATATATGATCTATATTAGAGACAGATCCATGTCCTGCTGAGAAGAACGTTTATTTGCTGGTTGAAGGATGAAATATTCTATATATGTCAGTTAAGTCTAAGTTATTGATTGTATTAGTGAGTCTATAGTTTCTTTGTTCAGCTTTTGTTTGGAAGATATATCCAGTGGTGAAAGAGGTGTGTTAAAGTCACCCAGAATTATTGTGTTGTGGTCTATTTGACTCTTGAACTTGAGAAGAGTTTGATGAATATAGATGCTCTATTGTTTGTGGCATATATAATTATTATATCTTGTTGGTGTATGGTTCCCTTGAGTAGTATGAAATGTCCTTCTTTGTCCCTTTTGATTAACTTTAGCTTAAAGTCTACTTTATTTGATACAAGGATGGAAACCCCTGCTTGCTTCCTCAGTCCATGTGAGTGGTATGATTTTCCCCAATCTTTCACCTTTAATCTGTATATGTCTTTTCCTATGAGATGAATCTCTTAAGGTAGCATATTGTTCATATTGTTGGGTCTTTTTTTTTGATACAATAAGCTAGCCTGTGTATTTTGATTGGTGAGTTTAGGCTGTTAACATTCAGGGTTATTATTGAGACATGATTTGTATTCCAAGCCATTTTTGTTTATTTTTGGTATTTAGGTTGACTTGGTTTCTCCTTTGATTAGTGTTTCCTTTAGTGTAACACCTCCCTTTGCTGAGTTTCAAAAAATTGTTGTTTTTCATTTCCTTTTCATAGAATATTTTGCCAAGGATGTTCTGTAGTGCAGGTTTTTTAGCTGTTAATTCTTTTAACTTTTGTTTATGAGGGAAGTTTTTTATTTCATCATCAAATCTAAAGCTTAATTTTGCTGGATACAAAATTCTTGGTTGGCATCTATTTTCTTTCAGAGCTTGATATATGTTGTTCCAGGATCTTCTAGCTTTCAGGGTCTGTTTTGAAACATCTCCACATAGCCTAACTGGTTTCCCCTTACATATAATCTGATTGCTTTCTTTCGTGGCTTTTAATATTTTCTCCTTATTCTGTGTGCTAGGCATTTTCATTATAATGTGCCTTGGTATGTATCTATTGTGATTTTGTACATTTGGTGTCCTGTAAACCTCTTGAATTTGATTTTTCAATTCATTTTTCATGTTTTGAAAAATTTTCTGGTATTATTCCATTGAATAGATTGTTCATTCCTTTGGTTTGTAACTATATGGCTTCCTCTATTCTAATAACTCTTAAAATTTGGTCTTTTTATGCTATCCCAATTTCTTGAATGTTCTGCTCATGGTTTCTTACCATTTCCACTGTGTAGTCTACATTTTTTTCAGAATTATGTATTTTGTCTTTGTTTGGGGTCTTGTCTTCCAAGTCATCTAATCTGTTGGTGATGCTTTCAATTGAACTTTTGATTTGGTTTATTGTTTCTTTAATTTCAAGGATTTCTGTTTGGTTTTTCTTTAGCACCTCTGTCTCCCTATTGAAGAAATGTTTTGCTTTCTGTAGTAATGTTTTGCTTATGTAGTTCTTTGTCTAAATGATCTTTTGCTGCTGGTATTTGCTCTCTTATATCATCTTTTAATTCATAGAACATTTTAATAATGTATATCCTGAACTCCTATGTAATTTCATCTGCTGTTCTGGCCATGGATTCTAATAATGTGGCATCTTGATTTGTTTGGGGTGCTTTCTTCCCTTGTCTTTTCATGTTGCTCATGTGACTTCATTTCTAGCTGTGTGGATCTGAGGTGTTACCATTTTTACCCTATAGGCTTAGAGTGACCTTGTAGGGTTCCAATACCTGTCCTTTGAGGGAAAGGACAATGTTAACAGGTCCTAATATAAACAAAATACCATCTAAAAACAAATAGTTCTTATTAAGACTTACTATTTGGTCACAATGTACAGAAATGGTGAATTCAATTATTATCTACAATAAAATCATTAGGTTTATAAAAGGGTTTACTGTTTCTGATGGTGGACAAAGAACCAGGAGTGAGGTGTAGGAAGATATGCTGAGGAGGTATGAGATGAGGATATAGAATTATTATATCTTAGGAAGTGCAAAAGAGAAATCTAAAGAGGAAGATTAGTAGCAGGAGAAGGGAGAGGAAGTAATTTTGGGTAGACAAGTAAGTAGGAAGACAGTAGAGTATATAAAACAAACACACATATATATCAAGAAAAATAAAAAATGTTAAAGTAATAAAAATTGGAGAGAAAAAAAGAGAGACAACAACAACAAAAAAGAATTTACAACACAACTGTAATATACTATTCAGTTGTCTCAATCCTCAACATCCTAATTCATGCAAACTACTTGGTTTCACATATGTTGTGATTTGAAGGCTGGAGAAAAAGAAGGAGAAGAAATTAAAAAAAAAATCTTGAAGAAACAAGGATTGTTTTGGTTGGAGATCAGTATCTTTCCTGTTTCCCATCTCATCCAATGGTGGGATTGTCTGTTCTTAGTTGGTATCTCTGCCCTCAGTATGGGGGGGGGGTTTGCCAGGATGTGAGGGTTGGTCTCAGGGGCAAGGCCCCTAGAAATGGGGTATGGTGCCCACCCACCCCGTTGGGAGATAGCACCTCAAGGATCTCCTTTAGGGTCTCCTCCTGTGATGTGGGTGCTGGGTCTTATCTCCCCCTCTTGCCTGTAGACCTCGCAATCCCTGCCCTCTAAATTAGTCTCTAAAGTGTTTCTCCCTCACCCTCTCCTTTTCTATTTCCTAATCAGGAACCTTTCTCTCCTGGGGGATCTTGTGTGTTGCACTCTGGTGGCTGCTCACCTGTTGTGGAGGACTGTTTCGTATTGTAACTCTGCTGAGTTAGGGGCAGCTGGGAATTGGGGGGAGTTAGAAAACTATGGGAACCTGGCTGTCTGGTCTTCCAAACTGGTAGTTTCCCCAACTAAAGATGGTAATGGAGGTGACCCAAGATGGAGACAGCTGCTTTCAGTGATGGGGTGTCAGGTCAGATGGGGGGAGCTGGACCATGGCGTTGTGTGATGCATTCAGAGATGAGCTCTATGGTGTGCAGTCTTGTGGCTGTCAGCTTTCTTTAGAGCCTGTGAGGTCCCCAGGCTATTGCAAGTAGGGGACTATAGCAGTAGCTGTCAAGTCCCAAGATGGAGATGATATGGGAGTGGTGGCTGAAGTTCCTGTGCATGGGTAGTGACTGAGTATCCTTTGTGGGAATAGCATCTGGGAATTAAGTGCTGGTGGTCCCACTAAGGCACCTGTAGGACCTGTGTGGGCTAGTAGTCAGGAGCCGGGAGTCCTTTTCTAACACTGAGGCTTGGGGCCCTGTGCAGCAGGGCAGGCATGATTCCTGTGGTGGGATAAGCTGTGGAGGGTCCTCTATCACTCTCAGCAAAGTAGTATTCCCACTAGTTGAGACCCAGTTCATGGAGCAACACGGAATGCTGCCTCCCTCTGGCCCACCATCTTGGATCCCCCCAGAGAGGGAAAATTTTAATACTTGAAATTTCTGTTCTTTATCTCCCAAAGAGTACTAATATGCATATTTTTTAAAGTTTTTTAAATCATCATTCACCTAGGCAGTAAGTTGTTGACAGGACTGCATTGCTATTTGGCTTTTCTCCAAATGCCAGGTCCAAATATCCTCCTATAAATTTAACAGGGAGGAAAATCACTTCCCTTAAGACTTGAAGCTTTTCTTGGTGCTGTGTGTCTGTCTGTCAAGTATTCCAGAAGCAATTCCTGAGTGTGAGTTTTTAGAGGCAACAATTCGTCTTACTGAATGCCTTGGATATTAAATGATAATTAACTCTTATTTCTTGAAACTATACCAGTTGTTTGCAGAGAAAAATCAAGAACCCAGAATAACATGACAGAGATATTTTTCATAAATGTTCATAAATTTTCTCCTATAAATCCAATTTTGCTGGTTCCCTGGTGTCAACTTTGATTTCCTTTTGGTGGGCAGGGCTCTCTGAAGGTGGAGGAGGACTCATTTGTCCAAGGATCTAGGTGGTCCCTAGTATTCTCCAGGCTCCTCCTGAGATCTATGAGGCCCACAACAGTTGGATGATCACATTCAACATGTCTAGTCAAAATTATTTAAATAAAGCTCAAGTTCTTATATTAATTAAAAATTGTGAAAGTTTACTTAATATTTTCAATTTACTTATAATCCTATTTAATTTAATCCTATTTAATGACATTTAATTAGCAGTGGAAAAGCATAATTGAATTTTTTGGAGGCTATACTTGATATCTCAGAATTTATGAAATGGGTATCATTAGTGACCTTCCTGTCTATCATGATAAACCATAAGGATAAACAAATACTTTAAAAAAATACTTCATGCTACAAAAGATAAAGTAGCAGTATCCTGATGTATGAAATCTAAAAGCTCATTTCTGACTATTGGAAGTTAACATAATTACAAAGTTTATCTTAAACTATCTTAAAACTAGTAAGAGTTCTCTAATGAATTTATGGTGCTTATGGAGATTAAACAAAGTTCCTTATTTATATAATATCATGATTATAACTTAAATTTAAACTTTAACATACAGTTATCAACAAGGGGGTTGAGTTTTTCTGAATTTAACATGAGAAAGGAAAATGAAAATAAGGAAATTATTGGTAAAGGGATAGTGTCTTTAGTTTAGACCCTAAGACAAAGATTTGAGGATAGGTAATTTTATTTGGGAAATTATCCCAGAGAACACTGTTAAAAAGGTACAGTGGTTAATTTTATGTATCAACTTGAATGGGCCAAAGCATGCTCAGATAACTGTCAAAATGTTGTTATTGTTGTGGTAGTGCTGGGGATTGAACCTGGGGTCTTGAATATGTGAAGTGAGCACTCTCCCACTGAGCTATATCTCCAGCCCAAAACATTATTTCTCAGTGTGTCTGTGAGAATGTTTTTGGAAGATATTAACATTTGAACTAGAAAGAATGTCTCCCTCACTAAAGAAGGTGGTAGTTTCTGAATAGAATGGAAAGATGGAGGGAAGACCACATTGTTTTCTATTTGAGCTGGGACATCAGCCTTCTCCTGCCCTCAGATTTTGGTGCTCCTGATTTTTGGGCCTTTGAACTTGGATTGAGACTAATGCCACCAGGTTCTCCCTTTACCCTGCTTCCCCATCCTCAGGCCTTAAGACAAGGACTGAATTATATCACCAGCTTGCAGATGGCAGATCATGGGATTTCTTGGTCTCCATAATCATGCCAGACATGTCCTATAATAGGTCTTTAAATCTGTCTAGGCTTGGTGGCACACACCTGTAAGCCCAGTGACTTAAGTGGCTGAAGTAGGAGGATCTAAAGTTTGAGGTCAGCCTTAGCAAGTTAGTGAGGATATAAGCACCTTTGTAAGATCCTGTCTCAAAATAAAAACATGAAAAGGTTTGGGAATGTAAGTCTGTAGTAAAATGCCCCTGTTTTCAAACTCCAGTATTCCTCACAAAAATAAAAATAAAAAAAAAATGATAACTCCCCCTGACCCTGTCTTTCTCCTTCTCTCCTAGTGTTATGTTTGTCTGGGGAGTCCTGACTAATACAGAAGGAAAGGAAGCCAATAAGTGCATTAAAGGGCAGATTGCCATTGTGGGCAAATGAAGCCCAATGACAATGGGGATTTCTTAAGTGCTATGTAAACATACCTGAGTTGTCCCACCAAGGGACAAGCAAGCCTGGGTTATATTCTCATTAATTTCTAACTATCAATAAGGAGCTGCTTCTGAATGCATTAACTTCCCAGGACTGTTAGTCTGTCCAATGAAACATGCTTCTTCAGTTCAAGATATTGCTCAGGAGAGTTATAGGTGCTTGCAGTAAGAAGCTCTTGGTCTGTGTGAGGGTTGCAAAAGCTAAGGAATGTAGTTGGGGCAAAGTATGTCTGGTACAGAGGGAAACTTCTGGGAGAGGAGAATCTGAAACAGAAAATAAGAAAGAAAATAAACAGGGGACTTTCTTCATATTTGGCCAAAGGATATCTTATTTTTCCCACATAAATGAGGGGTCAAAATGTTGACATTTCAGGTGGTAAAGAATTGATGAGGAAAAAAATGACTATTTGAAATCATGGATTTGGTGCTTTCATGTTAGGACTAATCCCTGAACAATAAAATATAATGAATTGATTTAAAAATCAAGTTTTTGTGAATTTCATTATATTGTTAGTTCTTAGTAGTATGATAAGTTTGATTTGAGAAGCATATTAGTTTCAAATGAGTTATGAAAATTTAAATGTGAAAGATGTAGAAATTGGAATATATGATGTCTCAAAGATAGCATATTAGCACTTTATTCCTGAACATTTGTAGAATTTTGGTTGTTTAACACATAAATAAGTCAAGTTAACTTTATAAGGAACAAAGAAAACAACAATAAGTGATTTAGAAGGTCAAAATAATTTTTTTCAGAATAATTTACTTGGTCAGAGTCTTAAGATTTTGTAATCTACTGTCAGACATGTCTAGTTTTCAACATAATCATAAAAAGAGAGGTTAGTCTATGTGTAGAAAGAAACAAACCAGAATTTTTATAAGTTGAATTTATGTTTTACTTATCAAAGTATGGTCTGACAATCTAATTATTGACCATGTGTGCATAGGTCACCCATACATTACTTCTTAATTTTGGAAAAGTTATAATGATGTCTGAACAGTGGTATTTTTTGAGAGAGATACCATTTTAATGACAGAATACAATTTTTGATACTTAGAGCAAAGTATTGGCATTTTCTTTTAAACTCCTAAAGTCTGAGTATGGCTTAAGAAAAGGTCGAATCTGCATGATGAAGTTTAGCAGTGTCATTAAGATGCTGCAAGTCTGCTAAATAGTTTGTTCTTTTGTACTGTTGAGTCTTCCACTTAAAAAACTTCTAAGGAAATCATAAATATAATTAAAGAGTTAGAAAATATGACCCTTCAGGGAAAAGGTAAAAGAACAGACATTAGTTGACCTCAATGCTGAAGTTCATTTTCATAATTGTTTTCAAGGGTCTGCATAACATGTACTCAAAATATACTATTCCATATATACATCATCACTAAGGGAAACCAAAGGGATAATGAGCCTAAATTATAGTACAATGAATTTCATTCAGTTTTTAAGGAAGAATTTTGGGAGGGATAGTAAGGAATTGAAAATTATATTTTTGACTTTAAAAATCTACCTGGATATTTTCAATCTGGATAATAATTTCAGAATGTGTATTGTATGCTACAGGGTACATTTCCCTATGTATTCTAATGAGCCTTTGTTTTCATTTTTTAAGGATTATTTTAGATTTACAGAAAACTTAAAAGAGTATAGAGAGTGCTTATGTATTCCACATTTAGTGTCCCCTACTGGGAAACTTAGGTTAGTATGCATGTTATGTTAGTATAGTACATTTTCTCAACTAATGAACCAATGTTGATGTACTGTTATTGACTAAAGTCCACATTTTATACACATTTTCTTAGTTCTTACCTAATGGCCTTTTTCTATTTCAGGATTCACTGTACCATATCATATTTAGATATAATATATTCTGCGATGCCTCTTTCGACAGTTTCTCATACATTGCCTCTTTTGATGACCTTAAGAATTTTGAGAAGTAGTGGTCAAGTATTTTGTAGAGATGATTAATGACCTAAAATTTTACCCAGGAGGGAAAAGGAAAAAGAATAGATATTTGAAGTCATTTGACCCCTCAATGGAATTCTGTTTAATTTTTTAAACACTCCTCTGTTGAGGTATAATTGGCACACAAAATATATATACACAACTTAGTAAGTTTGCATATATATATATATATATATATATATATATACACACACACACACACAACTTAGTAAGTTTGCAGGTAAGTGTATACCCAGGAAATATCACCACAATCAATGCCATAAATATATCTATCACCCTCAAATATTTCTTCCTATCACTTTATTGTATTTGCTAATTTTTGCCTGATGTTTTCCACATGATTAGATGGTGCATATGAATTTTGGAGGAAGAGCACAGATCTTAAAGTACCATTGTCATGAGATTGTATTAAAAGTGCATACCCAACATGATATATCATTGGTGATATTAATACTGAACAACTGACTGAGGTAGTATTTTTCAGTTTTTTTCTTCCATATATTTATTCTTTTCCTCTTCTTTCAATTTATTACTCTTTGGAAGGAAGTCACAATGCAGAGACCCCACCTATGGAGTGGGGAGTTATGCTTTATCTTCTTGAAGGAGTATCTTCATAAATGATTTATATTTCTGCATGGGATATTTGACTCTTTGCTCTCATTTATTTATTTACTTACTTATCCAATAATTTAGTGACACAGTATGAATTCATGGAGATTTATTGTAATTCAATGCCACTTAATTTTGCTGTTTAAATTGTGCTAGCTTTGACCACTGTGAGTTCTTTCATTTGGCCCCTGTTTCTCTTTGATATACAGCTGTCACTGAATAAATACATGTCTTTAGAAATTCATTTTTTTAGCACTTTCTTATTTTTTGGCACTTCAAGGTGTTCCAGACTCATTTTTATATATGTTCTTTCCCTCTTTGAGGGTCAGCTATTTCTCAAAGGAGCCCTGATTCCTTCTACTGGAGGATGATGATATTGATGAGCATGACCTGGGTACTGCGCTCTTTGCTACTGAGTTATCATTGTTTCTAGGTCATCTTAGCTGACAGTATGTGTGTGTGTGTGTGTGTGTGTGCACGTGTGCATGCACAACTGTGAATAGTTATGTATACTTTTCATTTATATCTGTATCAAGCTAAACATGAATTCGTATTGATGTCCTCAATTCTAACTTAATGCCACATGGATCATTCTAGCATTCTTCCTTCTCTTTTTTATAATATTTTATTCCAATAATGAAAAATCTGACTCCACCATTTAGTTAATTAGATACTAATTCCAGTACAAATGTTCCTTACTCCCCAATATTAGTCTGGATGTCTTTTTTTTTTTTTTTTTTGAGAGAGAGAGAGAGAGAGAGAGAAATTTTTTAATATTTATTTTTTAGTTTTTGATGGACACAACATCTTTATTTTTTAAAATTTTTATGTGGTGCTGAGGATAGAACCCAGCGCCCTGTGCATGCCAGGAGAGCACAGTACTGCTTGAGCCACATCCCCAGCCCATAGTCTGGATGTCTTTTTAAGGGAGTTCCTACCAAATTTTCATGGCTCAACTGATTTCTCTTTTTTATATATATCTTTATTTTATTTCTTTATTTTTATGTGGTGCTGAAGATTGAATCCAGGGCCTTGCACGTGCTAGGTGAGCGCTCTATTGCTGAGCCACAACCCCAATCCAATGATTTCTCTTAATTTTATAAGTTCTTCCAGAAAATGAAAAAGAACAAAAGTTGCCCTCTTATTATATGGAGCTAGTATAATCTTGATGGTAAAACCAGATACAGGCAACACAAGAACAGAAAATTAACTTTTATAAAGGCAGTTGCAAAAAGCTTAAATTTAGTGTTAGCTAAACAAATTTAGTAGTGTACAAATTTAATTATGTATAAATATTGAGTGATGGTTATCCTACAAAGACAAAGATATTCCATACAAGAAATCTATCATTATAACTTATAATTATTGATCTAAAGACGAAAATCATAGGTTTATTTTAGTTGCTTCACAAAAAAATCTTTACATAAGATTCAATACCTAATTATTATTAAAAACTTTTAGCAAATGAGGTCTATAAAGAAACTTACTTATTTATTAAAAGATTCAGTATGAAAAATATGTTTTTTCTAAATATTAAAATTAATAGAGACACTTTAAAAGAAGTGAGGTATGGACATTGGAAAGGAAGATACAATATTCAGATTTTATAGTCATTTCCTAAGAAAAACCAATTATAGTAATCCATGTTTTGTTGCTATAATGAAATACCCAAGATTGGGTAACTTCATAAAGAAAAGAAGTCTACTTATTTAAGATTTAGGTCACATCTGGTGATGGCCTTCTTGCTGACAGATTCTTGAGGTGATGCTGGGTAGCATATAGCAAGGTACTGTGTGTGTGTGTGTGTGTGTGTGTGTGTGTGAGTGATCTAGCCTATTATTTTAATACTGAACTAGTATTCAATTATGAAGTCTTCACCCTGATGAATTTATCCAATCCTAATCACCTCACAAAGTCCCACACATGTAACCAACATAGTTAGATCAAGTTTTCACCCTTTTCATACTTCACAATGGAGATTAAACTCCAGTGCATGAACGCTTAGTGGACACACTGAAACATATCTACACCATAGCACCATGTAAATTAACACATCATTTGAGATCATTTTCCACTAACTTCTAGCAGTTGGAGTTGCTATTTAAATTCATTAAGTTGGGTATTTGGTATAACCCCCAAACGTGGAAACTCATGTTCTTTCATTCTCTTAAAATTTCTGTAACACTCTTTGTTGGTTTTTCTTCTATTTTTCTTCTCTCCTATTTGAATGCATATTATCTAAATATACTTCATGTACAAATATTATTTTTTCCTTTTCTCTCTGGTTTTATTTCTTTATCCTATTACTGACTTTATAGGAAATCTCTGCAATTTCACCTTTCAATCCTTTATTGATTTTTTTATTTCATTCTTGGTGTATGAATTTAATTTGTGGCATCTGTTTTTATTAAATTTTCTATAGTTTTATAGAGTCAGTATCTTCTCTTTAAGAAAAATAACATTTTTTGATTATAACAAGCTAGTTTGAAATGATAGCAACTTAACATTAATGATAAAGATAGAAAAAAGAAACAAAAAAGAAAAAGCACACATAAACAACTATATTTTCATGTTTCTACCCACATTTTATATTTTTGATGTTCTATTTTATATATTCCTGTACTACCTATCTCTTAATGTATTAATGTATTTATTGTTTTATATCATTTTATTTCAGTTTTCACGCTACAAATGAGTGATTTGTGTATGATGTTTATATATTAGAACACTATGAATTTTCTATTTAGTTACTTTACCAGTGCATTTTATTTCTTCCAGTGTTTGTATCTTCCAGTGTTTGTATCTTCCAGGTTTTTTTTTTCAATTTAAAGAATCACCTTTAACATTTCTTATACAACATGTCAGATAATAATAAATTTGCTCAGCTTTTGTTGGGAATGTCTTTATCTCTTTTCATTTCTACAGGGTACCTTTGCTGAGTACAGAATTCCTGGCTGGGAATTTTTTTTCTTTTAACACTGTGAAAATCTCACTCTACTCTTTCCTGGCCTGAAGGTTTATACTGAGAAGTAGGCTCTCAGGAAAATTGGAATATCCTTATAGGTTATTTGTTTCTTTTTTCTTGCTGCTTTGTGAATCCTGTTTTTAACATTTGAGAGATTGTTTACAATTTGTTTTGGAGTAGATATTGTTAAGTTTAAACTGTTGATATGAATATTTGTATTTCTGGGTTTGGGAAGATTTCAGTGTTATCTTTTTAAATCAGCTTTCTATCCCTTTGGCATTCTGAAGCCCCCTCATTAACCTCAGTAATTTGAATATTTATTCTTTTAATGTTATCCCAACATTTCCTCATCCTTTCTTCATTCCACTTCATTTTTCCCCCTTTTTCTCCTCTGACCATGTATTTTCCAATAACCTCTTTGAGCTCAGTAATTCTTCTGTTTGATCTGTTTTGCTTTGGATGTTTCTATTGCATTTAAAATTTTGCTTGATATACTTTTCAGCTCAAGGATTTTTTAAATTACTTTAATCTCTTAAATTTAATAGAGTATTGAATCATTTGTGTGTTTTCTTGAAGCTCATAAATTTTCTTAAAACAATTGTTTTGATTTCTCTGTCCAAGAGTTTGCATATATTGCTTGCTATATGGTTGATTTCTGGTGCCTCATTTTGTGCAATAGGTGAGGTCATGATTCCCTGGAAGTTCTTGATGCTAGATGGCATATTGAAGCATTAAGTATTTATTCAACTCTTTAGAATTCTGGCTTAGTCTGTGTCTGTCTTTCCAGAAATTCTAAGCAGGCTACTTATTTTCTTTGATCCTGTGGCCACTTCTGTTATTTCAGCACTAGATGGTGCCTTAAATCTAGTTTTTTTCCTGAGTCTACTGTTAGTGTATTGTTACTGTTTCAACACTAGAGGGTATGTCAAACCAAATTTGTCCCAAATCCAGCATTAGTGTGTTGTTCAGAATGAACTTGGGGAGGCTAAAAATAGTATGTTATCCCCCCTTTCTTCTGGGGCGGGGGCAGGTCTGGATACCTCACCTATAATCAGTGGCCTGTAGTTAGGCACCGTGGGATTCTCCCTGGCTCTGGGACTCACCATGAAGAGACTGGACCCAGGTTCCTATGCAATGACTTGGTATTTACCTCTCTCTTATTCTCCTAAGTAGAAAATCACTTTCTTTATGTTGTGCTTCCTGTGGTTGGGGGAATGATGGGGTAATCAGTCCCTTGGGGGCCCAGAGGCTCCATCGACAGACACTGTACCAGGGGATAGGGATAATTGGGGCAGTCACGTTTTGGGTTTCACAATAGGGGCTGGTGCTGAGTTCCACAGCAAAGTTCTGTGCTTTTGTTCTTGTCCTACTTACCAGTGGTGGAGTTTCTATATGCTATGCATCCTCCAAGTTGGGAGGTGGCAGTGGAGGTAGTCTCTTGGCCACCAGGCTAACAGATCCAGAGGCTCAGTCTCCTTAGCCTGAGTCAGGCTTTGCCCAGTACTAGTTTCACAGTGGCAGGCCTGTGAAATTTCTTTGAGGAAAAAGAAAGTGCCTCTTTCTATGCTCTGTTACTTGGAGTTGGGTGAGTGGTGATATGGCAATCTTTTCCTTTCTGCCTTCTTCAATGAGATTTTTCAATTATTATGCTAAAACCATTATACTGTGGTCTCTTGCTTGCTTTCCTTAGCTCTTGCAAAAGTGTTTTGGTGTGTTAATTGTTCTGAAGAGAGTCTACTGCTGGAATTGCTGGAATAGCTTACTCAGCTGCCATCTTGCTCCATCCCTGAATGACACATTTTTTGAAATTAGCTCTCTCTTCAATGGCTCAGGTTTTTCTTCTTTATCTTCCATATGCTGTTTTCTTATCTTCCAGGTTAAATGTTTTCCTCAGATGTTTGGTAATTCTTTATTTCCTGCTCAAGAATTGGGGAATAAAAACTCACTCCAAGAAACTTTGAATGAATTTTCAGGATTTATCAACTTCGAGCTTCTTTTTAGGATAGGGTCTCTCAACTTCAGCACAGTTGAGATTTGGGGCTAGAAAATTCTTTGTTAGGGGGTACTTTCTTATGCCTTACAGGAAATATAGCACTATCCTTGACCTCTATCTATTAGATGCTAGTAGCACCCTAGTCAGCTGTGAACCAAAAATGTCTCCAGATATTGCTGAATATCCTGTGGGATAAAAAAAATTGAGTATTATTGCTTTAGGATACATCATTTCTTAAGGTAACTCCTACCCAACCTCTTGGGCTGATCAGATGCCTAGGAGGGTAAAAGTCTGGATGTCATACTTCATAGAGCTCAGTGAAGGAAGACCACTGGTGTTTCTGTATTAATAATCATTAATATTATAAGTATGGTCTTTATTTTCCCTTGTGTGCATGCCTTCAGATGTTTTCAATATCTCTCAGTTCAAAGAACCTGTGTGTTATCTCTCTTAAGAAAAACTTTCTATGAAGACTAAGGTGTGGGGCAGGATATTTGTGAGTGTATTCCTTTACTTAAAAAAATCAAGTCTTTTCTAATTGCAGTTTTAAGAGGGGTAAAATGTATATGTTTGATTTTACTCAGAAGGTTCTGTTCTTGTCTTTTCAAGATTTTAGAAATTTACTATGAAGTTCAACTTATTAAAGTAAAAGTAGCAAGTAAAGTAAAATTTACAAGAGTGAAGATATAAGAAAAATTTATTTGTTCAATTTGTAATATGCCTTTTTGTGTTTAACATATTTGAAAGAGTCAGGTATATTGAGTAATTATGATTTGAATTATCAGAAAGAATTTGATTAATTAATTATGTATGTAAGTGGTGTTAAATGCTTTAAAAGAATTTAATCTGTTAAATTTATGAGTTGCTTTACATTATTCATAGAGTAAGTAAAAGTAAAAGTAAGTAAAAGCTTCTATGTTTGGCCTAAAGTTTAGAAATAAAATGAGATCTTTCAATTGATCTTAAGATATTAAGTGAAACTATATTTTAAAATGTATAAATTTAATAAATAAATATTAATAAAATATTTTATATATCTTATAACAGAGAGATTTTTCTTTCCATACATGAAGCCTATTTCTCCACTTTCAGATGTTAAAAGACCACCAAAAAATATCTTCTGTGATAAATGGTATTCAATATTATATAACAATAATCAAGAGATGGAAAAAGACGTATAAAAGTTGAAAAGCATAAAGCAAATGATACTGAAAACAGTTTGACTGCCTACATAGAAATATAAAATAATCAAAAGAAAAACTATTGGAACACAGACATTACAACTAAGATATAAAATTTAGGGCAAGGCAGACTGGTTCTAAGTTTGTAGAAATTCAGAAGTAAAATGAGGTGGGAACAGACTAGAGTATGGGTTGAAGCCGTGGAGAGACTGGTTGGAGCAAGGTTTTTAAGAATTAGTTCTGGGTTACACGCATTATGTGGGTTATAAGAAAAAGGATCTTTCATGGATGAGTCGAAAGCTTCTAGATTAAATAAAGTTGAAATGACACTGTAGTTTACTGACTAGGAAAATTAGAAGGAGACTGGGTTGACTGTGGGTAGGAGCTGGCTATTAGGAGCCCAGTTGTAGAAATGTTTTGAAATATCTGTTGGGTATCTAAATGGAAATATCAAGTAAGATGATAGTTAGAAAGCTGACAATAGTGGTTTTGCTGGCAGAAGATGATGGTGGGTGGCTTGTGAACTATAGTAGGGAAAGAGAAGAGAGTGAGAGAAAGAGAAGCCTCTATAATGATTGTCACAAATGATGATGAATTGACTGTCTACAAGACCAACAAGTGTTTAATCTTGTAGGTTGGCTTTAAACCATAATTTCAATTTGTTACTTGAAACAGATTATTTTGATGTGTTGGAAACATTTTTTTAGACACCATTTATTAAGTCACTGTGAGGGTGGCATGGTTGTATTAATGTGCTATATAAATTACTTTAAGCAAATGCAGTTTGTATCTTCTGTCAGATTTAAAACACTCTTCCCACTCCTTTTCACACATGGAATTACAAAGCCAGAATGGGCCTCAAGACCACATAGTCCCAATCCTCATTTCTTGCCTGGGCTTTGTGTCTGATATTTTGACAAGTGGTTTTGACCTTCTGCTTGAGCAGCTGCAGTGACAGGGAACACTCATATGCATAAGAAAGTTTAGACAGTTTTTTAGTGTTTTTAATTATTGTAAAATTTTTCTTATGGTGAATGAAATATTCTTCCCTTTACCTTCCAACCTCAATTCTTATTTTGCTTTAAGGACCATCCAGAATACAAATATTTCATGACCACCAGTGTGAGTTTTCTGATACACTGTCATAGATTCAGTGTCCAGTGCAGCAGGTTTCTAAGTTTTGTACAGTACTCTGCTCACTTCTGTCATCATTTCTCCCAAATATGACTCCCTGAATGAATTCCAGTATTCTGGATATGATCTGAGTAGTGCAAATCCAGTCCTACTATGGTCCATCTTGTTTGGATGCTAAATTTCTATTAATATAGCCCAAGATTTCTTTTCAAGAATGTAAGTGAGATAAGGTGTGAAAAACACTTAGTCTATTGTATGGAATATAGAATGCATTCATTAAATGAAAGATAATTTTATATACTTTATACCTAAGGCATCCAAAGAAGTCAGAGAATATATAGTTTTCTTTTTCTTTCTTTCTTTTTTTTTTTTTTTTTGGTACTGGGGATTGAACTCAGGGGTATTCAACCACTGAGCTACATCCCTAGCCCTATTTTGTATTTTATTTATAGACAGTTCACTGAATTGCTTAGCATCTCACTATTGCTGAGTTGGCTTTGAACTCACTATCCTCCTGCCTCAGTCTCCCAAGCTGCCGGAATTACAAGCATGTTCCTATTTCAGGCATGGAGTTCCCCGAGGTGGGATGGAGTGAGCGGTATGACCTGTACTGTATTTAAGGAATGTTTACTATGTACTGGATGTTTTACATTTAGTTCTCACAAGAACATTATGAGGGAGGTACATTATTGTTTTCATCTCACAGATGGGAAAACAAAGGCTCAGAGAGCCTAAATAATTTATTGAAGGCCACACCATGGAGCTTAGGCTGATTGAGATGGTTGAGTTTTCACATGGATGTAGAAAGACTCCCAAGTTCTGAGACAGCCAGAGAAGGGAGATCATGGAGAGGCTAAGGTCTGAGAAACTGTTAGGATTGACAGAAGGTTGGTATTGAACCAATTCTGAGTTTGGAGCAAAGTCTTTAATGCAAAAATGGTGGTGTAGTTCTTTCAGCGTAGGGTATTGAGTAACTCTTCAGGATTTTTGCTCCCTGGAATCTATCTACTGTGTCTATTTTTGTACAGTAGTTCTGATGGGGGTGAGCACAAGCTGTTTACAGGTAAAAGTTACCCTGTGTTTTTGTGCATGATTCCTAAAGCTTTTCTATTTGTGACTGAATCCTTTCTAAAATGTAATTCAGTCCTCTCATTTTTGACATGGCTTGAGGTTTTTTTTTTAATTTCTCTGCTAAATTTCTTGCCTTTCCTTCTGTCCTGCTGAGCGTAGGCAGCATTATGATCATTTGAGTTAGCACTGCAGGAGTCAACTGGTTGCTTATAGGCCTGTCATCAGGGAGCCTTGGAAAAGAGCCCTTCCGGGTTGGAAAAGTCTATTGGGGTATAGAATGTACAGCCTGGCACCAGATGCCATCAGGACTTAAAAGGCAATAGTTTAATTAAAGGAAAGGCAACCTTTCCCCTTGAACTAAAGTTACTGCTTATTAAATGCCACACAGCATCTGTCTTTAGGTGAAGGCTGTAGGACTGGCTTCAACCTCATTTCAGGTAATAGCAAAACCCATCAGGACAAAACAAAGCAAAAAGCAAGCAGGCAAACAAAAATTGATCTCTCCTCTATTTTTTAAATTATTTATTTATTCTAATTTGTTATACATGATAGCAGAATGCAATTCATTCATATTGCACATATAAAGCACAATTTCAAGGCACTGACTCTACGTATTTTCATACCATTCATGTCTAAAGACATGTACTTAGGGTAATGATGTCTAACTCATTCCACCATCATTCCTGTCCCCTTACCCTCTCCTTTAAGGTAACATTATCAAAAACTCATGTCAATGGAACCATAATGACCAACCTTTAAATAGCTCTCTTGGTTTGTAGTATTGCCCTGCTGCCCTTTGTAATGGTTTTCCATGTTGGTTTTCTTGATGGGAAGGTGTGGCCATAGTAATTTTCGAAAAACTATTTTGCCAAGATGGTATAGTAACTTCACTGATTTATGGAAATCTAAATGACTAATGAGTTTATAATGAATTTGCCAATTTTAATACATTAAAGTTTTTTTTTATAAAGAACTGAATTATTAATGATCATGTAGTAATGCACTGGTAACAGTTTCCTGTTGACACTACATTATTTTAAGAAATCATTAGTTTTATAATCTAGTGTCATTGATAATTAATAAAGGTAACAACTAAATTTGTGAAGAGATGTTTATATAATTTTGCCATCTGGGATTTCATTATCTTCTGAGGAAGATTTTGATGGTATTTAAGCAATTAATTTGTCTCTGAAAAGTTTATCTATATCTGATAAACGTCTTACATAAAATGCATATTAGGGATGTATAATTTTGGATAGTCAATAAGAAGAACAGATATAGCAAGCAGATAACAAGTGTTAGCATGGGCATGAAGAAAAGGGATACTATACATAGTTGTAGGTATATAAATTAGTACAGTTATTAAGAAAATTATGGAGTTTCCTTTAAAAATTAAGATAGAACTATTATACATTCAGCAACCCCATATGTTGGTGTCTAATTAAAGAAATGAATTCTGTATATCAGATTTCTGCACTCCATGTTCATTGCAGCATTCTTCACAATAGTCAAGATATGATAATAACTTAAGCATCCATCAGTAGATGAATGAATAAGGATAATATGATACACAGGAATAATATTGAATTATATAAAAGAAGAAAATCCTGCCATTTCTGACAACATGGATGAATCTGGAGAATATTATGCAAAGTGAAATTAGCCAGAGACAAAGACAAATACCGTATGATGTCACTTATGTGCGGAATCTTATAAGAGTAGAACAGTGATTGCCAGGTAGGCGGAATGGTGACCACCGGCAGAAAAGGCCCAGTGGCCCGTGGCGGGACAGATCTTCCAATCACTCCTGCAAGGTAGGCAGGCCTGCGACCCACCAGCAGAAGAGGAGCAGCGGCCTGCTGAGAGGCAGAGCCGCCCCCTCCCCCTGCGCAGCAAGGTACACAGAACTGTGACCATCCACAGAGCAGGCCCAGCGGCCTGCTGAGGGGCAGAGCCGCCCCACACCCCCCGCGCCTGCCAGGTAGGCGGAACGGTGACCACCGGCAGAAAAGGCCCAGTGGCCCCTGGCGGGACAGAGCTTCCAATCACTCCTGCAAGGTAGGCGGGCCTGCGACCCACCGGCAGAAGAGGAGCAGCGGCCTGCTGAGAGGCAGAGCCGCCCCATCCCCCTGCACTGGCAGGGTAGAGGGAACTGTGACCACACACAGAGCAGGCCCAG
>NW_025999842.1:998883-1001919 GCF_001458135.2 Marmota marmota marmota | reverse complement strand
CTTGAATCAAAGTGTGAAATATGATATATCAAGAACTATGTAATGTTTTGAACAGCCAACAATAAAAAATAAAAAAAATAAAAAAAAATAAAGGATAGTTAAGACTAGGCACCTGGAGCTAAAAGATGAAAAAAAAAAAAAAACATTCTATCGTGTATACATACCACAGTTTCTTTATCGGTTTATCTGTTAAAGGGCATCTAGGTTGGTTCCACAATTTAGCCATTGAGAATTGTGCTGCTATTATATAAACATTGATGTGGCTGCATCACTGTAGTATGCTGATTTTAAGTCCTTTGGGTATAGACTGAGGAGTGGGATAGTTGGGTGAAATGGTGGTTTTCTAAGGAATCTCCATACCGCTTTCCAGATTGGTTGCACCAATTTGCAGTCCCACCAGCTATATGTGAGTGTACTTGTTTCTCCACATCCTCACCAACACATATTATTGCTTGTATTCTTAGTAACTGCCATTCCACAAAGGAAACAATCAACAATCAATTGGAGTGAGGTGAATTCCTAGAGTAGTTTTGATTTGCATTTCTCTAATTGCTAGAGATGTTGAACATTTTTTCATATATTTGTTGATTGATTGTATATCTTCTTCTGAGGAGTGTCCGTTTATTTCCTTAGCCTATTTATTGATTGGGTTATTTATCCTTCTGGTGTTGAGTTTTTTGAGCTCTTTATATATCCTGGAGATAGTGTTCTATGTGATATGCATATAGTAGAGATGTTCTCCCACTCTGTGAACTTTCTCTTCACATTGTTGATTGTTTCCTTTACAGAGAAGAAGCATTTTAGTTTGAATCCATCCCATTTATGAATTCTTGATTTTATTTCTTATGCTCGTTGAGTCTTGTTAAGAAAGTCAGGACCTAATCCGACATGATGGTGATTGGGGCCTATGTTCTCTTCTATTTGGTGCAGGGTCTCTGGTCTAAGTCCTAAGTCCTTGATCCTCTTTGAGTTTTGTTCAAGGTGAGAGATAGTGGTTTAATTTTAATTTCCGGCATATGGATTTCCAGTTTTCCCAGCACCATTTGTTGAAGAGGCTATCTTTTCTCCAATGTATGTTTGTGGTGCCTTTGTCAAATATAAGCTAAGTGTATTTATGTGGGCTTGTCTCCATGTCCTCTATTCTGTATCATTGGTCTACATGTCTGTTTTGGTGCCAATACCATGCCATTTTTGTTACTATAGTTCTGTAATATAGTTATAGGTCTGGTATTTTGATGCCTCCTGCTTTATTCTCTTTGCTAAGGATTGCTTTGGCTATTCTGAGAGTCCTGTGCATTTAAAATAAGCTAGCTTGATTTCTAGTTCCTGTGTTTTCTTGTGCCTCTCTTAATGACTTTGCAGAAAGGCCATGTCATCTGCCTGTTGCTTGACTTCAATAGCCATTTTAGTCCAGGTTATCAGATTGCTATTTTAAGTAATATTTTGTACTGCATCCTGTGCCAAGGAATAGTGAGGTACTATCCTGTAATATCAGCCACATCTTTATTGGCTTCAAATTCAATTAGGTCAGACAATTAATCTCATTTACCTGTAGATGATTTTATTTTTAATTTTTTTCCTTCAAACACATCAGAAGCAAACAATAAAAAGGGAAAGTTGTTTTAGTTATTGACAACAGAATCCATTTCAGCTAATTCAAACAGATTTCTTAATAGTCATAGAAAGTTAAGGATGAATACAGAGGCTATACATCGATGGTATCTCCAGTAGCTATCTACCTGTCTTCCATAACGTTCAGTGTATTTTTTTTTCCTTCTGTGCCTCTGGGTACAGACTACAGTGGACTGCCTTAGTGGACTCTTTGCATTCTGGCTTCCATTGAGTCCATCCAACTGAGTCAATCAGGCAAAATATAGGACTCGGAAGAAAAAGAGAAAGGTTAGATAATTATTCCTCTTTATCTTTTTGCCATATGGTGTGTCGGGCAGTGACTAAATTCATCTAAGGGACCCTCTTCCCTGGCCTTAGCTTTTCTTAGGGGTCCAGTAAATACTATTACCTTTGTTTCCCTTCACACCCTAAGGGTGGTTAGTCCCTGACTGCTCAACCATACATTTTTGGCTCCGTTAAATCTACCCAAGTTTATGCAATTCTTTCCATTAAATTCTTTTCAGGTAAATATTTCTGAGTATATCAACTGTTTTCTGTTGGGAATATGACTGGTATAGGTTGAGTTTCTAAGACTGACAGCACCATCTGCTACCTGTGCAAGGACCAGGAAGTTCCCAATTGCAAAGGTGCCAACCCAGCTGCCAGGCCCAGAAACATGTCATGACTTTCCCGATCAGCAAGCTGCTGAATCAGGAGCTGCTGCCACGTCTGGGGCCTTCAGAACAACAGTGACACTGTTTTTATCCACCTAACTAGTTGGAACTTCTTTCCTGTCTTTTCACATAATTCAATTTTGAATAAAAGTCGTGCACAGGTGCATCTGATAGTGACATTTAAATGACCTGTCATCATTTAAGCAGCATAAAAATCTTTGGATTTTTATCTTTGGAAAGAAAAAATTATATATATTTACAAATGTGGAGAGATGTTCAGAAAATCTGGGGCTTATACAAGGAACTTCCATCTTGGTTAGGCTATTTCATTTTGGTCTTCTTTTGTTCCAGTACCTTAACCCTCACTTCAATTTCATTTCGTCAGTGACTCATGTGGTCTAATTTTTATCTCATTTATTAGAGTTCTTACTATGTCTTTCATTTTCTTCTTAATTATCATACTAATTCAACTCTCCCCACTAATGCTTAACCTCAAGTCTTCCTATTTCTTCTTTCTTGATTTTGCTTCATTTGGTTCTATGTCTCACTCTTCAATATTTCTCTTGTGCTGCAGTATCATCCTTGGAAAGCTGGGAATGGAACCACCATTTGACCCAGCTATTCCCCTTTTCGGTCTATTCCCTAAAGACCTAAAAAGAGCATGCTACAGGGACACTGCTACATCGATGTTCATAGCAGCACAATTCACAATAGCAAGACTGTGGAACCAACCTAGATGCCCTTCAATAGA
>NW_025999842.1:938567-994467 GCF_001458135.2 Marmota marmota marmota | reverse complement strand
ACTAGTATGGCAATATGTAAATCAATGGATGTGTAACTGATGTGATTCTGCAATCTGTATATGGGGTAAAAATGGGAGCTCATAACCCACTTGAATCAAAGTGTGAAATATGATATATCAAGAACTATGTAATGTTTTGAACAACCAACGATAAAAAATAAAAAAAAAATAAAATAAAAACTCCTCTTTAGGTTAGAGAACAGGTTTCTGAATGGTTGAGACTTGGCCTCTTCTCTCATTGAGGACCTAGGATTGTTCTTTCTTGGTCAAGGAAAATTTGGATTCATTTGAAGAGACTTGTATAAACACCAGACAGGGATAGAACAGTTTTTCTAAGAGTTCTTCCTTTTTCACTAATATATTTCTGCAAGGCTGGATTTTCATAATTATTTCAACAAAAATCATCGATTTCAAAAGAATGAATATTGAAGCCAACATGGGAACTCAGCTGCCTTCCGTTAGGTCAGATGTTAAAAAGTTTGAAAAAATCATAGCTCAATGCTATTCTTCTCACATTTGTTTTTGTTTTGAAAAATATAGCAATTTTCATATGTATTGTTATTTTAAGCAAACATTTAATTTTATACAATGTTAAGTAATAATTATATTAAATAAAATTTAAAATAAACATTTAAAAAGTCAGTTTTACTTTCTAAAATAATAATTTATCAATAGAAAAAATCCACATAAACAAAAGCATTTTGGGGTTCTCAATTTTTAAGAGTTTAAAGGAATCTTAAGACCAAAGACTTGAGAACCTCTCATGGTATTGCTTCTTCAGGCTGCATAGGCCACAAACCAGAACACAGTTGATGAGACAAAATAGGCCTTGCTATGACTATTACATTTTGGAGGTTCATCAATGATTTAAAACCCAATTTCATTTCATCAGTGACTCATGTGGTCTAATTTTTATCTCATTTATTAGTCCTCCAAATCCTTGAAAGATAAAAATAACCAGTCAAGAAATTGCAGAAATCTCAAATTCCCCAATTAATCAAATCAAATCAAATCAAGTCTGCCACTAAAAGTAGTCAGGGAAAAATTGCCAGACTTTCATTTTAACTGTTTAATTTGGACAATTTCTTTAAGTATGTGTAACCTTCATAATATTACTTGGGTCTCTACAAATTAGGTCACAAATCTCAGTTAAAATCAAATCTAAAATCCATTGCATATGTATAGCTTTAATTTACTTGAGATTTATCCTCTCTCATTGAATAGAGTGCAATCTAGCTGTTATTCCAGTTAGTAATGAATATCTTTACAAGTAAGTCCAGTAATTCTTGACAAAGTTCTACAATATTCTATCAATAAAAAAGTAGAGGCAAGAAATAAATTTAGATTAATATCCATTTATTCTTTTTTTTGTTGTTGTTTGTTTGTTTTATAGTCTTACTGTGGACCAGGGGCAATGTCCTTAAACTGTTTTCAAGGATTAAATAGTCATGTCAATGTCACTAACTACATCTGTGTCATTGTATACCCTGAAAACCAAAATGGAGGGGTGAGGGGAGGGGTCTTAAAGTCCTGAAACAGTAAAAAACGTGAGCATAATACTTTGGTATAGGGCACATCTTAGCACCTCTTGCAGCTGTGCATATCTATGTGATTAAGGTGGCATCAGTGGGATGTGAATTAAAGACAAACAAGAATCCAGGAGGTTGGAGGGGCCACCTCACTGGTCTGAACCCGATTGCTTTGTGAAGTATAGTTCTTCTATCTGTGCTCAGTTACTATATAGGAAAAATGAACTTC
The DNA here is from genome assembly GCF_001458135.2 of Marmota marmota marmota. Taxonomy (NCBI): domain Eukaryota; kingdom Metazoa; phylum Chordata; class Mammalia; order Rodentia; family Sciuridae; genus Marmota; species Marmota marmota. The sequence goes on along the minus strand of NW_025999842.1, from coordinate 992,709 downwards.
CATCTTGGTTAGGCTATTTCATTTTGGTCTTCTTTTGTTCCAGTACCTTAACCCTCACTCCAACAATGGAAGTTCAATATAAAAATATAAGATTTCAATGTAACATCTCCAGGCCAAAGAATGTAAGCAGTTAAAATTATATTAAAAAGTTCTAATCCATAGGCTTAATTATATTTATTTTATAATTTTAAATAATTTAAATCTGACAATAGAGCTTAGTAATTAAAAATATTTAAACTTGAGTACTTTTCAGTTACCGTAAGCTCCAAGTTGTTTTTCAGTATTTCCCAATAAATGGAAATAACTATCATTTTGCCAAATTCTATAGCTAAGAGTTCCAGATTAGCAGATTTTAAGACTTTAAAAATAGATTTAAAGAATGTCCAATTCTGAATATCATCACAATCAATATTTCAGTTAAAACTCATTATAAATGAAAACAATAATATAGTATCTACCACAACATACAACAGGAAAAACATTTTATGTTGTTTATGTATACAATGATCTTTTGTTTCAATAACAGAGAGACTTAGTTTTGAATAGTGATTGGTGGAATATAAAATATGAAACTGGGTGCTATGAGTGTCTCTCAGTAGTAGAGCACTTTCCTAGCATTTGCAAGGTGCTGGGTTTGATCCTCAGCACTGTGATAATAGTAATAATAATAAAAGTAAAATATGAAGCTCCTGCAAATAATACTAGTAAGGGAATTCTAGTATTGAACAAGGGCTTGCATTTGAACAAAGTCAAATTTAGGCTATAATTTTTAGAAATTATTTTAGTTCTTCAAATAAAATGTCAATCAGTGGGGTACCATGTGGTGTTTCAATGAATGAATTGTTTAAATCACTTTAAACATATCTACCTTTTAGTTGTTATTAAGTCCAAATTGTTTTTTATATTTTCTAATAAGTGATATAACCATGACTTTGCCAAATTCTATTACTAAAAGTAGTAGATTTTAGTTATCATTAGATAGAAGAAAGAAGTTCTGGTGTGGTGTTACATAATATGGTGACACTCTCTAGCAATAATGTACTGTACATTTCAACAAGCTGGAAGATATACACTGAATATTTTCAACATAAAGAAATGATAGATGATTGGTAAGAATAGTATGTTTCACATGATTTAAATAATTCGTATATTGAGATGTCACATGGTACCCCATTATTATGGACAGTTTTTAAGTATCAATTAAATAATAAATGAATTTGTATCTGCCTTCTAGAAATACAAACCTATTAAATGCTCTTACTTGAAGAGGGTTATTTAGACTCTTATTTTGTGCTCCTCATAGCACCTCATACTTTCTAGTTTTGAACATTTATCACTATAGCCATAACTCTTTAAAGCTGTGATTTCCCATGACTCTCTTAGGCTCATGGGGTGGCCACCATTGGTTTAGCTCACTCCTCGACCCCAGGCCCATGGGGCTGGTGACTGTTGATCTAGCTTACTTTTCCATTTCCAGCATTTAGCACAATGGCTGCCATGCAGCCACTTCTCAGTAAACATTTAATTGAAATAAATTGATCAGAATTAGGCCCTCAACAAATACTTCTTGAATGATGAAAACTCAATTATCTCAAAAGTAGCTCATTATTTAATAAAAGAAAGATAAAACTCAGATTCAAAATAGCAGTTTAACTTATGCTCTGATTGAAGACTTGACTGAATTCTTTGAACTTTCACTGAGCCCCTGGGCTCTCATGTCTACTTCTGATTTCCTTCCACAATGGGTGCTAGTTTTAAAAAATAAGTTTATATGTTTTTCCCCCCTGTGGCTAATAAATTGAGCATAGAACCATAGAGTTTTGTTAATCTAATTGTTATTTTTTTTCCTGCATCTTAATTTCCCTTCTCTAAAATTAGGGAAATGTGTAGCATCTGCTTGTCTTTTGTGGAGTGGAAATTGTTTTTGGTCACTTGAGCATTTACTGCTCAGCCTGTGTGGGGCTCCATCTGGCAGGAAAGGTACTGGTCTCTCCATCTTCACTGCAGGGAGTTTAAAGCTTGTTGTCACAACTTAGAAGTGCAAATATATGACTTCCTTTATTTCTCTACCAGTGAACTCAACTCATCCCTGAGCTCCATTTTATGTGGTGTTTGCATCTACTCTTGCTTTTTAAAGCTCACTGCCCTTCTGTTTTCTCAGTCCTGTTCAGGTTACCTCAAACTCCTCTGACTAATTATTCAAGATTTCAAGGTTTCCTTCCCCCTCTTTTTCCCTCTCCCCTTCCTAATGAATCCGCATGTGGAGGCACCCTTATTCAACATATCATGTCATTTTTTTTTTTTTTTTGATTTGGTACCATTAGGCGAGGAGTATCTGCTTCATTGTCTGTCCTCCAACCTTGCTGGTCTCTGCCGGGGCCTTCTCCTCTGGCATGGCATGTGTGCATCCACCTCTGTCTTTGTCATACCTGCTATCACTGTGTTGCTTCCACAGGATTGGTGCTGTGACCTGGGGCTTGTCCTCTCAGCTCTGTTAGTCCACAATGGTTCTTCCCCACTGTCTTTCCTTGCATATCTACAAGAGATCTTTTTGTGATTTCTGCTCAGCCCCTGCTGAGGTTTGAATGTGTCCCCTCCAAAATTCAAGTGTTGTCAATGTGATGGTAGTAAGAAATGAGGTCTTTAAGAGGTGATCATGTCATGAGGGCTCCTTCCCTCACAAATAGAATTACGGCCTTAGACAGGAGCATCACTCAACATGGGACTAATTTGTTCTTCTGCCTGCCCACACACAGCCTTCCTCCTTTCTTGAAGACACAGTCCTCATCAAACAATCCAACCTGCTGGTTGGTGCCTTGTTCATGGATTCACCAACCTCCAGTACTGTGAGAAAATTAATTTTTGCTTTTTTAAAAATTATAAGTCTTAGGTAATTTTCTTATAGCAGCAAAAATGGACTAAGACATCCCCAAAGTGGGGAAGCTAACATTCTCTGTTGCAGGGACACTGCACCTGTGGTAGCAAGACTAGTGAGCTCAGAATTTCCTTTGAGCCAGCCTGGAGTGGGAGAGATAGTCCAGGCATGTGTTAGTATCCAGGTCCTCTCCCTGCCTGCCCCTGCCCTGCTGCCATTGCTACTCTTGTGTGGGCACCTTGTCTTAGTTTGAGATTGGTGGGAAGATTGCCTCACATGTATACACACAGGGACACAGACAACACACACACACACATACACACACACAGAGTAATAAAACAAATGGGTGGTGACAAGGTAGTGATAATGAGTACAGACAACTGAGTAAAATCAGCTACAAGGGAGAGCAAAAAGAAAGGCATTGAATGGAGGAACAGCTACCGACCAGTGGTGCCGCAGTCTGGCTGGGCACAAATCACGAGCCACTGAAGCAGGAACAAACTTTATTTTTAAACTGCAGGAAAACACTTCACACAGCTCCCGGGGAATCCTCCCGAACACCACGAGGCTTCTCCAGAAAACCCCCAGCCGGAAAATATCTCTCTCGGAAATCCCTCCTCCTGCACTTCCCCAACCAATGGGAACTCTCGGGGAATCCCCGGAAATCCCCACGAGAACTCCAAAATAGTGCGAGAACTCAAAAGTTGCGGCAGAGGCGGATAGTAATGCCTCGCCTGTCAATCAATACTGTTGGCAAAATGCCAGGGACCATACAGACTCGGCCGTGGCTCTCAGCACAGTGGAGTTTGGCTCACTGGTGTGATGGGGAGAGTAAATATGCTGTCCCTGATATCTCCCCGATCACTTCCTTTCTTATATGTTTTCTGTGAACTGTGACTAGGTGTTCTCTATCTCTATTTGTTTACATCTCATTTATGCTTTCAGTAAATATTTTTTGTAACCCTACCTCATGTCAGGTCTAGATCTACCTATTTCACATTTTAGAAAATAATTAATTTGTTTAAAGGTGATTTTTTGTGTGAAAATAATGTAAAATCGATCATATAGCAAATGACTTTTCCCCCCTAAAAGAACTGGACTATTTTACCTACCCCCACACCCAAATTACCAATAGTCAGAGCTGCCAACTTAGCTGAAATAAATTGAAACATAACTGGAAACTGTGGGAAGAGATGAGTCCAAATAACATACAGGTATAAAGTGCCGCAGTCCGGCTGCAGCAAAATAACCGGGGGGTGACGAGCAACTTGTGTACGTTGATACAGCAGGAGTAGGAGCCGTTTATTGCAGGACAGGAGCAGTATTTATACATTCCACACAGCTTATCTAATTAACATAAACTAGATACAGCAGTCAACCAATCAGGAATCTCCACACTTAATGGCTCGCTTTTGCTACTTCTCAAACCACTCCCTCTGGCATTTTGCCAGGCACCATCCAGACTTGTTTATGAACTCTAACATTCCCCTGGCAAAATGCCAGGTGTTATTTTGACTTGTTTACAGACTCTAACAATAAAGGAAATGAAGTAAGAACTATCTTTAACTTGTGGGGCTAGTTTCTGGTAGGGTTTGCTAGAATCATGGAAGAAGAGATGGTTAAAGAGATGGTTAAAGTTTGCCAGTTTACTCTTGGTTTACAAATTTCTTCCAAAGAGAGTCGATTTCTCAAGGGGAAAAATGTCCCTTTACAAATTTTAAGAGCCAGGTGAATGTGCATCCAAACTCATGGTGTTGTACATATGGTACTGATAATTGAGAGGAGGTAAAAACCTTTACCTAAAATAAAAAAAAAAAAGTTTTTTGTGATATAAACATTTTGGCAGTAAATTTTAAAAATCTAGTTATTATACATAAGAAAAAATAATATAGAGGTATTTTGGAGATGCCTGAGGAATTCTATTTAAAACATAACAAAGTAGGGCAAGAAGAACACTAAGCCTTTATGTTACATAATACCAGAGCTATTAAAACATTCTAAATGGCTTTATTAATCATTTAATTATAACCAAATATAAAAATATGAGCAGCAGTAAGTCTAAAGTAATTGTTTTATTAAGTCATCAAATTTCTAAATATAAATTTTAACATTTCAACATTTGATATAGAAAATGATGAAAACATGTTTGGATTAAAAATTTTTGATATATTAATGGGTTTTTAATTCCAAACTACTTTATTTCAAAACTGGTGATAAATAGTTGATATGAAAGATGGTCCATGCCTTAACCTCCTTTTCCTTCCCACAAACTCAGGCAGAAAGTTTCTTTCCCTTAACATTCTTGAAGGCTGTCTTAGATGGTAGAGCAATGACAGCATTATTATAGGAGAAATAAAGTGGGAAATAAGAATTTCCTTTCATTGTCATGAAACAAAAACAAATGAAATCTACTGACCCCAAGGACGGACACCAAATCTAAAAAGCAGAGATATTTATAATTCTTTAATGATAAAATGTATAAATTTTAAGAAAACCAGAACTTTCATCTGTAGTGTTCTCTAGTTCTCTTCCATCAGTGGAACTCACCCAAATTATAATAGTTTTCAGAATTGTGGTCATAGCATTGTCATTATAGTTAATAAGACATTAATTTTCAAGTGGTATAGATAATACATGATTACCTGGTCTTCAACAAGGATACTAAAAATACACTATGGGGAAAATATGGTTTCTTTAAAGAATAGTGTTAGGAAAAACTGAATATCTACATTTAAAAGAATAAAACTGATCCCTTATCTCAAACCAGGTAAGAATGTCAACTCAAAATGCATTAAAGACTTAAACACAAGATCTGAAACTCAAATTCCTGGAAGAAAACATAGGAATAAACCCCCTGGTATTGGTTTTGGTAAAGATTTCTTACATTTGATTCCAAAAGCACAATTAACAAAGGCAAACATAAAGAGGGTGCTACATCAATGAAAAGCTATTACCCAGCAGAAGAAACAATCAACAGTAAAAAGCCTGTTTATTAAATGATAAAAAAAATTTGTAAACCAAATATCTCATAGAGTGAAGTTCTAAATATATAAATAACTCATAGAACGCAAAAGGAAAAATATAGTAAAAGCAAAACAAAACAAAACAAAAATGAAAAATAAGAAAAAAAAGAAAGCTCCAAATAGAAAAAAGCTGATTAAAAAATAAGCAAAGGGTGTGAACAGATATTTCTTCAAACACATGCACAAATTACCAGCAGGCACGTAAAATGCTCAGCATCACTAACCATAAGGGAAATTCATATAAAAACTGCAATTAGATATCTCCTCATACAAATCAATAAAGATAAAATCAGAAGATAATAAGTGCTGATGAGGATGTGGAGATATTGGAATGGTGTTGGCTGCAACAGGGTGCACCAATGTTGAAAAAGTATGGAGGCTCCTGAAAAATTAAAAATAGATTTTGAAATCTAAATTTGGGTATTTGCCCAGAAGAATTGAAATCAGGATCTTGAAGAGACATTTGCATTCCCATTTTCACTGAAGCAATATTCACGGTAGTTCTTATTGCAATTCAAATAAAAAAGAATATAGGGCAAATATTATTTGAAGTTCATTATTTTATGTCCCAAGAGGTCACTCATTCAAAACTAATTAGGAACTGCTTTGGAATGTTTTAAACCATTTCAGAACATGCCAATTTATTTATGCATCCCTAACAGTCATTATATATGCTTATCTAATTTTCAATCAGGACACCTTGATAATGAGATCATCTCAAAAATGCCAAATATTTTTTTAAATAGGGAAACATCACATTGTCCCCTTATTTAGAATTTAAACCTTAGAAAAAATTTAAAGTAGCTTGTGAAATTAACCATGGTGCTATTTTATTTTATTCTGACTTATGTCTACACAGATGTTTGGAAAGGCCATTTCAGGGCTGGATTTGGTTGTAACTACTCTCACCTGGTCTGACTTTTTGCAGATGTCTTTAACTGGGAAATCACACAACACACATGCACATATACATATACACAAACATTTTTATCTATATGAAACTTATGGACAAGGATCAACCTTATTTCAGGAAGCTTTGTGTGGAAGGAGATGAACCTAAATTATGTTCAAATATAAGCTATCTTAATGTGATGGTGTCTTTTTAAAGACACCTCCAGAAAGTAAGGCCTTCTCAGTTCAATGAGGCGAAGCATAATAAGGCTGTTATTCTTTTTAAGGGTTAATAAATAGTAGCAATAAATTTGAGAAAGTCCAATATAAAATCTCTAAGAGTTAGACTAGTTTTCCTGAACTCCATATTTATCCTGATTCTGGTTTGGATTTGAATTTCAGAGTTTAATTTTAGTTAGCTACAAATGTTTGGAAAGTGGGGTTGACATTGAGACCATCTATGAATGGCCTACTTAAGAATTATATATAATGTTTTTGTTTACCTAAAATATCCCCTTATCTTTCACCGTTATATGTCATTGTGTCTGAAAATCCCTACCATAGATGCCTTTGTTTAAAGCAATGAAAGCTGCTGACAAATGCATTCTGAGTAACATGGTATCTGTAATGCCTACTAATGATTGACTCTGTGTAGACGAAATGTTTGAATTAATTGCATATCTTCATCTACCTGGCAGAGTTTTGAGGGGAAGAGAGGTGAAACAGATTTGTTTTTGTGGGGACAAGGCTTGGATTGTGAGGGTGGGCTTTATTATGAAGCCATAGAAGGGAACAAAAACCCTCAGAAAGAGCAGAAGACCAGGAAAGTTTTGTGGTTTTAAGAAGGCTTCTTTAGGGAGATAACACTTTTGCTGAAATTTGATGAGTATGTAGGATTGAATATGAACACAAGTTGGAGGAATTTCCTAGGTTAGGAAAGAAACTTAGAAAAAACAAGAAGCTGTGAATCTACTTTTGTGTATATTATCTAAAGTGTCAAATTTGTAGAGCCCCTTTACCTTTCATAATTGGGAAACACAAAAGCATTTTCAACTATGTCTTATATGATATTAAATAATTGTGTAATATAAAATGAGATTGTATATCATATAATAATTTTTATCTCTCAGAACTTTATATTGTAAACTCACTATGTTGCAAATGAACAATATTCATCTTCCTGGGTCAGATAGTGGGAGGGAAAAGGAGAAGGTACATTCAACTCATGCAATACCAAAATAATAGTAATCCTGGTGATAAAAAGGAAATAGAAAAATTGCTATTTACAAAAAATATTAGTAGATAAAATTAAATTGTTAAAGAAAGCTATATAGCTCCCACTCATAAGGCCAAGTCAAAAAAAGTTGAGGGCATTTCTTTGAGAAAACACATGTGTGGGAGAGGTAGGACTGTGCAGAATCAAGAATATTTGTTCTCAAGGAAACTGTCTTGCATCTTTAAGAAAATATTTTTGGTAATTTTTTCCATTTTGCCAAAATCCTTCAAAACTTATAATCTGATGTTACACAATGCAAAGTTTCTTTTCATTCATAAATAATGCTAGTTATATCATTCTTTTATAATACTGATTGTCATGAATATAAAATAGGGCAATGGCCATAACATGAGGTGGGTAGTAGAAAGTGTCTCCTTTGAAATGTTCCTATTGAAGTAAAAGAGGCCAAACACAGGGCAGTAAGGGTGTACGTTAAGTCATCAAAGCAGACTTAGAGCCCAACTGGAAAGAAAATCTATCAGCTAAATCTTCAAATCTGAATAAGTATGAGCCTGAGAACCTGAGGTGAAGACACTGTTCAGGGTATGGTGGAGGAGAAAGCCAGGTGAGGGATACCTGTTAACATACATATTTTTCTCAAAGTGAACTTGAAGCATTGTGGGTAATGCAATCTCTGAGTCCTTCAAGGAAATTTCTTAGAGGGGGTGAAAATTTTCAATTCATACAGAGTCAAGCCTACCTCCACAATTTCTAAAAAACTCACCTTATGATAGAGAGCTTATGCATAGTAATATTTCATCCATGTTAGCTTTTGCACAGATTTCTTTGATGTTCCATCTGTGTATTTTAACTAATTTTTTGACTCATGAATTTGTCTTGAGGTTTCTGCTCTTATCTTGATGTTCTTTTCTGATACATCAGCTTGGTCTTGAGCTAAGTATATCACAACTGTTTCAGGAAGTTCTTATCATTATTTCCCAATACTCCAAAGTTTAACTTCCTTAACACTAATTTTTGGCACTTCTAAGCAGAATTTTCTAGTTAACCTCTAAGTTGCTCCACAAATAAGAACTAAAAATATACTAAATTGTGGAAAAAAATGGAATATCCACTTGATATAAAATGTCTTTGCTAAGTGATAGATCCAGACATAGAATATTTATATCTTGAGTTTTAATTCTGTTTTGACAGTGCTTTTCTTCAAAAAGACTAAAGAAGCTCAATTGAGAAGCATGATCAACCTCTGCACATATTTATTTTTTATTATTCCAAGGTCTGAATTTGGTAGAGGGAAATTCACTGGCATCAAAAATCTGACCAACTTTAGGATTGTGAAGTGTTTCAAAGGAAAGTTTAAAATTTGGTGAAACTTTCTATTTCTTTGTCTCATTTCTCCTGACTTTCAATAGATGAGGATTGTTCAAGTGGAAGAAATGAATGACAAATCACTAAAAATGTTCAGAAATATTACTAACACCTACACTTGGTATAAATTAAACTATAACAGTCTCAAATTTTCTTTTTTGTTTTTTAATGATGTGTGTATATGACTTAGTGACTTTTTTGTTCTTTCCACTGGTGCATTATAGTCACGCATCATGATGGGATTTGTTGTTACATATTTGTATATGTACTCAATATTACATTATGATTTGGCCAATATCATCCCCTCAGTAGTGAATATATTCATAAAATAATTAGTCTTTCTGTTCCGGTACTTACTGTACTTTCAGGAAAGTATAGACTTAATTGTACAAAACAGCAATGGATGATGGAAACTCAAACTTACTGTCTTCCATGGCTTATAGAACTAAATCATCATCCACCCTAAAAAAACAATGTTAGGAAACTTTTGAGGGTCTGTGAGGATGGCAATATAAATGCTTATATTCACTTCATCTTTCATTGGTTGTTATTAATTACTTTTTCATAAAATCACTCTGAAAGTTATGGCTACTTTTAAGTTCATCCCTTATCAGGTACTTACAATTTATATGTAGAAACCAGATGCATTTATATAAAAAAATCAGATAGTAGCCAAAGGCAAAAGTGAGAATCGCAACCAACACTTTGAGTGTCAGTACATACATTGGTTTGGAATAGCTAGAGAAGACTTAAAAGGAAGCAGATAAATAGAGATAAATAGAGAGATTATGCATAGTAATATTTTATCTTTATAGTGGACTTTAAGGATGGTGAAATTTGAGGAGGTAGAGAAAAGAATTTGTGTGGCGGCTGAGAAGGGAATATACGTGAATATTTACCATTATGGATACCGTTAGGGTGTTGCTGATGACATGGGAATGAAGAGTTGAAGCTGTATTGTTGTGACCTTTGTAAGATTGCCTAAAACCCCCAACCTTCGTCTTAGGGTCAGTGAGAAGACACTACAAGTTTTAAGCAGTGAAATGAAAAGGTGAAAACAATATTTTAAGGAGAAAATTTTTTATTTCATAATAATTACCTTAACTTTTCTATTCTGGTATCTTACAAAATATGTACTGCTAGGGAGTAGGGAGTAGGGAGTGGTTTGCAAGAAGACTTAATCCTTATTCAAAAAATATTTTTGAAGAGAAAGTTGAATTTGAAGTCAACTGCTGAGGGCATTCGAGAGCAGAGAGTTATGCCAAAAGTTTAAAGTCAGAAAGAAAGAGGGCAAGTCAGCTGGTTAGGACCCTGAGCCAGCTCTGTGAGCTCTGCCTTGTGTTCCTATTCTGTGTTGTCAATTCCCCCAGTCCCCTCCTGCTTTCCTTTAGAACACACTAAAACAGACATGATCTTAAGCCATTGCCAAATCAGTCATGTAATTAGCAGGATCTAGCCCCATACCTACAGTTTTTTTTTTTTTTTTTTTTTTTTGGTATTTTTTTCAGATAGCTTAAAAATTTAAGCTAAATAAAATTTTTAGTTTTGTAATTTAATAATAAAAAAACCTGAAAAACCAAAAACAATCTCCAATGGCTTTTTCCTTAATAAGAATAAGAATAAGAAAGCAATATAGTGTTTGAGAATATGCCATCTCTTTTCATTCTTTGCATGGCTCTTAGAGGCCAGTGGGGCAAATAATAGTGTTGATGAGAGGAAAATGAAATCCAGAGTGGTGTTTTGTTAGGTAAATATAGAGAATAGTGGCATTTATGATTCTCAGTTTTATTTGTGTCAACTCTTCTACAAGTGGCCTACTAGTTATGCATTATATTTCATTGTCAATTTAAATTGTAAATACTCTTTCCTTCCTTTATCATAAAATTGAGGTTATATTTATTTTCTTGACTTCAAGAATTATATAAAATGTAGGGTCTGAGGTTATAGCTAAGTTGGTAGAGTGCTTGCCTTGCATGCACAAAGCCCTGGGTTCAATCCCCAGCACCACACACACACACACACACACACACACACACACACAGTTACATAAAATGTAATTTAATTGTTATGTGAGAAACTTCAATGTAATAATTCTCTTTAGCTATATCTCACTATTATAGCTATTTCCCAATCAAATAATTTTTGGAGAGAGCTCCCATAGAGTTTCTTGAAATAAGTAGCTTTTTTCAGAAAGTGTAAAGAATAGGATTTTCTGAGAACCTGTCATAGAGATAGAGACATCAGAAAGAGCTCAGAATAAGGATTGCTACAATCACGAACAATTTGAAGGTGCAAAACCAATTTTAGAAATCATTTTTACCTATGGTGTTAAAAAAGACACAAGTTTGCAGTGCAAGAATCATTTTGCAAAGGTCTTGTCTGTTTGATGTTTTACTTGGCTAAGGAAGAAAATAGCTGTTTCATTTTTTGACTGACCTCATGTATAACAGAACAAGGTTTTCCAAAGTAGTGTGATTTAAAGGTTATTCTTCCTGATTAGACACATAAAAACATATAAACATGCACAGATACATGACCTTAATTCTGGTTATTTGGCTAATATTAGTTTCTATCCATTTACTCACTACATTTTTATCATCACATATGCTTTGCAGACTATCACAATCTATAAAAGCTGCTATCAGACAGTTGGCATGTTAGATTTAAAGGTTATTTAAATAGTCATATATAAATGTAAATATTCAAAATATTAGTGAAAGTAGCTCTTTTACACCTATATGGGAATCATAATAATCAGATGGCAGTTAAGTTGTGCTAAATGAGTCCTGTTTGAAAGGAGATGGATAGAAATTTTTATGGCTTTTAGATAGAATTATGCTAGGGGTGTGTGTGTGTGTGTGTGTGTGTGTGTGTGTGTAAAATGAAAGAATAGCATGAAAGCACTTTGGAGAAGAAAGTCATGGAAGTGTCCAAGAACAGGAAGGGCCAGGTGGATGATTTAATTTCATCTTCTCCTTAAACCTATCTTTGTTTTTAATAGTCAAATAGTAAACCTTTTCTTTCAAGATTAATGATTTTGGCCATTACCTAAAACCAATGTACTCTGGTGAAATCTTGTAATCAATGATTAGGTATTTGATTAACTTCAGTTAGTCAGACATATGTATGTATCATCTTTTGTATTTAGAATCAATATGTAAATATGAACAAGTTCTCTCTAGTCTGAGAACCAAGAGCACAATGTGGATGAGGTTTGACAGAAGATATAGAGAAGTATGTTATTGGAAAGTAGGGAATGAACCATTGGCCATCTATTTTCAGAAGGGCATGAAAGTTAAGGAAAGATATTGCCACATCAGAGAATAGGTGATTTGGAGAGAAAGAAATTAAAATTTTCTACTTCCTCTCCCAGAAGATTATAACTAGTCTTAAACGATCCATAGATTTTAGAGTATGTCTACTGACCTCAATAAATGCAACTTTTATGGGGATTTTGTGAGAACTACGTATTTCTATTTCATATTTTTGTCTCCTTTAACTGAAACCTAAAAGTACTTCTTGCTCTAATAGTGCTCAGTTTCACCTTAATATTACCTAAGTCCCATTTTAGCTCAGTTTTCTTCAAAGTTATACAGCCATTAGTCAATCAAAGTGTACTTGCTTTTCAGTTTTATACAGAGGCACATGGAATGAGAAGTCTTTTAACCTGAAAAATAGTCTCCCTGAGGTGTGAACTTTACCCTGAATAGGAAGCTGGGATAGAAATGTGACCTGAGGATCTGGTTTTGCTAAGAGGTGATTTTCTGAGACCTCATAAAAAATAGACCTTATACTTGTGTATTGCTTTACAGTTTCACAAAAGATTGTCACATGTATTGTCATACTTCTTACTAGCACCAGAACTACCACATGAGAGCATTTGCCCCTCTGTTTTATAGCTAAGGAGACTGAAGGACAAAGAAGACCTGTGTAATGTGTCACTGAGCTCAAAAGTGCAGGGTTGGGATTCACATTGGATCTTCAGACTCCACGTCCAGTGTTCCTCTACACACTTGATTGGGTGATCCCCCAAAGCTTGTCACAGAGTGTTATGGTAAAATGATCCTTTCCAGATCACTATGATACATGTGGTGTGTAAGCTTTATGCATGTTAGGAAGTTAGTGAAAATATTGCTGATTGTTAAATAAAAACTGGGGTAAGAGAAAAATTGGGGAGGGGGGTCTCTACAGGCAAAGTGTGTTTCTTCCATGTCTAGCTGGACCATAGCAGGAAGCAGCTCTACTAAGAAATGGCTCTAGATCCATCTCAGCTGGGTTCAAGCCCAGAACTGGGAATAAGAGGACTGAGATATTGCTAGTGGAGCTTGAAGCATCCCAAAGATCATGAAGGCATCAGTATGTGCTGGTGAGATACAGTCTGTGGGACCTTCAGTCAGTTCACTCAACCTTTCTCTGCTTTAGTCTCATACCACGCAGAAAAAGGTGAACCTTTCCATTTGAGTGGTTTATTTCCTTGTCAAATTATTTAAAATTTCACACTGTTTAAAATATGGTTAAATTTTAGTATGATGTCTGATACTAACTTTAATGGAATTAATTAGTCAACATTCAGTAGAATTATTTTTCGTAATTTTATTGGATTTCTAGGTTATGAAAATTATTGGTGACCTTGTCAGTGATTTTTATCTCTAAATTCACAGATTGGATCATTAAGTTTTATTACTGATCAAACAAATAATATTTGGTCAATTAATAGGGAATTGTTTTTCGTGAGCATAAAAGTATGTCTCATGGCATATTCCTGCATGCTACCATGATGTTAAGTGATATAAGCAGGCGAAGAAAGACAAAAACCTCACTGACATGTGAAGATCACACATGAAAGTTAAACTCATAGACTCGGGGAAGAATGGTGGTTACTAGATGCTAGGGTATGGTGGGGCTGTGGAGATGGTGGATAGATGCAAAACTTCATTTAGACAGGAGGAATAACTTCAGGAGATGTATGACTACAACATGAACAACATGGAGACTATAATTAGTAACAATGTATTATATTCTTAAAAGTGGCTGAGTATATTTTATGTGTTCTCACCATAAAAATATAAAGTATGTGAGGTAATGCAAATGTTGCTAGACATTCTACAACATATGTATTTCAAACCACTGTGCTGTGCCCAGTAAATATATACAATTTTTATGTTCATTAAAATATTTAATTTTCTTTGGAAAATCAATAAAGGATGAATTTCAAACTGACTTACATGTTAGAAAGCAGAGATTTATGTTTGAATGAATCATGAGCAGCTAGTCCTCTAACAGATAAAGAATGATTAAATGTGGTAATGGAAGATATTTTATGAAAGTCATCTCTTGTCCTTCCAAAAATGAGATTTGAGTGTGATTTGGGAGGTTATTTGCTTTCGAACTCAGGTTAGATGACATATTTGATTGTTAATGGCAGGCCAAATAATCACTTTATTTATAGTAAACCTTAGATGCAGAGTTCACTCAAAGGTAGAAACTGAATCCAGAAGTCAGGGGCTCCACTTATGTGCAGTGGCATTGCCTATAATTATGGCTACTTGAGAGGCTGAGGCAGGAGGATCACTTGAGCACAGGAGGGGAGAAAAATAAAAGAAAAAAGAGAAATGTCAGGGATTTGTTCTGGAAATAGTAAACAATATGGCATCTCAGTACAGAGTAGCTAACAGAGGAAAGGACTTGAATGTCAGAATGAGGAATTTGAACCAAATTTTGTGATGGGCATTGTCAAAGATTTCCTAGGAGATTTTGTTTTTGTGTATAAAAGAGAATGTAGAATGAGAAAAAAAGGAGCAGAGAGGCAATTTGGAAATGACAGTAATGGAATGATGATGAGAAATGACAAAGGACTAAAGACAGTGGTACTGAGAATAAAGGGGGAAATGGGTGTGATAGCTGTAATGAAAACTGAATGAATATTGATTACATATTGGCAATCAAGGAAAAGCAGTGTTAAAGGTATAAAAATGTTCCCAGTCTAGGGACTCAGGAGAATGGTGTCCCAATGCAAGAACAAAGATATTGCATTCACTTAAAACTGTGGAACTTGGGAGATAAATAAGAGCTGTAAATAGGTATGCAGAAATTGTCAACATCCAGCAGTATATTTGAAATCATAATCCTAGATGAGACTGACAAAGAAAAGAGCTTTGAAAGAAGAGAAGTCCATAGACTATATTTACGTTGATACCAGAAGATAGGAGATAGGTAGGGATGGAAACAGTGAGAGCCAGAGTAAGAGTTTTGATACAAAAATTCTGTTGGCAAATTGAGTTCTGCAGAGAAATGATGAAAATAAGCAAAAGGCAGTGGATGGATTTGATGGTATGCAGTTTTGGTAGTGCAGATGGTGATATATGTTGCATTTCAGACAATGTGGGGAGAAATACAGGAAGTTGCAGAGAAAGGAAAGGAAGATTGTAGTTAATAAGGAAAAAAGTAAGAACAACTAGGAAAGCTTATTGCTTGAGTGTATATGCATATGTCTAACATAAGCTAAGAGGAAATCCAGTGAGAGGTCGTGAGTCCAGAAGTGAGAGGTGGGAGATTATATGTAACCAAGTTCCAGAGAAGGTGGGGCATCAGAGACACATTTAGAGGGATGATACTTCTTCTCTGAAATGAATAGTAATAATGAAGATTTGATTCAGGTAGCGGAATGATGAGTTGTTCTTGCTGATAAAACGTCACGATAAAATGCAATACATAAAAATGTATTTTGTATAATCTGATTGTACCCTTTGTAAATATTTTCAATGATATGGTAAAAATGCTGTTGCTAAAATGAATTGATATTTCCTTTAATTAATATTGAAATATTACTAATTAGTTATGGGTGAAGATATTCCTAGATTTTAAAAACTTATACATCAGAAATAACAGGACAATTAGTATAATATGAAATAAAGATAGATTAACTTCCATCTCATTTTTTTTGATATTTCAAGTTAGTAACCTTAAATAATTTAATATAATATAACACGTTCATAACTTTAAACAATTCTTGATTCCCACATGCTTGTAGAGCCCTCTCCCATATGATATCAGGTTGGTCTATGTTACCAGCATCATATTGCAGAAGTGAGAGAATGTAATTTCTGATATTACATTTAAAATTCTATAGCTCCATCTCGAATGCTTTCTTCTGTGTTCTTTCTGTGTCTCTTATATCTCATGAAGGGGGAAGCAAGCTGCTACATTGTGAGCACTCCTATGGAGTAGCGTATGCTGCAAGGAACAGAAGAAATCTTTATGCAATAACTAACAAAGCCCTGACATCTGCCAGCAACCACATTAGAGACCTTGGAAGTAGATTCTCTGGTCACAGAAAATTTTGAGATGGCTTTGGCCCTGACAGATAGCTTGGTGCAACCTTGTAAGGGAACCAAGCCCCCTTACTAAATTGATCCAATATTTCTGATTCTCAGAAACTCTAAGCTAATTAGTGCATAATGTTTTAATCTGCTGACTTTTGGAGTAATTTGCTCTGCAGCAAGAGAACTGATATGCTTTTGACTCAGGCCTAATCTCAGGTTCCCAGTCTCACAAAAATAGCGCCATAATCTGCCTACTTGCACAAGCCAAGATCCTGAGTCATCCAGGACACCACTTTCTTATTCACTTTGCCAATCAATTATGATGTCCTGTTAAGCACCCATTGAATCTGTTGTATACAGGGTACTATTTAGGTAGTGGGATACAATGAACAAAATAAAGAAAAGTTGTTAGAATAATAGATTTGTCTGGTGGTAGTAACAGATGCAATGAAGAAGAAAGCAGGGTGAGATAGAAAATGGTGCTGGAGGACTGGTTTATGTAGAAGGGTCAGGGAAGGCATCTCTGGTAGAGTGTCCTCTGAACAGAATTGGAAGGAACCATGACTTCTGTGTGGATGTCACAGAGAAGACTGGTCTAGGTAGTGGGCAACTTTGGTCCAAATACCCACTGCAGAAGTGCTTGACATGATTGGGGATCAGCAAGGAGGCCACTGTGGCTGGGGCATAGAGAGGGAGGAGTGTGTTGAACTGTATTAAGGTTTTATCTAACAAAAGTTGGGAAACCATTAGAATGTTTTGAGTACAGGAGTTACATCATCAGGTTTAGTTTCCAGTAGCATTACTAAGGCCTTGCTGTTGACAGCAGATTTTGAAGAGAGGGATGGGAGTGGAAGAAAAAATAGCATAAAAAAACAACAGTTGTGTAGACTAGAGTGGTCTGACATGTTTGTAAGGCAGCTATGACAATTAGCTGATGATTATAGGAATCAAAGATGTCTTCAGGTGACACTGATATGCTTTGGCAGACCATAGAGGCTTGTGTCAGTCTCCTTTGGTCCTCCCACATCTTCCCTTTCCCCAGCCCAGCCTTGCTCCTTTCCTACTGAGTTAGCTCCCTGCAATTTCTAAGTGATTTCTTCAGATCCCACTCAAAAATGGCTGCTCTGGTAATAATAGAAACTAACAAAATCAATTTTGAAGTTATACTAAACTGAATCCTATCTCAAGTTATATTAGACATTATATTCTTTCAAATCTATTGTTAAATGAATATAATGTATAAGTTATGATAGTTCATATGTACTGAGTACTTTACATGGATTATTTCTTGACTATTTACTGTAAGGCTATCAAGTAGATACTGTTTCTATCATAATTTTGCAGTACAAAAACTAAGGATTTAAAAAGTTAGTTAGTCCAGATTCACATAGTTGATAAGAGGTGAGGACAGAAATTGTATATAATTCTCTCACTCCAAAAATCCCTGTCTAGCAAAATTATGTTCCAATGAATTACTTTGTATCTATAAAGTGACAAGCATCTTTCACGCATTCAGTTATACTGCTAGTGAGATTATGTTTGTCTCACTTTTGAATAATTTTGATAATGTTATACATTTCAGGCATAAAATTCTTATTGACTGACAAGGATTAGTGATAATGTGCTAATAGAACCTCGGATAGATGATATCATTGCTTCCTATATACTAAATGAGTTCAAGATCCATATTGAAAATTGATAGATGGTACAGTCATTATGAAAAAGCATAGGGATTCCTGAAAAAATAGAACTTCCATATGATTCAGCAATCCCTCTTCTAGGTATATATCCAAAGGAAACAAATTCAGTATGTTTAAGAGGTATCTGTATTTTCATCTTCATTGTAACATTATTCACATTAGCCAACATACAGAATCACACTAAGTATTCATTAGTGGATAAATGGATAAAGAAAACATGGCATATACACACAATAGAATGCTAGTAAGACTTAAAAAAGAACAGAATCCTGTCATTCAAACACAATGAATGAGCCTGGAGGACATTATATTAAGTAAAATTAAACAAACAACAGAAAAATACTACATTATCTTTCTTTGGATTCCAAAAGAATAAAACTCAAAGAAGTAGAGAATAGAATGATGTTTACCAAAGGAAAATATTGGTCAAATGATACAAAATTTTAGTTAGGTAGAAGAACTAATTTGAAGAGAGATATTATACATGTTCTCATCATGAAAAATGAGAAGTAGGTGAAGTAATACATACGTTAATTAGCTTGACTTAGCCATTCTATAATGTATATATATTTTAAGACATCATGTTGTACATGATAAATGTGTATAACTTTCATCATCTAAACAAAATAATAAATCAATTAATAAAATTACTGAATATTCAAACAATATACAAAATACATGAAAGCCATATTTTAAAGAATCACAAAACAAATGGCCATGTACTTATCACTTGGTTGAAAAAATAAGACTTGCTTGTTCCTTAAAAAAATACCCATAGTGATGGCTAATAACTGGCTAATAAAAACTGACTAATAATATTGTTCTACTCTCTGTTTATTCTCAAAAAATCTAATTTCCATGGAAAACTGGTTTGAGGCTAATCATGGATGCCAATATTGAAATAGCTGCTCTATTTGTGAGTCAAGAACACTGAGTAACTGGACAGATAGAATAATATTCCATTTCCTATTTGGCTTCCCATTTTCTAAATTATTATATTGTCTTAAATTCCCATATTACAATTTATATTATGAGCTACCAAAGCTCAATCACCCAAGGTATTTTTATAGAGAAAATGAAGTTCAAAGATCAAAGTAAGAAAACTGTCTGTGACTTTTTATATTTCTTAGATGTTCATTTCCTCAACTATCTTAAAATTCACGACAGGTAAAATTACATTATCCAGATAATGATAGTAATGCATTAGTCCAATAGTCCATTTGCCTTCTTTTCATTATAAGATGATGTTTTACAAGTACTTTACCGTCCTTGGAAGAAAATCATTATTACTATGATGATGATGTTGATGATGATGATGATGATTACTGCACATTTTTGATATTTTCTTCCTTTAGGATATAAAGAAAATGTCTGGGAAAGTGGAACTTTATTATATTTTTATATAAAAACAGAAAAAGATGCTGTAACTTTTCAAAACTCCTTTGATAAAATATTGGAAATCGTTTTGTGCTTCTAAAGAAATTGGAGACTTCCAGTGGTAGCTTGAATCACTTTCTTTCTTTAGCAAACTATTTTGTTTTTAGACAGGATATTTTTCCAATGTAGTTAAGTGTCAAATCTGAGTAGAAAATATTTTAAAAATAAGAATGGCATGATGAATTCTACTAGTCTCCTTTTGGGTCTGGGTACTTGTTTTTTCTCAAAATGAAAGCAGACAGTCTAGGCACAAAAATGATCTTAGAAGCTATGTCCTAATATTGCAGAATTTTGTTTCTTTGATTCCTTTCCTCTAAGTTTGAAAGACATTGGAAGATTCCCTTTAGATAGGTCTGGTTTGATTTTCATTACTCTTTTCTCAAAAATCTTTTCATGCTGAATTGAAGTATTTAACTTCTTCTAAGAAAGATATTTGAGCAGTGCATCACAGGCAATTCATTTTTCTCTGTATGTCCCTGAAGAGACTAAATTATCAATCCTAATTTTATATTTTTCCTTCTTTTTGAGTTATGGAAATAGAAGGACATTCAATTATACTAGGAGATTTCAATGGGAGGGGCCAAAGAATAAGAGATGCCCAAAATGAGAACTTTTCATGAATTCTTTGCTATTTTTATATGAGTCCACTTGTGCTGCTATAACAACATATCTAGAATGGGTAATTTATAAGAACAGGCATGTATTTTCATAGTTCTGGAGGCTGAGAAATACAGAATCAAGTCTTTGGCATGTGATTTTGGGAAGGGTCTGGTTTCAGCTTCCAAGATGTGGCTCATTGCTGCATCTTCTAGAAGGGACAAATGCTATGTCCTCAGATGGTGGAAGGCAGAGGGCAAAAAGGGCAGAAGGGAATGGACACTGTGTTCTCACATGGCAGAAGAGAAAGAAGATATATCTAGTTCCTTCAGCCCATTTATAAGGCTGCAAATTTCACTGATGAGAGCTCTATCCTTACGACTTGACTATCTCCTAAAAGGCACATCTCTTAATGCTATCACATTGGCAAACAAAACTCAACAGGAAGTACAGGGAATATTCAGACCATAGCATATGCTTATTTTATAAAATTGGGATTTGGAAATCATGATTCTTTATAATTGAAAATTTTTCTAGAGTTTAGGGAGTATTTGTTATAGTATATATCTACACATCTCACACTTACATAATGCCATGCCAGGCACTATTCTATGTTTTATGTGTATTGCCTCCTTTAATCCATATTTCAACACTATGAGGTATACAGATCCTATTAGTATCCCCATGGCAACCATCTAGGACCAACTTCATGGCTCATGATCTATGCAATTAAATTGGACCTTGGGGACAGGTAGCTGATTCTTTGTCACTATCTTGAAATTTTTGATAACTTTGAATGAGAAGTCCTGCATTTTCATTTTTCATTAGGATTTAGGAGATAGACACTGTCCTCATGGAGGAAGGCAGAGGACAAAAGGAGATAAAGAGGTGTTCAGCAAATTATGTAACTGACTAACGCACTGAGAGGCTAAATAATTTTCCCATTGTCGTAGAGTAAGTGATCTGATCTCAGAGGTCTGATCTTAACCTCAAACTCTACAGGTGATCAAGAATGATGATTCATATTCAAAATGATATATTCAATATCAACTTAGTATATTCACACTGAACCCACACAATGCAAAATTATTGAACACATTATAAGGCAAAATTATTATTTGTTTAGTCAAATAGATGAGGAAATTGAGGATCTAGACCTTCCAGAGTAGTACTAATTCCAAGGCAGATTTCTTCCATTTCTTTGGGCAATTGAACTTTTCACAGCTGGAAGAATATGTAGCAGAGGGTTTCAGTTTTATCTTGTAGATGGTGATGGGGCCTGCAAAATTTGAGTCAAAGAATATAAATGTGTAACTAGGCTTCCTATGCCAGCATACTCTAAGTATGTTAGATTCACAGGTAACTCTTACAAACATTCCATTGTGACTATTTCACTAAATTCATGAGTAATATGATAAGCACATTATTAATTTGAGAAGCAATTATTACTACATCCTCAGGTGGAATCTTATTTAAATGTAAAGTACCTACAGCCACAATACAAAAGCTTTTTTTTGGTATTGGGGTGCTTTACCATTCCTGTATATCAGCGACAAATCTTCTGATGGAAATGAGGACAACCACCCCATTCACAATATCCTCAAAAAAAGTAAAATACTTGGGAATCAACCTAACAAAAGAGGTGAAAGATTTATACAATGAAAACTACAGAACCCTAAAGAGAGAAATAGAAGAAGATCTTAGAAGATGGAAAAATATGCCCTGTTCATGGATAGGCAGAACTAACATCATCAAAATGGCGATATTACCAAAAGTTCTCTATAGGTTTAATGCAATACCAATCAAAATCCCAACGGCATTTCTTGTAGAAATAGATAAAGCAATCATGAAATTCATATGGAAAAATAAAAGACCCTACCTGTTATCCTCAGTCCTTTCAAACTAAGATGGACAGCTAGGTTATGATTCTCATAAGCATCTCACTTCCAATTTTTCCTGCATTAGTACAGGAGGTTTTGGGGGACATCACATATCTACTAATACCATCCACCCATCTGTTAAAAACTTCCTCTGTACTAGACATTTTGGAGGACATAAGCAGCCCCCTTCTTTGAGAAATGTCTCTCCCTGTTGTCTAGTTATAGTTACATTATTTGTTTTCCCATTCTATCCCACCTCATTTGCCTACATTGAAAGATAAAGATGGTGGAAATACCTGATTACATCTAGATCAAGGATTAGGTCCATTATTAAATTTCTTAATAATGATTGTGGCGACAAGTGCATGGAATACTGCATACTGGCATATGTTAAGGGAACCTGGGTGGCAAACCACTCCCCTCATGCTAGGCACATGTGTGGCAAACCGCTTATCCTGTAGGCACAGCCCTGGGCGCGAGGCCACATATTGCAGTCCCAACACTTGCTCCACAGTCTGCTCCTAATTTGGTCACTGCAAGGACAGTTGGCCAGAAATTGTATTGGTGACTACCTATAATCTGCTTAGCTACTACCTGAGTATATATACATGGTAACTATACAATAAAATCAGATCTGCTTCCAGCATGGTCTCTGGAGGTCTTGATTCGTGACTCTGCAGCCACACTCTCCTTTACCCTGTTCCACGGATCTCCTTGCTGGGTGAGAAAGAGCCTACGCAAATGATGAGTTATCAAGTCTGAAGTTGAGTGCTATGTTGTTGCTAGTAAGTTTCTGTTTGTTTTGAATAATGTCAGGGAAATATGATTAAAAGAAAGATCTACCAATCCAGAAAACCTCTCCATGAAGGCAGTAGAGAATGAGTGCAGTTTTATTATTGAATAAGTATTAAGCCAGAATGTGATGTGCATCAAAACAATCTCTAAGCAATCTGCTTAGAGATCAAAAAACAGAAATAAATCTCATGTTTTTATATAATCAGGTGGATGCAATACTTTCCATATACATTATCAAGATGAATGGTAACTAGTCATCATGTAAAAGAGAGGATTTGACAGCATAATTTGTCATACATAGTTCATCCTAAATTCAGATGATAATTGTGGTGACCATCTGGGTTAGCTATTTGACTTTATCCAAGGGGAAACTAAACTTCTAATACCCATATGAAAATAAATAGTTTTGCAACTCAGAGAAAATGTTAGACTGAATGTTAGACTCCAACCCTCTCCCAGAAACTAGGAGTAGGGGTGCTTTCTTTCTTTAGATGCTATATCGATCGATCCAAAAGAGATGTCTCCCAGGTTCTTGAGAAAGACCTTAGGTGATAACAAAGCTAACAAATGCCTATCCAGTCATCAAAGCATTTTAATACATGTCAAAGAGAAGAGAAAGTACTTGCAATGGTTTTTTTCTAAGGTTAAATAGTTTAAGAAAAAAAAAGGAGAGAAGGAAAATTTGAAAGATAGAGATGGTAGGAATACCTGATTCCATCTGGGTCAATGATTAATTCCAATTTGTTTTTATCCTTACTATTAAGCTACTTTATATTTTATGGCACTTTCTTGTTTACAAAGCAGGATCATATATACCATTTTATTTGATCTCCACATTTTCTCTGGGAACAGAACAAATATTATTTTTCAGATGAATAACCTGAACCTCAAATTTTGTGACAGGTTAAGTGGTGAGTTTTGAACTATACACAGGTCTTCTAGTGCAAGTCAAATGCTTCTAAAAATTATCTTTTTCCCCCATGTGTCTAAAGATGCATCTAGCTGGGCATGGTGGTATTCACCTGTAATCCCAGTGACTCAGGAGACCATGGCAGGAATTCAAGGTCAGCCTGAGCAACTTAGTGAGAGCCTATCTCAAAATAAAAATAAAAAGGACTAAGGATGTGACTGAGGGTAGAACACCCCTGGGCTCAATCCCCAATACTGTAATAATACTAATACTAATATTAATAAAATACATCTAACCATTGGCATTGAAGCTTGAAATAAATGATCAATTCAGAGTTCAGAATTCTTTGCAATAGATTGTGATGCAACAAAGGTACCCTACAAATTTCTTTGTCTAATACCTCCCATTCATTTCACCTCTCCAGGATCCCACAGCCTTCCCAGCCTGGCTTTCATCTCTGCTGAAATGACTCTTTCAACAACTGATTACTTTTTAGTGGTCAGAACCTGTAATCTTTCCCCTTCTCTCACGCTCTTTGTTTTTGTAGTTGTTATTGTAGTACATAATGTAATACTTGCCATTTTAACCACTTAGGTGTATAGTTCAGAGGCATTAAGTACATTCGTACTGTTGTGAAACAATCACCACCACACATTGTCAGAACTTTTCTGTTTTCCTAAACTTATGCTTAATAAGTTCCCACTTCTCTTTCTTCCAGCTCCTGGCTTCCATTCTGCATTCTCTCTCTGAATTTAACTACTTTATGTATCATTTACAAGGACAAATACTGTATTTGTCCTTTTACATCTGGCTTATTCAGTTGCATAATGTCTTCATTAAGGTTCATCAAAGTTGTAGTATGTGTGAGAATTTTATTACTTTTTAAAGGATGAATAATACACACGTGTGCACACACATCACCTTTTGCTTAAACTCAGTGTGTGTGTGTGTGTGTGTGTGTGTGTGTGTGTGTGTGTTATATATTCATTGCTGTGATCAGAATAACTGACCAGAAACACTCAGAGGAAGGAAAATTTATTTTGAGCTCATGGTTTAAGAGGTTGGTTCAGGCCATGGTTGGCAAAGTCCATTGCTCTGGGCCCAAGGGGAGTCAGAGCATCACGGAAGAAAGGCATGGTGGAGGAAAGCTGCTTACCTCATGGTAGCCAGGAGACAGAGCAAGAGGAGCCAGGAACAAAATATATAATTCCCAAGTTATGTCCTCAGTGACCCAGTTCCTCCAGCCATGCCACATTTGCCTACACCTAGTACCTATTCACTTAAGTTATTAATCCATCATATGGATTAATCCATTGATTAGGTTATGGCTCTTATATTCTAATCATTTCACCTTTTGCATTAACACAGGAGCTTTTGGGGAGACCATAATACTCTGCTTGATTTCTGTTACTTGTAATCAATATTTCTAATTCAACTTTCAGTGAGAACTCTATTCCTCCTTGTCAATAACTTACAATTAACTCCACTTGATTTACCCTGCTAATAAATATAATAAATATATCCATGATATATTCCTACCATTTTATGTTTGTCAATGTGAAAATATTAGGTAAGGTGAAGAAAAATCTTCAAAATTTGTTGTTGTTGTTTTTGTTTAGTATAACAAGGGCAGGAGAAAGGATACTTTCTGTGTGAGAGTCTCAAAGATACAGGTCACTGGAGCCTCTGAGGTTTGTATTCTCTCTTATCCCAAGATGTCAGAGCACAATAGTCTATGCAGCTAATCAAGCTGAACTCAGAGGATAGGGGAACAACAACATTATTGGGTAGAGTTGTGGGGTAGGAAAATGGAGAACAGGTGGTGTAGAATTTGCTTGGGACCCCACATTTTCAGCAATGCCAATCTCCTGATATTTCTGCTTTAAGATCTTATAAGTAGAGTGAGAATTAAATGATATAATTTCTATACAACATTTCACCCGAAGTTTGGCATTTAGTAAAAACTCAGCCACAGTTAACTATCTTTCCTACCCTGAGGGATATTTTTATGTAAAAAGTTAAAGTTTCTTTTATTTCGAGTGTACATTTCCCCTAGCTGGCATTTAGGGAGCATGGAATATAGACATTTAATTTTTTAAAAATTAATGTCTGCATTTAATGTAACAAGATGGTTTTCTAATTGTGCAGTAATTAAACTTAAACAAATGCCAAAATCATAAAGGGGCACCGACCATGACATCATTTAAATGTGAAATGAGGATAAGATCAATGCCTTGATTTTCTATAGTCATTATTTGGGTCACATAAAATGCCAGTTTCCCATGTTCATTCTACTGTCAGAACTTCTGAAGCAGTAAAGAAAAAAAATTTATAGTGTATCTCACTGACAACTTAGAAGACTGATTTAATATTCTTTAAGGATCTATAGAATGGAAAATTACAGTAATATTTTTCCTCTGAGAAAGAACTCCTTTGTCTGATCTGTCACTGTATCATCATTTATTCTTCTGTTATTAGAATGATCATTCAATCATATCTTCTGCTTTTAGGATTAATTACAAGCTTAAAGACTTGCCATTAACTCACTACCCAATGCCATAGCTATATCCTAGAACATATCATCAGGACTCTGACAAAACAGGATCTTAAACCCACATATATTTTTCTGTCCTGATTTTGAAAGAAAAGTGAGTTCAAGTAACTGCATACTTTATCAGTAGCAGGAAATCACTGTATTTAGGTTTTCTTTAGTCTTTTACCTTACTTTTGTAAGGAATTTTACCTTGTCTTTTGCCAGAACTACCAGTACAGATCTGGAAAAAATGTGGGTTTATCTTCAGTCAATGGAAATGACAAAGCTCAGGCCTAATATGATGCAGCACCTGCAAACTGTCAGATGTGATTACAGGTCCTGTTCATAACCATTCAGTGTCCTAATGTGGCACTCACTGCTGTCTCTCTGAAGAATGTTTGTGATCTTTATTCCTTTAACACTGGGGTCAAACTTCATGAGAAGATAACAATCCTTCAAATCTTCAATGTCCTTGCTTCTCCTGACCCCGAATGTATCACAGTGTTCTGTTTATGGTTGTTAGAGTGCCACAGAGCAACCTCTGTACGATTGCCTCTGAAGCATGATACATTTCCAGTTAACACTCTGAATTTGGTGTGGTGTTTTTATTTGCCTCACTGGTACACAGAGGGTCTTTTCTAGATTGCAACTATAGTCTTTTCCACTACAAGGAGGCTACTGGAAGTATTTTTGATCATGGAAATGAGATTTTAAAATTAGACTGATGACTTCATGTAGGACACAGAGCAGATTTTGTCTCTACTGGGAAGAAATTCCTCCTGGATGTCAACATTAAAAGCAATTGAAGCTTAATAATGCAGAATGCTAAAAGGTGTCAAAACTAGCATTGTTTTACTAAAACCAGTCACAAAATGAAAAAAAAAATTCACAAAAAACAGAACACCAAACTTCTTGAAATTCAGGCAGTATCTGCCTCATTCTTCCTTGGTTTGTGTTTCTACTAGATGTTGTAATCTTTACAGTGTAAACGTTTGACAAATTTTCATATCCTCTTCATCAATTCTTAACACTTTCATTTCACCTGAGAAATAATTGTGACTATGAATGTTCCCAGGACAGAGCGAGGCCTTATTTATCTGTATTTCTCCAGCATGCTGTGCAGTGCCTGACTCTTAGTGGAGCTCAATAAATAATTGCTGAATGAAAGAGGAGTTTTCTGTTATCTTACGCCTTGCCACAGCTCAAACTTTTCTATTCAGACACCGTCGCTTGATGACATTTGACAATTTGTTATAGTATTTTTAATAACACGTGGAGCTGTGACCTTTATGTTTGATCTTAGGGGGAAAAACAGGGCTCTATTCCTTGAGCAAAAATTGTGTTGAAAAATATTTGCTAGTGTCTTTGTCTTGTGGTTCTGGAAACCTCTCAAGTTGTAGGAGCCTCTGTTCTCACACATTCCTAGCTGCCTGTCACACCACCCCACCTACAGGTCCCAAGGCTACCCTAAACTCACGTGCTCCGAGATCAACACATTTTTTCTTCTTTAAAGCTACTCCACCTTGATGTTTCTGTTAATACCTTCATGTTTACTCAAACTACATTTTTCAAGAAACCTATATGTGGGCTTGACTTTATCTTCTACACATACTTCTGATGCTCCCAGTTTACCTTCTTGGCATCACTTACATTTGAGTCTCTGCACACCCAACTGCCACTTGCTTCATTACATTTATTTCCTTTGTTGTTGTTGTTGTTGTTTTCTTTCTGCTTCTAGTCTCTCCCATTTAAATCAATATTAATCATTTTAAAGCAGAGTTAAAATTATGTCACCCAATCATTCATGCTTTGCCCTAATGACTCCAATGGCTTACAAAGTGTGGACATTTTAACGATTGGTTCTACAGTAGCATTAACCAGTAACATGCAATGAAGGCTAGCCACGTCCTGGAGAGCACGATGCTCAGTAAAATAAGCCAGGCACAGAAAACAAGTACTACATGATTTCATTGATACGTGGGATCTAAAAAGGTCAGACTTCTAGAAGTAAATATACAATGGTGTGGTGGTTACCAGGGGCTGGGGTGTGGTGGTGAAATGGGGAGATATTAGTCAAAGGGTACAAAGTTTCAGTTAGAAGAATAAGCTATGGGTACATATTGTACAACATGATATAGTATTATATATTTGAAAATTGTTAAAGGAGTATATTTAATGTTCTCAACAAAAAAAAAAAATGTGAGGTGATGGATATGTTAATTAACTTGATTTAATCATTCTACAATGAATACATGTATTAAGACATCACATTATGCCCCATACATATGTAATTTATATTTTTAATTAAAAATAAATGTTCAATAAACAATAAAACTGCTATAACCATTTCTGAGAAACAAAAGAAAATGTATTTTATTTAAGCCAATATATTAAAAATATTATCATTTTAACATGTTATCAATATAAAATTGTCAATAAGACAATTTACATTCTTTGTTTTCCTACCCACTCATTGAAATGTTTTCAGCCATATTCAAGTGCTCAGAGGTCACATGCAGCTAATGTTCACTGTTTTAGCCAATGAGGCTTTAGAGCTTTCACTATCTTTTACAAACCTTGTTCTGATTCTATTTTTCTTTCTTCTGTGTACACTCTACCCACCAGTTCATGTCCTTAGTATATACAAGTTATTTTGCTCTCTTGTTCTCTCTCCATTTCCAAACCCTGCAAGTCCTTTAGGGCTGTGTTCAAATGGCACCTGCCCTATAAGATATTATCTTTCCCCATACAAAATAAACTCACCCCCCATGACTTTCCACAGCCTATTTTCTGTGATGACCCATATCAATCTTAATTCTTCTATGTATCTATGATGTCACCTTTATTAGGTCATATGTTTCTTAAAGTCCTATGCCTTACTCAGAAGGGTGTTCCTGAATGCTAATGACTCTTAAGTTAAACTACTCCAAAGACAGCTTTATTAACTGGTTTGAGAAATGATTGCAAACGGTCAAAAATGGGAAAAAAAATGTATGTGTATGTATATTGGATTTATGTGAATTTAAAATAGTAAGCAGAGCTTTTAAGTTAGCAGAAAACACAGCTTTACCAACAATCACATACTCATATGGCTTATGTAAAGAATTTAGAGGGACATATTTTCATTTAATAGGTGCCAGGAGAATACTTTCATGGCTTCTTTACAACCACCTTGATTATTAACCATTTTTTGAAAGTAGATGCTGCATCAAGTTGCTTTTATTTTAATTATCAGTTTCTTGCTAAGGACCATAAGGAATCAGAAAGATCCTGTGCTTCTGCTGACTTCTCCTTGGGCCATAAAACTATATTTTCTCTTTGGATTCTTTTACACTCTCATTTCTCTCAAGGTCACTGAGTCAGGCAATCGTGAAGGAAGCTGGATATTGGTGAAGCTTAGATAAAATTCTTTCATGATGGTGTCTCGAAATTTCCTTGGACTGATACCTACCATTGCAAAACAGAATCTTCTAGCATAAAGGCCCAGAATCTAGGAATTGGTGCACTAGAAACATGCCAAGTTTTTATATTTCAACCGAGCTTCTTTGTCTTCCTTCAGTATAACTTAATGGAGATTTCTCTTTGGTCAGCAGAATGTAGCAGATGCTGTCAGTGTTTCCTTTGCCTCCCCTGAGACCTCCTTGCATTTTCTCCCATGTCAGCCTGAATTTCAATGTCCAGGACCTTTGCACAGCAAGCTGTGAGAGAATACTCCCAGGTGCAGCTCCTAACCAATGATGGAAGAGGATAGAGGGCATGGGTGGAGGTAAATGCCCTCTAGCTGCCTCCCTCAATCCTTGAGTGAGAGGCATATAATTACAGTTTTCCAGACTGTCCCACCCACCCATTTCAATGGTCTATATTGCTTGCTGCTTTAATAATGCAAACTGTTGTTGGCCTTCCCTTGGTTTCCTGTCCAGCAAAGGGATTACTGCACTTCCCAAATTCAGGTGCACCCAACCCTTGACTCAGCATCTGCTTCCCAGAGAACACAGTCAAAATCCTGAGCTAATCAAGGTTTAAAACCCTCAATGTGGTTTTAATTTTTCTTACCTTTGTTTCCTTTTACCCAATCTTTTTTCCTTTCCCTCTCTTCCCTGTGATTTTCTTTTTTTTTTTTTCCAGTCCTTAGCTGGGGCTGTTTTGAGTGACGTCAATCTAGTCATAGAGCAGGCTTTCCACTGAGTTATGTTATGTTTCACTAAATGTAGCATAAAATCTCTGCTAGCTGATTTGTTCCCCACCCTTTAAAAACAAAACAAACTTTTTTATTTTTTATTTTTTTACTTTTGAAGCAGACTATTTTCACTTATTGTTGACTTTGATGACACAGGTTTTGTTTTTTAAACTTCTTTGGGAGGAAACAAAAGATTCCATCCAAATTTGTTTCAATTTATCCCTATAAATATCCTCATCAGACTGCATGGAGAAAATAATGTTTGGTTTTTTTTTTAGTATCTTTTTTTTTTAGTTGTAGATGGATACAATGTCTATTTTTTAAAAGATTTTTTTAAGTTGTAGATGAACACAATACCTTTTTAAAATTTATTATTTTAATGTTATGCTGAGGATCAAACCCAGTGCCTCACACATGCTAAATGAGCACTCTACCACTGCATCACAATCCCAACCTCAATACCTCTGTTGTATTTATTCATTTTTACGTGGTGCTGAAGATCGAACTTGCACATGTGCTAGTCAAGAGCTCTACTACTGAGCTACAACCCCAGTCCATTGTTCATTTTAATAAAACATCAACACCAAAGCCATCGAGGAGAAAAATTACTTATTCCATGAGATCAGGGGCATCACCTTTCTTGCAAATGGTATGTCATCAGTGCTGAGAACTTCTATGACACCTAAAAGATATTCAAAAAAATTTGCTGACTAAATGAATGAATGAATTAGTGGATGAGTGAGAGAAGAAGGTTCACAGAAAAGAAGCAAAGCAAAATAAATCATGATTTTTGAGGGGACTTAGGTTTCCAGTATAGTGCTTGTGCTGGCATTCTTTAAGTCCTGGCTCTTGGGTTCCTCAAGATATTTCTGTACTCTTATAGTAAATCATTACTTCTCCATTTTTCTCGTACTACTTCCTAACTTGAGTGAGTTTTTAACTATCAACCAAATAACTTTGACCAAGGCAAATTTCTCTAGAGGGTAGCTTCATGAGTTAGGAACATATTTAGTCTTACTTTATTTAATTAATTAATTTATTTATTGGTACTGGGAATTGAACTCAGGGACACTCAACCACTGAACCACATCCCCAGCCCTTTTTCACATTTTATTTAGAGACAGGATATTGGTGAAGCTAAGTTAGTTGAAGGAAGACATTGGATAGCTTCACGGAATAGCTTAGGGCTTTGCTAAATTGCTGAGGCTGGCTTTGAACTCACATCCTCCTGTCTCAGCCTCCCAAGCCCCTGGGATTACAGGTGTGTGCCAGTGTGCCCGGCTCATGTGTAGTCTTAGAGGAGGGACTGTGACATTGTAGGAATTCATCAAGATGCTTAATGAATGCATATTAAGGCTCTTTAAATTTTTATTAGAATTGCATTAAAATTATAAATTAATTTGGGTAGATTTTGAATCTTTAAGATTTTACTTATTTTAAAATCAACAGTGAATGATTGTACACATTTATGGGATATAGTGTGATACCTTGGTACATGTAAACACTGCACAATGATCAACTCAGGATATTAAGGTTATCTATCATTTTAAACCTCTAGCATTTCTTTGTGATGAGAACATTTAGAATTCTTCTATCTATTTTGATTTATGTTAACAATATTTTTAATTATAGTTAGCCTTATGTTTACTAGTACACTCAAATTTATTTCTTCCCTCTACCTGTGTCTTTGTATCTATTAAATGATCTCTCCCAACCCCTTCCCCCACCCTCTCCATTATTCTACTCTCTGCTTCTATAAACTCAGCTTTTTTAGATTCCACATATGAATGAAATCATGTGATATTTGTCTTCCTGTTCTTGGTTTATGTCACTTTGCATAATATCCTCCAGGTTCATTCATGTTGCCCCAAATCACAGGATTATGATTTTTTTTTTATTTGCATTCCATTGTGCATGGAGAGTACGTTTTCTTTATCCATTCATCTGTTGATGAAACTTATGGTTATTTCAAATCTTGGCTATTGTGAATAGGGCTACAATAAACACTAGAATATATATTTTCAACATATTAATTTTGTTTCTTTTGGATATATACCCAGTAGGGGAATTGTTGTATCGTAAGATAGTTTTATTTTTAACTTTTCAAAACAAGACATAAAAATGGATAGTAAGTATATAAAAAATGCTCAACATCACTAACAATGGAGAGAAGTGCAAGTCAAAACCTCAGTGGGACATCACTTCACTCTGGTTAGAATGGCTCTTATCAAAAGGACAAAAGATAATAAGTGCTGTTGAGGATGTGAAAATCTGAAACTCTTATACTCTCTTTGTGAAAATATAAATTGATACAGTCACTATGGTAAACAGAATTGACATCTTTATGATAGTCTATTTCTACTCATTAACATGGTACAACTCTCCTTTTATTTAGGTGTTAATTTTTGTTATTTAATAATTTTATCTATAAAAATATTGACATTTTCTTAGATTTATACATAGATATAATAATTTTTATTGTGAATACAAATAGTCTTTCTATTTAAAATTATTTGGGTTTTGACAGTTTCAGAAATATTAATTTTTCTTATGATTTTATCCCAGTGACTTTCCCAGATTCTTGAATTTTGTTTTGTGATTGAAAGTAAGAGCAGCTAATGATTGGTCACATTCTTGTTACCAGGCACAGTTTTAGGCACTAAATGAGTGTTAACACTTTTAATTATCACAATAACACTACAAATAAGTATTGTTATCCCATCATTTTAGGATGAAGAAATTGGGAAGAAGGAAGGGAAAGTAACTTGTGCATTGTTGCATATTAAGTAGTAAAGCCAGGATTTGAACTTGCTGGGGCTATCCTCAGAGCTGACTGTCATAAAAATTATGCACTACTATATATTATACAATCATTTCATTTGCATGGGATACTAATTTCATAACTTCATTTTTATTCTTTTTTCTTGTATTACTATGTTAAACAAGCCCTTCAGTGCAATGTTGAATAGCAGATGCTGATTTTCTGGTGGGAGATAGGATTGGTAGCCTGTTGTATGATTCCCAATTATACCCATTTCCTTATATTCACACACTACCCTCTGAATTTTTGTCAGGGTTTGTCTTTGTGACCAATAGAATATAGTATAATCGAGCCTATGTCACTTCTAAGGGTAGGATATAAATGGCATTGTGATTTTCCCCTTTCTCTCTTGAATTGCTTGCTCTGGATGAAGTTAGTTGTGATGTCGTGAGTTCCTCTGTGGAAGGGCCCATGTGGTGAGGAACTGAAGCCTCCAGCCATGCAAATGAGCCATCTTGGAAGCTGATCCTTCAGTCCCCATTAAGTCTTCAGAAAAGTCTAATTCTAGCTGACTTTCTTCAGTGCAATCCATGAGGGATCTTGAGTCAGAAACTGCCAGCTCTGCAATTCCTAGATGCCTGAGGCATAGAAACTATGAGATAATAGATATTTATTGTTTTAAGTTACTAAATTTTGGAATAATTTATTATGCCAGAATAGATGACTAATATAGTAGGTTAAGCACATTTGAGTCAGTTATGTCCCCTCTGTTCTAGTATTGTTAAGGATTTTCTGATATTTGTGTTTTTTTTTTTGTTTTTGAATCATATCTAGGCATTAAATTTAACAAATTTCTTTTCTTCCCAAATATGTCAAGTTTTACTTTTTTATTCTGTGAATACAGCATATTACATTGATAGAATTCTGCTTATAACTGCATATTTAAAATTTACTTCTGGATTTGATTAGGGGAAAATCACAATGCCAAAGTCTTGGTTTAGACTTTTTTTCATCTCCATTTCTAGGTAAGGTTGGTTTCTATATTAATTTTATTGTTTCTTTTTAAAAATTATCTTTGCCTTGTTTTATATGAAGATTTTACTAACTCTCCCTGCTGACTTGTTTGTGCATATTTTTTCATAGACATAATCAACCATACTTCTCATCTCTTCCACTGTATTCCACTCACTGCCTCTTCCTTTAATCAATTACCTTATGCTGTATTATCACCTTGACTTTGTCATAGATATAAGCTGACAATTTAGTTTTGAGAGTTAATTAGCAACTAGTATAGGGATAATGTAACTGTTTTCAGTCTTGGTAGATGTGTCTCATTTGGAAGAAATATGAACAATAATGATTCATTTGAGTGACTTTTGCAAACACACTTAGCTTCACTAAGCTTCAATATGTTTACCTATGAGTGAGTATAATAGTTACTCCTATTGTATATAGAAATAGTATAAAGACCAAAGGAGATAGTGCATATGGAGTTAATTTTCACATATGATGAATTGTATATATACTGCAAATACTATTGTTCCTTTGTTATTGGACATCTAGGAAGGCATTGCAGTGCTTACTCACTAAATTTTTTGCCTGAAAACCCTGTAATCCTCAAGAGGCTGAGGCAGGAGGATCGTGAGTTCAAAGCAAGCCTCAGCCTCAGCAAAATCGAGGCACTAAGCAACTCAGTGAGACCCTGTCTCTAAATAAAATACAAAATAGGGTTGGGGATGTGGCTCAGTGGTTGAGTTTCCCTGAGTCCTGAGTTCAATCCCCGGTACCAAAAAAAAAAAAATAAAACAAAATAAAATTGTGCCTTTTATTTGAACTTTGATACATGAGATCAAACACAAAATATTGAGAGAATTTTTGGTCCATATATGCAGCGCTAGACCTCAGGGCGGAAAGCACCAGAGCTTGGAGGTTAATCTGGCGAGCTGCTGAGAGCTCCTAAGTACCCAACTGTGTCAGGAGATCTTGTGTATTGAATGTGTTTTGTGGAGGGAGAATGTGTGAAGACAGACTGAGAAAGAAGACAAAGTCAGACAATTCACAGGAATTATAAGCTGGTTTAATAGAAGTAGAGGAAGACAGAAAATAATGGTTTGATTACCACAGCAGCTGTGTATTATTTATTATAGCAAAGAGCTAATATCAAGGTAAACATATGCCACTGGTAATTTTTTAGAACTGACTTATTTTTAGCAATTTTATTTGCTATAAATAAGTTGTTGATTTGTTTCCCAAGACTATTCCAATTTCAAAATATACTGATATCATATTTTTCCCCTTTAATCTGGGAATGTGATAAATTTCATTGATAGAATCTATTTGTTCTTGAGATAAATTCTGTTCATGACAAGATCATTATTATGCCATCATTTATGTGGTTAAAACACCTGAATAATAGAGAATAATTATCTTCTTACATATATTCACAGCATATAAGATACCTTCTTTGTCTTTATTCATCAGTGCTATAATTTCATTGAAAAGCTATCAACTTGGTCTGATTTATTCCCTCAATATACTCACTGCTTTCACTAATGGTTCTTTGTGTTCTCTATTTTCTTTGTAAATGCTTGTTTCATTATTTTTTCTTAAATTGGAAAAAGCTTTCGAGAATGTAATTTTCAGCCTTATTCTAAGTATTTGGAAGATCTGTGCCAATTTCTCTTTTTAATCTTCACTTCTCCCTTTTCTGAAACAAAGGCAAGTGATTCATATGCGTGTATGTGCTCTAATGACTCTATTAGAAGTTAATCTCCAGTGGTGAGTAAGACTGCGCCAATTTTGCTTTTAAGCCCAAGAAATAAGGAGGGAGAGGCAAGAGGTTTAAAGAAAACTTAATGGTTAGCTGCAGATATAAGTGGACATATGTTAAGTCAACATTTTTGTGACTTGCTGGCTCTCACTGAGGAGAGCATTAGGACAAGTCAACTCTCAGAAGCATGTTAGACACTACTGCTAGAGATGCTTGCTGTTGTTTGCTCTGAGAAAAGTTTCTGTGATGGTTTTAAGGAAAAAAAAATAGTATCTAAAACATATAATACTACTTTTCCCATCAGTCAACAAACCTGATGTGAAAATGAGCACAAGACATACTGTGAATTATATTCTATTACTCAGACACAGAATGTCGTGTAATGCATAGAATTTGCCAGTGTCTTACTTCTGGCATTTTTATAATACATTTGACAAGGTGATTTTCAAGGAAGACACATAACATAGTATAATAACAGACCTAAGCTAGGGACCCACTGAATCAATTAGGCATTGGTTCTGGATCAATACTTCTATCCAAAAATGTTTATTTCAGAGGAAAAATGAGAGTATCTGGCACCTAGACATAGAACCAGGCTTTGCAGTGTCTTCACAGCACTAATTTAATTTGACTGAGTGTGAAACAGTCTATTTGAATGTATGTTAATTAAGTCGATATTCAGGACACATGGAACAAAAGAACTATCAAAGTTATAAACAAAGTGATTTGTGTAAGAAAAGAAGCAATGGCTTGCATTGTTTCCTAAAGTTATTGATTTTCATTGAGAAAAATCTTGAAAGATATGTTATTTAGCTTTCTGGCAGGTAATGTAAGTTAGTTCTTAGGAGTCATTAGAAGGTATCCTACAGGTTGACAGAGCTGAGCTGTCAGATCAAATCTTAGGGCAACCATATACTTCATTGTTTCCAGTATCCAAATTACAGCTAGCAATTATTGTTAAATTCCAGGTGTCTTTATGTGAAACCAATATGTTCTCTGCAAATGTGTACTTTGCAGTGATTGATCAATGGTCAAGCAGTTTGCAGAAATGCCTTGGAGCTATGGTATATATGCTTCTTCAAGTCTCTGTGGTAGAAACTCTACTTCAGAGAACAGGGAAATTGTGGGAATATATGAGTGTAACAACTCATAATGCATAAAACTGTAGCAGATGATGGTGTAGAGCTCATTGGATTAAATCAACATTTGAAAACCGGGTCAGTATCCATCTATGGGACAGGAGCGTATCAACCTACATAGTAATTCTAAAGGCAGAATGATTCACTTGCTCCAGTTTTCTCAAGGTAGAAAGCCCAGCTTCCTTCTTATAGTTGTAAGAATTAAATATGATAATGATAATATACACCTGACAAAAACTCTGTCCTTCTATCCCTAACATGTGAAGTAAGTCCTATCTCAATGTTTCTACAAAAACAATTCTAAAATTCAAGGGATTCTTTACAAATCGTTTATTTTCTTTCATATTTTATTCTTTTAGGTTTCTCATGTGCTCAACATGTTAGAAATATTTAGAAACAGGTTTTGCATCATGTCTTAATTAAAATGGAAAACAAGGAAGCAATTTTCTGTTAGCCCATACTTTACAAGATTTTGGATTTATACATTTGCATGGGGCAATAGAATTTGAACCACCCAAGGACTTAGAGCAGAATGGCTATTAAGCATTTGGCTTTGGGCTACAAATTTGGGAATCATTTTCATAAAGATAATAATTGAATTAGATGAGACAGCCTATGTCTCTCCTTTCTCTACAAATACTCACTAGACAGTGAACAGCATCAACTTGTACAAGAAGAAGAAACTATACAATGACTCAGAAAAAGCATCCAGAGAAGGCATAAGAAGATCAAGAAGTCATGGAGTCAGAGGAGCCTAGGACAAAAGTATTTCAGGGAGCTGGAGGTGGCCAATTATGATAAACATTGTACCAATGTCAAATAAGAAGGAACTGAAAGTGGAATATGGCAGGTATCCCTGAAGAGCTTGGTTATGGTGAGGGCAGGTCACAGGGCTGAGGATGGCATTGGACAGTTTCCACGGGTGGCATTGGTGGGATGTGGCCATTTTGTGGTGGCTGAAGGATGAGAATGAAAAACTAATAATAAACCAGTCAGATTGCTGTGTGGTTTGTCAACTGGATGTGGAAACTACCTATGGATGGTACAGGATTTGGGGTGGGGCATAGGTCAGGTGATATGTAAAAGTATCAATGGATTAATACGAATAATTAAGACACCAGAAGAAATCAGTGTTGGGGAAAGGTTGTGAGTAGTGAGGCACAAAAAAATCCTGTCCCCAAATAGAATTTTTATGATTGTGGTAGAGTCATTGTCTATGTTCTGATTATGTTTTCTTTTGAGAAAACAAACAGATCAGTTTAAACCAGTTTGTTATTTGGAGGTTTAATATCAAGATACTGGATCCATTGTGGGTATAAATAGGTTCTCAGGAGCTGAGTTTCTTCCAAAGGATGCATTATGGATTCCTCCTATTTCTTCTTTGTCCTCCTTGTTTTTCTTACTTTGTCACTGTCTTTATGTATGGTACCCATAGACAACTCATCCTTGACTGTTAAGACTTCTACTTTAAGCCCCCATGGCCATATCTCAAGAGTTTCACTGTATTTCAGTTCAAATCAAAGTGGGAACAGACAATAAAATCTGCCTTTAAGTTTATAATGACATTCAAAACAAAGACAGTGTGTATGGCACTTCCTGGATTTGAAGGGCCAGGGAGAATGGTTAGCCTTCACTCAGTATTAGAGGGAGGCTGAGGGTACATACCTGTAGAAGAGAGAGGTGGGACTGTAAACAATGGGAAGGAGCTACAGAATAGATCTGGAGGGCAAGGAGCTGGGCAAGCTGGTTTGGGAAGAAGGAAGCACATAAAATCATGTACCTCTTTTTGTTGCACATTTTCTTTTTAATCCTCTGTTCCCTTAAAATATTTCACATTCTTAACTACATTGTCATGTCTTCGAGGGCTTAGAACCATATTTTTTGTACCCCTGCATCTCTCCCCAAAGTGCTCATAAAAGTGTCCTGTGTGTATCCAGTGGATTTGAGAACTTAGGGTCTTTGAATTACATTTAATAATGTATTTGTCCTATCAACTATACATGTTATAGGGCCTTCACCTTTATATCTGTCACATCTCACTATACTTAGCCCTTATACTTCGCAATGACACAGTAAATTGATGGAGTCAATCTTAAGTATGGAGAAACATGGTAGAATAAAATTAGAAAAAACATTTTTTTTCTAATGTTTGGGGCTTTGACAGTATTTTTAACACTTTGAAAGGTGTCACACAATTTCATGCATTAGTAAAGAACTCTTTTCCATTAATGGTATATATCTGTTCTGTTTTTTTCCACATTCTTTATTTATAACAGATTCCTGAGTGCATGGGAAAGAACCAAAGGTGGAAATGGTTATAGATACTGAAGTTACATTGTCTGGAAATGTAAAGACAGAGGGAATTTTTCAAACTGAGAAGGGTTATTTCCTAGATGAAGATCATGTGATTTTGAACAACAATTAGCTAGTGTCAACGGACTGTGAAAAACTCTAGAGAAGTTTTTCCTGATGACTTTGTGACAAAATTTCATGGCCACCTCTCAATGCCACCCTGTGCCCTCACCAATGGGGGAACCATTCCCTTCAGAGCCATCAGTCAGTTTTTCCTCACTTGAACAGTGAGGAGACTGAAATATAGGAGGGTTTGGAGGATGAAGAGTCAGAGATGGGACTGGTGGTATGTCTAATGTGATTCTAGAATGAAACCTAATTATTTCTTTGGGTTTCAAATAGATATTATCAATAAGTTCATAAATCGGTTTGGTATCTCTTTAGAAAAATGGTCTGTATTTACAGCTCTTCTACTTTCCTCCTTTCTTGTATGCCATAACATGTGGCACAAATTTTCCTAATATTTAACTCATATGACATTTCCTATCTTGTTGATTATGTTCCTGATTCTTGTAATCAAACTCACAGGCTGTATTTTCACTTTCTTTATTTCTTTACATGATATCTTATAATTATTTCAAATAATGAATAGTTTAGAGCTTTGCTATGAGGAACAACAAATCACTGTCACGGTTTCACCTCTTTCCTAGAGAGGCCTGTGTTATTATCATCAGGTGAATGGCTAACTGTTCTACATTTCTGTATCCTGCACTGTCTTTGTCTTACAACTTTTACAACACAGAGGACCAGCATTCCTATTCTGCTAGTGGTGATGTGAGAAACATCATCCTTGATGACAAAATGTCCCTTCGATTGGCTTGCTCTTCAAACACTGATTTAATCAGCCTTTCTCTCTTCCTCAGAACTTTTCACTTGTGCATTAGTTATTGAGTTATATGATCACTAATTAAGGATAATCAAAGATACATTTCTGAATCATAAATTATATCACAAATACCTAAATTTCATCAAGCATGTTACACTTTCATATTGCTGAGATATTAAATATTTAATGAAAATTATGTGATGTGGTCTTACAAATACAGAGCTTATCATTTTCCCAGTTTTCTCATTGGATTTGTTTTCTAATGTGTTTCTGGAAGGGTTCCTCAAGAGAAGGCAATGAAGATTGGAGAAAATTTTAAACTTGTTTTTGGAATATGCCTAAGCAAGAATGACCAAATACAACACACTATCCAAATGAATATAAAGGAGTTGAAAAAATAATTTTTTTAGTTAGTTTAGTTAAAGCTTAACTATGACTTTGCTCAACTACTTTTTATTTTGCATTTAAGTGTTGCTCACTTAAATCAATTTTAATTCCTCATTTATAATAATATACACAAAAAAGTATTTTTTTGTGTATATTATTTCATATATTTTCTAGAGCACATGGGAAGATTTAAGACATGTAACAGGTAGGTGCTTTTACTATAAATATATATTTTGAGAGTGTTAATATAATATAACACACACATCAAATTTTCAATAAAAAGGCTTCCTGACCATCTTTGAAAGCCCATCTTCTCACCTGCATGGGTCTTTGATGTGTACCTTGTACTTCAGGTCTTGCTGTTTTCCAGCTGTGCAGAATTCTTCAATGTGCTGACTTTGCTCTTCTCCAGGAGGTGTGCTGGAGACCGCTCCATGGCAGGGGATGAACACAGCCTTTAGAGCCAGACCTTTCAAACAGCAGTTCTCAAATGCTGGTGCCTGACAGAAAGCCCTTTCCTACCTGCTCAGGGGCAGAAACAATCCCCTACTGCTCTCTTCCCCAGGCTTTTGTGAGCTTGCACTGTGATCCACTGTAATCACTACTTCCCTCACTCCACGGGGGGTCCTTAGTGGCTGCTTCCTGACTCTCAACTGTGTCAGGCTGTCTACTCTGCCAGAATGCTGGGTAATGATCATATCTACCTTCCCTATTACTCTCTTTCCCCTCACCATTTCCCCTTTCTCTTCCCTGGGTAAGAGAATTGCTTTCTCTGTAGTCACTTTATTTATTTTCTTGTTTTCTGCTCCTTCCTGGTTGTCTTCACCTTTCTACTTGCCTTTTATTCTCAGAGATTCTCCACTAGTCTCTTTAGATTGTGCTTTCTTCCTGCCTTCCAAGTTATCATTGCTGTCGTTGAAACTCAATAGCTATGTATGATAAGTGAAAAGAGATTATGAGTAGTGTAATGAGTCACCTTTATTTTAATTAATAGACTCAAATTTTTTTAAAGAAAAGATAGATTTACAAAAAATTTGAGCAGAAAGTACAGAGAATTTTCACATACTCCTCTCTGATCTTTCTTTCTCCCAGCTTTCCCTGAAATTATCATTGTGCAGTCTCCATTAGTATGGGACATTTGTTATAACTGATGAGCCAGTATCAATACATTAGTAATTGAGACCCATAGTTTACATTAAAGTTCACTCCTTTTGTTGTCTATTCTGCAGATTTTGACAATCACATGGAATGGGTTCACGTGCATAGTATTCCTGTGCTTCACCTGTCCCAGGATCCAATCTGGCATCACCTGCATTAATTTTTTTGTTTTATTTTTTATTATAATTACTAATGCTATTAATTGTACCAAACTGATTAATTTCTTTGTGACATTTTCTTTCTTTCTTTCTTTTTTTTTGACCCACGGGCGCACAACCACTGAGAAACATGCACAGCCCTTTTTAATATTTTATTTAAGACAGGGCCTCACTGAGTTGCTTAGTGCCTGGTTAAGTTGCTGAGGCTGGCTGGGAACTCATGGATCCTTCTGCCTCAGCCTCCCAAGCCTCTGTTCTCTATTCTCTGGGATTACAGGTATGTGCCACCATGCCTGGCTCATTGTGACATTTTCATATATGAACTTCATGTGGTTTGATCATATCTACCTTCCCTATTACTCTTTCCCCTCACCATTTCCCCTTTCTCTTCCCTAATAGTCCCACTTTGACTTTCAACTTTGTCTTTTTTTCCGTTCACTCCACACATGAGAGCAAACCTGAAACACTTGTCTGTGTGTAGCTTACTTCCCTTAACATGATGATCTCCAGTTTCATCTATTTTCCTG
Organism: Marmota marmota marmota; assembly: GCF_001458135.2. Taxonomy (NCBI): domain Eukaryota; kingdom Metazoa; phylum Chordata; class Mammalia; order Rodentia; family Sciuridae; genus Marmota; species Marmota marmota. The sequence continues at coordinate 949,889 of NW_025999842.1, read as the reverse complement.
CCATTTAAAAGTCATTTTATATTTTTTTCTATTAGTCTTTGGAAATTCTACACATATTCCCACAGTAGAACTACAGATCTATTATTAAGATAAATGAAAATTATATGTATAATATACTTGGGTAGATACAAGTTTACTAATACTCTTCGGTTGGTTACTCAAATGTACAGATCTTATTACTTAAGAGAAGTGGTAAATTTCTGGAAGCTGAGGCAGGAGGATCACAAGTTTTGAGACCATCCTTAGGAACTTAACACGACCCTGTCTCAACAATAAACAAATAAATGAATAAATAAATAAGTTTTAAAAGGGCTGGGGATGTAGCTCAGTGAGAATGCTTCTGGGTTTGATCCCCATTACTGCAATAAACAACAATGACAAGAAAATAATTAGAAAGGACAGGGACACAAATGAGTAAATGAGACAATTTTAAGGTAAGAAGAAAGGGAATAGCATTTTTTCAATATTATCAAAATCTATTGAATGTTGTGCACATTGTTTTACATATATTATCACATTCAATTCTCACAATGAGCCTTGAATTTTTGCTTTTGGAAAAAGTTCAGAGAGGTGAAGCAACTTATTTCAAGTAAAAACTTTTTGGATTCATTTCTATGTTCATATGTGAATATACCACCATGAAACTTCACATTGTGTACAACCACAAGAATAGAATCCTATTTGGAATAGATTATATTTCATGTATGTATATAATATGTCAAAATACACTCTATTGTAGGTATATCTACACTCTACTGTAGGTATATCTAAAAAGAACAAATTAAGTTTAAAAAAAAAAAAACNTTTTTTTTTTTAATTTTGAGGCAGTGTGTTGAGGTTGGCCTCTACATTTTTAATCCTCCTGCCTCAGCCTTTAGAGTACTTGGGATTAAAGTATGTGCCACTACAACTGGCTCTGAGCTAATTTTTCAAAGATGTTTCTATAGTGAATAACTTTGGAAGACAGAGATTTTATCTCTCTGAGGAAGGGAAGGCAGATTTCTTTTTGTCCAAGACAAGGAAGGTAATCTCTTCATCTGAAAGTTTAGGCAGGTTTGCATATAAAAGATTAGGTTTGCTTAAATTCAGAATTTCTCAGTTGTGACTGAAAACCACTTTGTGATCAGTAGACACCTCCATTTTGCCTCCTTGGGGCTTAGAGACTGAGGGGAATCTATGCAAACATGGAACTTGAATATGGGGCCAAAGGGTAAAGAAATATAAAAAATGTTCCTTTGATTTGAATATTCCCATTGAAACTCATGTTGAAATTTAATCCCATTGTAAGGTATTGAGAGGTGGGACCAGGTGGGACCATAAAAACCTGGCAAGGTCATGAAGCCTCTGATCTTGCGAGTTGATTGATCTGTTCATGGATTAATGGATTAACGAGTTATCTCAATAGTAGGTCTATTATAAAAGCCACTTTAGCTTTGTCTCGTGTAGTGTTTATCTTGCCATGTGATGGCCTGTGCTACCTTGGTACCTTGGGTCTCACATCCTTAAGATGCAAGCCTAAATAATTTTATTTTTTATAAATTACCCAACCTGTTGGGTTTAGTTATGGCAACAGAAAACAGACTAAGTCTGATTTCTACTAGGTCCTTGACCTGTGCAATAGGGTGGCATGCACAAAATGCAAGAATGACCTTTGAAGCATTCGTTTGAGGATTGGGATGTGAAGCAATTTTAACAGCATTAAGAATCTTACTCCATAAAAATCTTAGTCTTAAACTGGTGCTGATATTATTCATTTGGAAAACTTAGATAAGAGAACAGTTTTAAATGTGTGCTTTCTTTGAGGGATGCAAAAATTGTTTGGCATTTTCTTTTTTAATTTCACTTTAGTTGCCAGTTTCTTATTATTTTTTGTGATCAATTAAATGTCATCCCTTCTCAGTAGATCCTTGGAACTTGGAACCTACCAACATTCTCTACCATTTAATTTGTGTTAACACTGGAGCTGGGAAAGAACCCTAGAATAAGAATCAGTCTGATTATCATGACTTTTGCTGCATATATGAGTATTCACAGGGAAAACTTTGGTGATGCATTTATGAAGTGATGATAGTGCATATGCTAGGCACTCTGCTAGCTTCCTTGCTTTATTGAATTTACTCCTCACATCAAGCTTGTAGGTTACACACTATTATACTTCAGTCTTCAAGGAGGAGAGAATTGAGGCTTGGGGAGATTCTGTTGGTCAATCTCACACAGTTGGAACAATGAAGCAGGGTTTTGGACTCAGCTGTTGGAGCCCGGGGGTTGGGGTTCCTATCTACACCACTATTCAGTCTGTCATACAGTGTATGCCACCAAAGAGGGACACCAATATTCTTGTGTAGTGATTAAAATAGTAAACCATATTCCTGGACTCAAAAGGCCCAAAATTAATTAGGTAAGGGAATTTGATTCTCTGATTAAGTTGCATTATAATGATTGAGGTCCAATTCCCCAGAGTATTTATTCAACAGTCCTAAATTCAAAGAGGTGACTTTATATGTAAGACTGCATCCCAGATTCATAAGTCTCATTTAATCTTCAAAATAACATTGCAGTTGGGTTTTGTTATCTCCATGGTTATAAAAGATAGGAAGGAGAATAGACAAGTTAGGTAATTTACCCAAGGGTAGACAGATAATAGTGAGTAAAGCTGGATTCCAAGGATCGTGGTACCAGAAGGACCCAGCTGGGTCTTGGACCAATTGGTTTCCTTGCTTAATGGAATCACTCTGTATGGCAGTTCTATTCATTCAGGGGCTCTAACAACTGAGTCCTACTTTGTTGCTCCTTCTGTGTGAGATTGACTGAAGACTGGAGTAATAACTGTGTGTAACTCACAAGCTTGTTGTGAGGGGTAAATTCAATAAAGCAGGGAAGTAGCTTCCCAGAGTGCCTGGAGCATATGCACTATCATCACTTCATAAAGATATCACCTATCATTTTCTCTGTGAACATTCATCATTGAAGGTTAAAAATAGCCCGTTAAACTTGAGGAAAAAATGATCCAGGATGGATCTTCTATTCTCAGATTTTGATGGTTATTATTTCAGATCAAGAATTTTGAAATACAGAAATAAAACACTTAAACCACCACATCAGTCTTTCTTAATGAGGAGTGTGACTGAAGTTTGAACATCACAAATACATTTGTCTTGGAATTAAAAAAAAAAAAAAACACCAAAAAACACAAACTTGTTTCACAAAATCGAAGTATTTATAGGAAAGGCTAAAAATGGGATAGAATATTAGGAAAATGCAGAAAAGAATTGGCAACCCTGTTATAGCTGTTCCTGACAATAGCTGACCCTTGCAGGGCTTATTTCCAACTGCTGTTGAGTAGTTCTGGGTCACTTCTCGGCAGGGAACTTCTGGCTTGAATTAGAATGTATAAGTGGCACACTGAGGCTTTCCCTTAAGGAGATCTCTGGGTCCCAGTTCTTAAAAACTCTAGCTGCCTCAGGCTACTTAAGGACACATCACAGGGGATGGTTCCTGCTTTTGAAGATTACAAAAACTCATTTTTTTTTTTAATAGAAGCAGTAAATTCATGTGAGGCCACTTATCAAAGCCTCCTGGACAGATGAACACTAGGGCTGCCCTGTGTCAAAGCCATGAAACAATCCTGCCAATGGTAGAGGATAAAAGTTTCCTTTCGCAGTGAGACTTCTCAGTATAATCCAGATCTTGGGGCTCCATTCTTTCTTATGTATTAGAGCATAAAAAAAATAAATAAAGAAAGGGTGATATAAGACATCACACAGCTTTGAGAACACACAGTATTTTATCTCTCAGAAGATAGGTGTTTTGTTGAAAATGGAATTCCTAAGCTCTAGGGAGAGAGGTAGGAATGTCATACTGGAATTTTTTTGGAGGGTGTGTGTGTGTGTGTGTATGTGTGTGTGTTTTATAGTGTAAATCTCATGATTGGATTTATTCTTTTACAATAAGTGTTGACTGAGAACAGAGCAGGAGTCAATAGCTATGTAAAGACAAATATTTCTTCCGACTTTCATATCCCAATTCCTTTCTTTTTTTAAAAAAATAATCAATTTCTACCTGAATTTTATTCTGATCAAATATATGAATAAACTCTGGAGTTGAAAAGTGCCCTGAATTAGGATAAACCTAATAATCACCTGCAAAAAGGCTACATTAAACTTATAGAGCAGGGACTTAATTGTCAAGGAAATATGTGTTATTTATGGTGGACCACGAAGAAGAGACAGACATTGGACCTGGGCTGTGGGGACTTGCAATGTAACTACATCAGCTTTGAGTAGTTTAGATTCCTTTGGGAATATGATAAAAGTATGGTCCCTCCTTAAAAGGGTAAAGAAAGTGTTTTACCTTTTGCAGCAGTATCTCTGTTTTCCCTGCTTCCCTCTTATGGCTTTAGCCTATTTTCCCAATCACAATCCTCAGCAAAACATAATGAACCTTCTAGGGGAGAATTCTGGGGTTAGTGCTGCGTAGTAGAAAATCACAAGATATGGCTCTTTAAGAAACTTGAAAATGTTTTTTTTTTTTTTTGAAGATGCAATCTTCACAGAGATAGAAATGCAAACGTTTCATCTGTGGTAATGGCTCACAACAAGAAACACAGCATTTTGGAGGAAAGAGAAGTCACAGATTAGCAGGTGTGTTGGAGAAGATCACACAGTGCTGGTCTGACCTCACACATCATCCTCAGGACACAGCCTCAATTGAACAATAAATTTAATTTTTCTGTAATTTTATGTAATTTTTATTTTGAGCTATTGTTCTTCGATTAGTGGATGTTTAACCTCAATCAATTTGGGTTTTTGTCTCCTTCCTCAATTTGATGATGATAGAGTATGGAATATGAAGGTAGGTGTGAGAGCAACATCTGGTCCTAGGTTTCTACACCTGACAGGGATGGGGACATTAATAGCAGTGGGATGATGAATAAACATGGCTCCATCAGAAATTATCAAGAATGCAGAGCACATAAGCTAATTTTTTCAGAATGATATCTCACTGTGTATTAAAAATCTTTAAATCATTAAATCTTTAAAGGAGCTTTCATAAGAAAATCCAGATTTCTGATTTCTCTTGGAAAATCACACAATACTGGTCCCATATTCCTACAACACTTGTTTATTTTTGAATCTGTTAACTTCTGTGAGCAAGCCAGTCTTGAGGTTTGACTTTGCAACCTTTAATGTAAAAGAAGGGATCTGGACTGAGTCTTGAGGGAAAGGTGGACTATTTTAACAACAATGAAAGAACATAAGCAAAGGCTAAGGAAGGGGGAGATGGTGTGGCAGATATCTAATATATGCTAAGCAGTCAAGTTTTAGTGTAAGTTCAGATAAATGTGGGGTTGGACATAGAATTGCAGAGATATGGGTCAGACTAGGAATTGGACACTTTGTCCTTTGAACTACAGAGAATCATTGATGAATTGTAACGGATGTGTTTACTAACATTTTGGTAAATTATTATGTACATGGTATCTAGAACAGAGCTGATAAGAGAAAGAAAGGTAGAATAGCTTGGCAGACTTTGTGAGAAAATTTACCTCAGTATCTGAAATAGCATTTTTTGATTCTTAGAGACTTTTGATTTTAAAATTTTACTTCTTTTCTTGGCCCATATTTGTAAGTCAGCGGGTCAATATTTGTCATCAACTCTTGCATACTACTTTGTTCTGATTTTTTAAAATCTTACATTTCATTTTGTTGCATGCACCAGGTTTGATTTAAGTTATTGTGTAAAAGAGCAGAACAGACTGCAAGGTTAGATGAAACTATGCCACAGCCATCAACTTGAGTTTTCAAATAGCCTCACCTAGAGTGTGGGTGAGGGGGGAGTTCTACTGAGTGCCAGTGGTCTTGAATCATATTCTGACTTGCACTATTATCTCCTGTTGATGTGAAATAGATTATTGTGGATTTGTCAGTTAGGCAACTCCTTAGTTTTTTTTTTTTTTTTTTTTTTTTTAACTGCTTACTGTGTGCATGCATGTCTGGAACTGAGTTAGCTTTAAATAAATTTTTAAAATCTGAACTGCATAAAGTGTTATTTAACAATGGCACTATTTTTTAAGTCAAAAGTTTATTCACTTATTGATAAATGGTACCTCTGATCTCTGTTAGGAAAAAATCTTAAGGGTGTCTTATAAACAAATTAGTGGGCAATATCAATTATAAAACAATAATATTAATGATAATAGTTATAATTTACTGAGTGATGCTTTATGTACTAGATACTTGTTACAGATTTTGTCTAGACCTTCAAAAACTCTAGAGCAGGAATGGGGATATAGCTTACTGGTAGAATACTAACCTAGTATGGGTGAGGTCCTGGGTTTGATCCCTAGCACGGCAAACCAACCAACCAACCAAGCAACAAACACTCAGAAGCAATACTATAAGAACGGAATTCTTATTCCTACTTTACAAATGAGACCCAGAGAAATTGAGAAATTTATTTAGGCTAACATAATAGTATATGGCAGAATTTTTTAAGTTATCATTTTGTAACCTGAGTAATGTCTTAGATATGAGGCAATCTGAATATTAGGATGTGTAATGAAATGAAAACAACAATGACTATAAACCCTATTAGTGCATATTTAACAATGACTATAAACCCTATAGTGTTTTCTGCTCTTGTGTTCTAGGAAGATTTCAAGAAAGATACCAAATGTACTAAAAGTATAGCAGCAGAGTTTATTAAGAAAAAGGCAGCCCTAAGGGAAGGTGGGTCCTCTTGAAGAGGAGAGTGACAACTCACTTCTTTGTGTCCCAGATTTTATTGGGTTAAGAGGGGGTTTGTTAGAAGGTTCCATCCAACTATCTCCTCCTAGCTCTGGATTGATAATCTACATTAGCTAACAACCTGAGTGCAACTCTTGGTTACCTTGGCCCATTCTGACAAGTCTTGATTGCAACTGGTTTTACAGAATTTATGGTCAGTGAGTCCTGGTCTTAATCATCCTGCTTTCCTAGGTCTGGGAATCTGTCTGCTTTGTTTGTGTAGGATCTTGCTTAAGATGTTTTAGCAATTAGACTCTTCTAAGCAAATATACTCTTGTACTTCTATGAATGTATCTATCTTCCTCCTGCTATAGAAGAATATTTTGTAAGGCTGAGATCAGGCAAGGATCCTGAAATAGCTATTTTCTCAGACCTTGCTCTGCCACCAAAGCAGGGCTGTTGGTCAGCTGATTTGATCTGAACTAAGTCTTGGACTCTATCCATGTCTAATTGCTATCTAACCACTGTACTTTAGTTAATGAGAAATAAAAAGACCACCTACTATTAAATCAGACAGTATGCATTCTCACTCTGGGTTTATTAGTCATCTTTTTTGCTGCTGGGACCAAAATGCCTGAGAAATATATTTTAAAGGAAGAAAGATTTAGGAGAGAGTGTGGAGGGGTTGAGCAGGGGGAAAAGAAGATAAACTTTTCTAGGACATAATCCAGTGACCTGCTTCTTCTAACTAGGTCTCACTTCCCAGTAGTTCATTGAGACATTGCTGTACTCAGCTTTTTCTATTGCTGTAACCAAAAGACCTGAAAAAAAATAATTAGAGGAAAAAAGTTTATTTGGGGGCTCACAGTTTCTTAGGTCTCAGTTTATATATGCCTAACATAATTGCTTTGGGTCCCAAGTGTGGTGAAGGAAACCAACTGGGAACATGACAGAAAGAGACTAAGCTCAGCTCACAAAATACATACTCCAAAGACATACCCCTGATAACCCACTTCTCCTCCAGCCACAACCTATCTGCCTACCATAACCACTTGGTTAACCCCTATCAGGGAAGTAACACACTAATTGGATTAAGGGTCTCTACTCATTTCACCTCTAAACCTTTCTTGCATTGTCTCACACATGAGCCTTTGGGGAAAACCTAATATTTAAACATAACAGCCATCAATGGATTAATTCACAAATAAGGTCAGAACCCTCATGATCCAGTCACTTCCCAAAGGTCCAACCTCTGAACACATGAGATTTTGGGAGACATTCCCAATCTAAACCATAACACTGGGCAAATATCAGATGGAAGAATATTTGCTTTTTATTATGTGAAGAAAGTTCTAGTAGACCAGTATTACTAGATCAGGTATGAATAAAGTAATTTTCTAAAATGGTGATGAGACTTTACTGACTCAGCCACAGTCTCTATTCTGATTTACTTATCAAAGGTAGATACACATCTGCAAAGAGGGTGTCTTCCCTGAGAATCCAAGGTTGCAGGGTGATAGCATTATCTTTTTTAGCATAAAAGGTTGAAATAACCGTACAGTTAGAATGATTTAAAATTATTGTGGAATTTCCCCTTTCTATTTTATTTGAAATTATTGAATACTTTTATAAGGCAAATTTTATCTTTTTTATATCATTAGCCATTAGGATGATTTTCTCCTCGAGAGTTTAGAAGATGTTTTTGTCTAACAATTTATGGCTTCCAACAAGTGTCTTGAGGTCAGAAAGACTTTTGAGCATTCTGGGACTTTCTGATCAGTTTTAACCCAATATTTATAAAGCAAATAAATAATCGTAATTTGGGGAAGTTTGAATAATTTCACTATACAATTTGATCTCAAGATTCTTTTAAAGGTTTTAAAAAAATATTGCTTAGATTAGGCTACTGTAATAAAATTACCATGGACTGGGTGACATAAACATTTACTTCTCAGTATCAGAGTTATCTGTTCTTAAATTTTGGCTTATAATATGCTGACACATTTGCTCTTATAAAATACTACAAATTAATTTTTAAAGTACAGCATTTGCAATATATTTCATTATTTTTAAAAATTCTAAGTTGGCACTTGAAATTCTGTTATTTGAAGAGCTTCTTTAAATACTCTTTATTTTCAATCTTGGTTTAGTAGCTTAACAGCACACAGAGATTCAAGTGATATAAGTACATCATGAGTTGCATTTTTAAAATTATGTCACTTAAATCCCCAGTTGTAGAGAAGCTTTTATGAAAACTTGGCTGGTAAATTTTTATATTTCCTGTATCAAATGATTTTGCAAATTGGAATTGAAGAGGGTTGTATGTGGATGTATAGGTTAGTGCAAACTTTCTGATCATTTTTTGACATATGCATTAAAAATGAAAAAAAAAAAACAGTTACATCCTTTGACATAACCATCATACTATCATGGATTTATGCTTAGGAAAAAGAAAAATATATGCAATGACATTCCTCTGAAATTGTTTATGGTCTTTTTCTTTCCAATGTTAAAAAGTGGAAAGAACCTAAATATTCAATACTTGGAGATGAGTTAAATATGTTTTTTATATAACAAAATTATAAGGAGTCATGAGATACATAATACTAATAGTTGTTACTGTATTTATTAAATATTAAGTAAATACATTTCAAAATTTAATCCTCATAATATCCTAATGCCTTGGAGATATTATATTATATACAATATCTGAAAGTTCCATGTCCAAATAACAACTAAAATTAGACTAAGACCCAGGTGTGATTGTCTCTAAGATCACACCTATCAGACCTTATGGATAATTAGTTAGAGACATGCACATAACTTTTTGCTAAGGGAAAGGATAGAAAGTACTCTGTATAATGTTATCATAATTCAAAACTCCTTAAATGCATACAGAAAAAAGCTGGAAGGACATTACCAAAGTGAAAATAGTTTCTTCTGGATGGTGGGGTTGTAGGATTTGTTTGTTTTATAATTAGTATTTTACTTTGTTTTTAAGCTTTTATGTAATTAGCATATGTTAAAATGTTAATAGAAGTATTATTTTGAATGTAATTGGCAATATTCCTAATGTCTAGCAGTAGAAGAATTTTTAATGAAACATTGTTTATCAATTCAATGGAGTAATATAAAATAAAATGATTGCTATTAGATACAGATAATAAATTGGGATAACATTTATTGATGAATGTTCTGTTAAATAAGAAGAGCCAAAAATACTATTTATCCTAAAAATTTATCCTATGATTTATGTTACAGAGCAAGGATCTGTCACAGAGCTGAGGCAGTCATGATGGGCTAGTTACTGGTTCTTGTGATCACGTTGGAAAGATTTCAGAGTTGTTGCTCAGAGTAGCATGCAGAAATGTACTGGGAGGGATAGGGAAAGGGAAACAAGGGAATCTCTCAAAGGAGAGAGGGTTGGTGTGCCTTTCCTGCCTTCCTGTTTTATTGGGTGTTCCATCAAAGTTTCCAGAGAGTCCTGCCAAAGACCACCTCTTGACTTCTCTGACTGATGATAGGATTGTATCAGACTTTGAAATCCCCACTGTGCATGATATTGCCACAAATGGTAAGATTTTACTATTATAATGACACGCTGAAGATCCAAGGTGACTCTGGGTGGGTCACTTTGGCTCATCTGAGTGGTTCAAATTGGAAATTATTCTTCTATCCGGTGGCTTGGCTTCTAGTTATCCTCTCTCTGAGTTCTGGAATCTGGTCTGTGTAAAGGTCACAAGAGTCCCCCTTTCAGGGTAGCTTGTGTTCTTCTTATTGACTGGCTCAGGAGCCTTTCCAGCTTCAATTTCTCCTAAAGATAAAAGCATATTTCTGAGAAATGTAACATATCCCATTGACTTAAGCCAGACACGCCTTCAAGAAAATTGCTTTTTAAAGAAAGCATATGAGGGTCAGCATAGTAGGCCCAGTTTAGAGAATTATCCCCCAACCTTATATTCCCACTTCTCACATCTCTCTGTTACCCATCAATTTGTACCATGATTATGAGGTAAATTCTGTATGCACATAGGAAAGATTACAATGTAAAGAATAATAATAAAAGTGATTGTGTTGTTAGCAGAATGGGGGAAGTAATACAAATATTTCTTTCGTGTTTTAACTATGAATGATACTGTAATAATAATCTGAGGATATATACCAATTAAATTGATATGATCCTGACACATTGTTACACATTTTTATACATATTTGAAATATCACCTATGTCTCATAAGTATGTACAATTAGCTCTGTCAATTAAAAATCAAAATATATATTTTTAAGAAAGATTTATTATTTCTTCTGTTAATTACATGATTTGTGAGAATCCCTTTTTTATTTTTTCCTAATACTGTGGGTGAACCCAGGGGAATTAAGCCACTGAGTTATATCCCAGTTTTGTTTTTTTTTTGTTAGTTTTTATTGAGATAGGACCTCTCCTAAGTTGCTAGGCTGGCCTTGAACTTGAGATCCTCTTGCTTCAACCTCAATTGCTCGGATTACAGGCATAGGCCACCACATCTGGCAAGAATCCTTATTCTTATTGTGAGGAGCTGGCTCTTCCTTTACCTGTATTTCCTATCTCTGTGTTGGG